>NC_134359.1:305469930-305825728 GCF_048569485.1 Anomaloglossus baeobatrachus | reverse complement strand
GCTCTGTGGGGCCGGATCATCGCCTCCAGGACTCCTTTGTCTTCTTAGTTTATATGTGTGTACATATTAGGGTATGCATGCTGTGAGAGTTCACGTGATGGGGGTCACTCACTTGGCTGCGTCTTAGGCCTCTTTCCCATGTCAGTATTTTGCATCAGTGTTTTGTCAGTATCTCATCAGTATTTGGATGCCAAAACCAGGAGTGGAACTCACAGAGAAAAACTATAATTGAAAGACTGACACCTGTTCTGTGTTTTGGAGACGCTCCTGTTTTAGGCATCAAAATACAGATGACACACTGATGAAACACTGATGCAAAATACTGACGTGGGAAAGAGGCCTTAGAGGTAGCACACAGGAACGCATTTATTAAAACTCCAACCAGTTTATTAAAACAGACATAAACCGCGCTCCAGGTAACATAACATGAGCCTTACCTCGGCAGGAAAAAAAACACTGTAACACAGTCCTATTGACTGTGGGATCGCCGAGTGAGTTCACTCATGCCGGTCAGTATTCACACCCCGGATTTGAAGTCTGTGCTATTCGGGAGGTTTGGCGGACCTCCACACACTGACAAATTCCACTGACCCCTGTCAATATTCACAGACAGATTTAAAAGTCCATTTTCCTTCTCCTGAGGTATCTGTGAGGGGCATCGCAGCCCTCCATACCTCTCTACATTAGCAGCCTCTTCACACTGACTTCTGTCAGTGCACACTCCCTCACAGGCCGCTTCTCACAGACCACCATGTCCCAAACAAACAGTCTCATTTTACCAACTGAGACGCACCCATGGGTGGAGCTATGTAGATAGCCAGGCCCACCCACCTCTCCAGCTATCTGTAAACCTGGTGTGGCGCCCCTGACACGGTCAGGCACCACTAATGCCGGCGGTACACGGGACGATCTATCGTGCGATCACACGAGCAATCGTACCCGCCCCCGTCGTTTGTGCGTCACAGGCAATTAGTTGCCCATGGCACACAAAGTCAATAACCCCCCGTCACACGCACTTACCTCCCGGGCAACGTCGCTGTGGGCGGCGAACATCCTCTTCCTGAAGGGGGAGGGACGTGCGGCGTCACAGCGATGTCACACGGCAGCCGGCCAATAGAAGCAGAGGGGCAGAAATGAGCGGGTTGTAACATCCCGCCCACCTCCTTCCTTCCGCATTGCCAGCGGGATGCAGGTAAGCTGTGTTCATAGTTCCCGGGGTGTCACACGGAGCGATGTGTGCTGCCACGGGAATGATGACCAACCGGAGCACAGAAGGAGGACCGACTTTTTGAAAATGAACGACGTGTCAACGAGCAACGATAAGGTGAGTATTTTTGCTTGTTCACAGTTGTTCCATGGTGTCACACGGTACGATATGTCTGATGATGCCGGATGTGCGTCACTATATATATCATACCATGTGACGCCGGCATAAGTACTGCACCCATGCTGGGGCAGTGCTACCAGATAGTTCTAAAAGGCCGGAAAGAGGTGTGTACGCACAAACACGTAGCAACCAGGTCTCCCACACCATTAGATGGGACCCTTGGGCAGTCTCCAGAAGGAGTTGGCCTTCAATTCTTATCGAGGGGTGTAGTGGAGGGGCTGGAAGCTAAAGTGCAGAGGCTGTAAGGAAGGGAGTGGAGCGAGCCAGTCTGGTAGTGGAACAGCGGTTGCTAGGAGACGCAGATGCGTGCTCACACTAGTCAGACCCTGCACGTGTAGTGACAGTTGGCGGGGGAGAACAGTTACCGAGTCAGTCAGTCAGAAAGACGGAGAAAGAGTCAGTCGAGTACGGGGACTGCCGATGACTAGGCACGTATGGGGAACAGGTCCCTAGAGCAGACTCAAGTTTAACTACCTGCTAAACCTGGACGGTGAGGGGAACTACAAGTACCTCACCAACCTTCAGAGTCCAAGCCTCAGCAGCAACGCAGGGACCCATAAGGAGACAGAGCTTGAAGCCATCTCACCTGGTCCACGCTGCCGGCAAACAGTCCAAAAAGGGAGAAAAGGCAGTTGCAACTAACTGGATAGACCCCACGGTACTTCAAGTCAGGGGTTTTCTGAAAACAGAAGTGCTAGGTAGGTGAGCTAAAGGTTACCCTCAGATCGGCCCAAAGGATACCTGGTCCTACCTGGTCTAATCGCAGCAGCGCCCGGGTCCGCTCACCATAATAACAACAAGAGTGAGTAAAAGCAGTTAAAGACTTTTGGACTCTACCTGTATTATTCATGGACCCGCTACCCTGCTTACCCGAGCCCCTGGGGCCTGCCTCACTCACGGGAGGCTAGAGCATCCAGCTGCAGACCCCATCAGCCCCAGATGCTCACAAAACCTGCATCGGCGGTCCTTCACATCCCTGACCGCAAGCCGTGAGTGGCGTCACATGACATATAATAAAACTGACTTTACCTGTTGCCAAGTCGAATAAGTCCTGTGGCGTCCCCGAAAGGGATCATCACCCCTGGGGCGTCACACGGGCCCTGTGAATACTGTAACAAACGCACGTGGCTTTACAAGGACCAGAACCGACCTCCAGGTTTACACCACTTCTGTGGCACATACCGGGCATCTTACGATGCCTATTTCAGCAGACAGTATGTGTGTGTATTTGTGGGAAATGGTTCATCTATGTGTATAGGTCCCGTTTTGAATGTTTAGAACTTTAAAAGGATTTTAGTGCAGATTCTATTGATAAATCCTTTAAATAAGGTATATCAATGTCAGGTTCTGCAGCCCATCATACAGCACATCCACCACAGAAAGCCTAGGACTTCTACTGAAGATCCTCTAGGAAGGACGCATCCGATTGTACAGAGTGCCCTATGTGTCTATATATGTATATGTACTGTATGTATAACTGTGTACATGTGTGATGATTATAATCGGTGTGCCTCTGAGTATTGCGTTTGACATGGCGTGTGACATGGCGTGTGACATGGCGTGTGATATGGCGTGTGATATGGCGTGTGATATGGCGTGTGATATGGCGTGTGACATGGCGTGTGATATGGCGTGTGATATGGCGTGTGATATGGCGTGTGATATGGCGTGTGATATGGCGTGTGATATGGCGTGTGATATGGCGTGTGATATGGCGTGTGACATGGTGTGTGGTGTGACATGGCGTGTGACATGGCGTGTGATATGGCGTGTGATATGGCGTGTGATATGGCGTGTGATATGGCGTGTGACATGGCGTGTGACATGGCGTGTGTACTGACTGTATCGGTGGAGATGTGTCAGTGTGAGGTTACTTGTGAGCATTATCTGTAAATTATACATTAATCTGTAGATACATTGGAGGTCACTCTGATTTGGACATTTTGATTCAGGTTTATTCACTGCTATAATTGACCTTGTTGCATTAAGGTCTGGAATCTCTCCCGACTCCTGAACATATTAAGTATAGGGTAAAATAATTCCACCTCTCGGCTCCCCTGTCCGGCCGGTGGCGCTCCCTGCCCAGTCCTCTGTTGGCGGCCTCCTGCCTCAGTCTCTTCTATTTCTCATGGCAGACATTTTCCTCCTTCTTTGATTCTGTGCCAGCCGGGTAGTTCTTAGACGGTGCACATTGTGAGGTTCTGACGTCAACACACCATGACGTGTGGGCCGTGGACTCCTCAGCCGTGGTGCAGAGAGAAGGAAGACGCAGGAAAGGAGGTCATCTGCCATGAAGAACAGAGGTGACTGGAGCTGGGGAAGCACGGAGACCCTCATCTCACCCCGCCATGTCTAGTACTCTCATCCCTAGAAGGATATTTTACCTATATATCACCAAGAACTCACCTAATAACAGCTGTCCTTACCCCATGTTATCTGCCGGATGTGATGATGACCATCTCCATCATTGTCACCGACCCATGATATGAAGCATTTGTCTAGAACCTATCATTAGAGTTGAGCAGACTGCTAATAATCCGGGTCAGCGGATCAGTGGCAGGTTGACAAAGAAGAAGTCCGGATCCGATCCGGAATCCGGGCATATGGGAGAGAGAGGGAGAGAGAGGGGAGAGAGAGGGAGAGAGAGGAGAGAGAGGGAGAGAGAGGGAGAGAGAGGGTGAGAGAGGGAGAGAGAGAGGAAGAGAGAGGAAGAGAGAGGGGAGAGAGGGAAGAGAGAGGGGGAGAGGGAGGGAGAGGGAGAGGGAGGAAGAGAGAGGGGAGAGAGGGAGAGAGCGAGGGAGAGGGAGAGGGAGGAAGAGAGAGGGGAGAGAGGGAGAGAGAGGGAGAGAGAGGGGAGAGAGGAAGAGAGAGGAAGAGAGAGGGAGAGAGGGAGGGAGAGGGAGAGGGAGGAAGAGAGAGGGGAGAGAGAGGGAGAGAGAGGGAGAGAGAGGGGAGAGAGAGGGAGAGAGAGGAAGAGAGAGGGAGAGAGAGGGGAGAGAGAGGGAGAGAGGGAGGAAGAGAGAGGGGAGAGAGGGAGAGAGAGGAAGAGAGAGGGGAGAGAGGGAGAGAGAGGGGGAGAGGGGGAGAGAGAGAGAGGGAGAGAGGGGAGAGAGAGGGGAGAGAGAGGGAGAGAGGGAGGGAGAGGGACAGGGAGGAAGAGAGAGGGGAGAGAGGGAGAGAGAGGGGAGAGAGAGGGGAGAGAGAGGGAGAGAGAGGGGAGAGAGAGGGAGAGAGGGAGGGAGAGGGAGAGGGAGGAAGAGAGAGGGGAGAGAGGGAGAGAGAGGGAGAGAGAGGGGAGAGAGGGGAGAGAGAGGGGGAGAGAGGGGGAGAGAGAGAGAGGGAGAGAGAGGAAGAGAGAGGAGAGAGAGAGGGAGAGAGGGAGGAGAGGGAGAGGGAGGAAGAGAGAGGGGAGAGAGGGAGAGAGAGGGAGAGAGAGGGGAGAGAGGGAGAGAGAGGGGGAGAGAGGGGGAGAGAGAGAGAGGGAGAGAGAGGAAGAGAGAGGAGAGAGAGAGGGAGAGAGAGGGGAGAGAGGGAGAGAGAGGGAGAGAGAGGGGAGAGAGGGAGAGAGAGGGGGAGAGAGGGGGGGAGAGAGAGAGGGAGAGAGAGGAAAGAGAGAGGGAGAGAGAGGGGAGAGCGAGGGGAGGAGGGAGAGAGAGGGGAGAGAGAGGGAGAGAGAGGAAGAGAGAGGGAGCGAGGGAAAGAGAGGGGAGAGAGAGGGAGAGAGGGAGAGAGAGGGGAGAGAGAGGGAGAGAGAGGGAGAGAGAGGAAGACCCCTAAATGGACTGTCAGAGCCCAAATTGTGCCCCCCAACTCCCCATAACCCTGATCCCCTCCCACCACACTTACTGTATTTCTCTTGCTTTGGCAACACTAATTGTATTTTGGTCCTGCCAATAAAGCATATTTGAATTTGAATTTGAATTTGGAAGAGAGAGGGAGAGAGAGGGAGAGAGAGGGGAGAGAGGGAGAGAGAGGGGGGAGAGAGGGGGAGAGAGAGAGGGAGAGAGAGGGAGAGAGAGGGAGAGAGAGGGGAGAGAGAGGGAGAGAGAGGAAGAGAGAGGGAGAGAGAGGGGAGAGAGAGGGAGAGAGGGAGAGGGAGAGGGAGGAAGAGAGAGAGGGGAGAGAGGGAGAGAGAGGGAGAGAGAGGGGAGAGAGGGGAGAGAGAGGGGGAGAGAGAGAGGGGAGAGAGAGGGAGAGAGGGGAGAGAGAGGGGAGAGAGAGGGAGAGAGGGAGGGAGAGGGAGAGGGAGGAAGAGAGAGGGGAGAGAGGGAGAGAGAGGGAGAGAGGGGAGAGAGGGAGAGAGAGGAGGAGAGAGGGGGGGAGAGAGAGAGGGGAGAGAGGGAGAGAGAGGAGGAGAGAGAGGGGAGAGAGAGGGGAGAGAGGGAGAGAGAGGGGAGAGAGAGGGAGAGAGAGGAAGAGAGAGGGAGAGAGGGAAAGAGAGGGGAGAGAGAGGGAGAGAGGGAGAGAGAGGGGAGAGAGAGGGAGAGAGAGGGAGAGAGAGGAAGAGAGAGGGAGAGAGAGGGAGAGAGAGGGGAGAGAGGGAGAGAGAGGGGGAGAGAGGGGGAGAGAGAGAGAGGGAGAGAGAGGGGAGAGAGAGGGAGAGAGAGGGGAGAGAGAGGGAGAGAGAGGGGAGAGAGGAAGAGAGAGGAAGAGAGAGGGAGAGAGAGGGGAGAGAGAGGGGAGAGAGAGAGAGGAAGAGAGGGGAGAGAGGGAGAGAGGGGAGAGAGAGAGAGAGAGAGGGGGAGGGAGAGAGAGAGGGGAGAGGGGGAGAGAGAGGGGAGAGAGGGAGAGAGGGAGAGAGGGAGAGAGAGGGAGAGAGGGAGATAGAGAGGGAGAGGGAGAGAGAGGGAGAGAGAGGGGGAGAGGGAGAGAGAGGGAGAGAGAGGGGGGAGAGGGAGAGAGGGGGGGAGAGGGAGAGAGAGGGAGAGAGAGGGAGAGAGAGGGGAGAGGGGGGAGAGAGAGACCTTCAGCCTTCCATAAAATGTCACTAAATGCGGTGTTTGCACAGATCGAGATTTCAGCTCCCTGACCTCTTCAAACGAAATCTCAGTCTACGCATGCGTCGCTCCGGAGCCATTGTATTAAAGACTTTGCGCAGTGTGACTCTACAGATAGTCTTCAATAAAATGGCGTCAGTGGTGGCGCATGCGCAAATAGAGACTTCAGCCTAATAAAGACGTCATTCGAAATCTTGTTCTGCGCATGCTCTTGGTGCCATTTTACTGAAGACCTGCAGACTGCTTGCAGAATCACACTGCGCATGCGCTGACCATTGTAATCATGGTGGTGGCAGTGGCGAGGAATTTAAAAAAGGAAGCAGGTCCCTGAATAATCAGTGACCCTCCCATATCCACGTCCCCGCAGCTTCCCCGCTCTCCCCGGACACAAAGCATCCGAGCTCGCGGTCTGCCAGCTTCCACCATCGTCTTCACTCTCCCGTCTCATTTTCTTTTCTTTTCATTTTTTTACAGGAGTGAGTGATACAAATACAAATGCAAAAAAATCAGAGAAGAAAGGTCCAGGGGAAAATCTTAATAAGGCTGGCTCTACCCAACTCTAACATAATTGTTATGTAATAATGAAGCATAACGTCTCAGAAATGATGTCAGCGTATATATATATACGGTATATACTCGCTAACTCTATACCACAATGGACAGGAGCATCGCCCAGGATCTGATCCTCGTTCTCCGAGCTCCGACCATGCACAAATCCAGGACAGTTCAGAAAATATGGAACTTTTTTTTACCATTGCCATAAAGAAAACCCGATGCCGCCATACGTGCTGTGACGCCGGAGGAACTTGTACACATTCTTCTGACTTTATTTATCATTCTTTGCAGTAAATGCGGCCGATGCTTCATCAAATCACAGGAAATCTTAATGATTTATGATTTCCATTCACAAGGTTGATTCTATGAACTTCTCCCCCCAAAATAAAAGGAAATATCCAAACATCTGAGCTCTTTATATTGATCCATTATTTCAGTGCAGAAAATGCAAAGCAACAAATCACCAAAGAATATAAAGCACCTGAACCAGCAGAACCTAACAAACACAGCACAACATAAAGCCCCTGAACCAGTACAACCAAACAAACACAGCACAACATAAAGCACCTGAACCAGCAGAACCTAACAAACACAGCACAACATAAAGCACCTGAACCAGTACAACCAAACAAACACAGCACAACATAAAGCACCTGAACCAGTACAACCAAACAAACACAGCACAACATAAAGCCCCTGAACCAGTACAACCTAACAAACAAACACAACATAAACCACCTGGACCAGCACAACCTAACAAACAAAGCACAACATAAAGCCCCTGAACCAGCACAACCTAACAAACAAAGCTCATCATAAAGCACCTGATCCAGCACAACCTAACATAAAGCACCTGAACCAGCACAACCTAACATAAAGCCCCTGAACCAGTACAACCAAACAAACACAGCACAACATAAAGCACCTGAACCAGCAGAACCTAACAAACACAGCACAACATAAAGCCCCTGAACCAGTACAACCAAACAAACACAGCACAACATAAAGCACCTGAACCAGCAGAACCTAACAAACACAGCACAACATAAAGCACCTGAACCAGTACAACCAAACAAACACAGCACAACATAAAGCACCTGAACCAGCACAACCTAACAAACACAGCACAACATAAAGCACCTGAACCAGTACAACCAAACAAACACAGCACAACATAAAGCACCTGAACCAGCAGAACCTAACAAACACAGCACAACATAAAGCCCCTGATCCAGTACAACCTAACAAACACAGCACAACATAAAGCCCCTGAACCAGCAGAACCTAACAAACACAGCACAACATAAAGCCCCTGATCCAGTACAACCTAACAAACACAGCACAACATAAAGCACCTGATCCAGTACAACCTAACAAACACAGCACAACATAAAGCACCTGAACCAGCAGAACCTATCAAACACAGCACAACATAAAGCCCCTGAACCAGTACAACCTAACAAACACAGCACAACATAAAGCCCCTGAACCAGTACAACTTAACAAACAAAGCACAACATAAAGCACCTGAACCATCAGAACCTAACAAACAAAGCACAACATAAAGCCCCTGAACCAGCAGAACCTAACAAACACAGCACAACATAAAGCACCTGAACCAGTACAACCTAACAAACAAAGCACAACATAAAGCCCCTGATCCAGTACAACCTAACAAACAAAGCACAACATAAAGCACCTGAACCAGTACAACCTAACAAACACAGCACAACATAAAGCCCCTGATCCAGTACAACCTAACAAACACAGCACAATATAAAGCCCCCGAACCAGTACAACCTAACAAACAAAGCACAACATAAAGCACCTGAACCATCAGAACCTAACAAACAAAGCACAACATAAAGCCCCTGAACCAGCAGAACCTAACAAACAAAGCACAACATAAAGCCCCTGAACCAGTACAACCTAACAAACAAAGCACAACATAAAGCCCCTGAACCAGTACAACCAAACAAACACAGCACAACATAAAGCACCTGAACCAGCAGAACCTAACAAACACAGCACAACATAAAGCACCTGAACCAGTACAACCAAACAAACACAGCACAACATAAAGCACCTGAACCAGCAGAACCTAACAAACACAGCACAACATAAAGCCCCTGATCCAGTACAACCTAACAAACACAGCACAACATAAAGCCCCTGAACCAGCAGAACCTAACAAACACAGCACAACATAAAGCCCCTGATCCAGTACAACCTAACAAACACAGCACAACATAAAGCACCTGATCCAGTACAACCTAACAAACACAGCACAACATAAAGCACCTGAACCAGCAGAACCTAACAAACACAGCACAACATAAAGCCCCTGAACCAGTACAACCTAACAAACACAGCACAACATAAAGCCCCTGAACCAGTACAACTTAACAAACAAAGCACAACATAAAGCACCTGAACCATCAGAACCTAACAAACAAAGCACAACATAAAGCCCCTGAACCAGCAGAACCTAACAAACACAGCACAACATAAAGCACCTGAACCAGTACAACCTAACAAACAAAGCACAACATAAAGCCCCTGATCCAGTACAACCTAACAAACAAAGCACAACATAAAGCACCTGAACCAGTACAACCTAACAAACACAGCACAACATAAAGCCCCTGATCCAGTACAACCTAACAAACACAGCACAACATAAAGCCCCCGAACCAGTACAACCTAACAAACAAAGCACAACATAAAGCACCTGAACCATCAGAACCTAACAAACAAAGCACAACATAAAGCCCCTGAACCAGCAGAACCTAACAAACAAAGCACAACATAAAGCCCCTGAACCAGTACAACCTAACAAACAAAGCACAACATAAAGCCCCTGAACCAGTACAACCGAACATAAAGCACCTGAACCAGCACAACCTAACATAAAGCACCTGAACCAGCACAACCTAACAAACACAGCACAACATAAAGCCCCTGAACCAGTACAACCTAACATAAAGCACCTGAACCAGCACAACCTAACAAACACAGCACAACATAAAGCCCCTGAACCAGCACAACCTAACATAAAGCCCCTGAACCAGCACAACCTAACAAACAAAGCTCATCATAAAGCACCTGAACCAGCACAACCTAACATAAAGCACCTGAACCAGCACAACCTAACATAAAGCACCTGAACCAGCACAACCTAACAAACACAGCACAACATAAAGCCCCTGAACCAGCACAACCTAACATAAAGCACCTGAACCAGCACAACCTAACATAAAGCACCTGAACCAGCACAACCTAACAAACACAGCACAACATAAAGCACCTGAACCAGTACAACCTAACAAACACAGCACAACATAAACCACCTGGACCAGCACAACCTAACAAACAAACACAACATAAACCACCTGGACCAGCACAACCTAACAAACAAAGCACAACATAAAGCCCCTGAACCAGCACAACCTAACATAAAGCACCTGAACCAGCACAACCTAACATAAAGCACCTGAACCAGCACAACCTAACAAACACAGCACAACATAAAGCAACTGAACCTGTACAACCTAACATAAAGCACCTGAACCAGCACAACCTAACAAACACAGCACAGCATAAAGCACCTGAACCAGCACAACCTAACAAACAAAGCACAACATAAAGCACCTGAATCAGTACAACCTAACAAACACAGCACAACATAAAGCCCCTGAACCAGTACAACCTAACAAACAAACACAACATAAACCACCTGGACCAGCACAACCTAACAAACAAAGCACAACATTAAGCCCCTGAACCAGTACAACCTAACATAAAGCACCTGAACCAGCACAACCTAACAAACAAAGCTCATCATAAAGCACCTGAACCAGCACAACCTAACATAAAGCACCTGAACCAGCACAACCTAACATAAAGCACCTGAACCAGCACAACCTAACAAACACAGCACAGCATAAAGCACCTGAACCAGCACAACCTAACAAACAAAGCACAACATAAAGCACCTGAATCAGTACAACCTAACAAACAAAGCACAACATAAAGCCCCTGAACCAGTACAACCTAACAAACAAAGCACAACATAAAGCACATGAACCAGTACAACCTAACAAACACAGCACAATAAAAAGCACATGATCCAGTACAATCTAACATAAAGCACCTGAACTAGTAGAACCTAACAAACAAAGCACAACATAAAGCACACCAGCATAACCAATAAACATATTGTCATCACAGCCCTTTTTTACTTCAATACTGAGAGTATAAATGAATTGTATACAGATAATATGTTGCTGATGTTGTGAACCTAGAGAATATCGTCAGCCGGAGAGCTCTGTACCTCGGGACCGTCCCTGAGGGTATCCGGCAATCGTGGCTATCCTCCGCTCTCCTGTGACCGCTCCTGATGAGGATGGAGTGAGCGGCGTGCACATGAAGAGGCAGCAGTGCAGACGCTCGCCGGGGTCTGGGAACGCTCCTGATGAGGATGGAGTGAGCGGGGTCCACATGAAGAGGCAGCAGTGCAGACGCTCGCCGGGGTCTGGGAACGCTCCTGATGAGGATGGAGTGAGCGGCGTCCACATGAAGAGGCAGCAGTGCAGACGCTCGCCGGGGTCTGGGAACGCTCCTGATGAGGATGGAGTGAGCGGCGTGCACATGAAGAGGCAGCAGTGCAGACGCTCGCCGGGGTCTGGGAACGCTCCTGATGAGGATGGAGTGAGCGGCGTCCACATGAAGAGGCAGCAGTGCAGACGCTCGCCGGGGTCTGGGAACGCTCCTGATGAGGATGGAGTGAGCGGCGTGCACATGAAGAGGCAGCAGTGCAGACGCTCGCCGGGGTCTGGGAACGCTCCTGATGAGGATGGAGTGAGCGGCGTCCACATGAAGAGGCAGCAGTGCAGACGCTCGCCGGGGTCTGGGAACGCTCCTGATGAGGATGGAGTGAGCGGCGTGCACATGAAGAGGCAGCAGTGCAGACGCTCGCCGGGGTCTGGGAACGCTCCTGATGAGGATGGAGTGAGCGGCGTGCACATGAAGAGGCAGCAGTGCAGACGCTCGCCGGGGTCTGGGAACGCTCCTGATGAGGATGGAGTGAGCGGCGTGCACATGAAGAGGCAGCAGTGCAGACGCTCGCTGGGGTCTGGGAACGCTCCTGATGAGGATGGAGTGAGCGGCGTGCACATGAAGAGGCAGCAGTGCAGACGCTCGCCGGGGTCTGGGAACGCTCCTGATGAGGATGGAGTGAGCGGCGTCCACATGAAGAAGCAGCAGTGCAGACGCTCGCTGGGGTCTGGGAACGCTCCTGATGAGGATGGAGTGAGCGGCGTCCACATGAAGAGGCAGCAGTGCAGACGCTCGCCGGGGTCTGGGAACGCTCCTGATGAGGATGGAGTGGGCAGCGTGCACATGAAGAGGCAGCAGTGCAGACGCTCGCCGGGGTCTGGGAACGCTCCTGATGAGGATGGAGTGAGCGGCGTCCACATGAAGAGGCAGCAGTGCAGACGCTCGCTGGGGTGTGGGAACGCTCCTGATGAGGATGGAGTGAGCGGCGTGCACATGAAGAGGCAGCAGTGCAGACGCTCGCCGGGGTCTGGGAACGCTCCTGATGAGGATGGAGTGAACGGCGTCCACATGAAGAGGCAGCAGTGCAGACGCTCGCTGGGGTCTGGGAACGCTCCTGATGAGGATGGAGTGAGCGGCGTGCACATGAAGAGGCAGCAGTGCAGACGCTCGCCGGGGTCTGGGAACGCTCCTGATGAGGATGGAGTGAACGGCGTCCACATGAAGAGGCAGCAGTGCAGACGCTCTCCGGGGTCTGGGAACGCTCCTGATGAGGATGGAGTGAGCGGCGTGCACATGAAGAGGCAGCAGTGCAGACGCTCGCCGGGGTCTGGGAACGCTCCTGATGAGGATGGAGTGAGCGGCGTGCACATGAAGAGGCAGCAGTGCAGACGCTCGCTGGGGTGTGGGAACGCTCCTGATGAGGATGGAGTGAGCGGCGTCCACATGAAGAGGCAGCAGTGCAGACGCTCGCCGGGGTCTGGGAACGCTCCTGATGAGGATGGAGTGAGCGGCGTGCACATGAAGAGGCAGCAGTGCAGACGCTCGCCGGGGTCTGGGAACGCTCCTGATGAGGATGGAGTGAGCGGCGTGCACATGAAGAGGCAGCAGTGCAGACGCTCGCTGGGGTGTGGGAACGCTCCTGATGAGGATGGAGTGAGCGGCGTCCACATGAAGAGGCAGCAGTGCAGATGTGGAGCCCCGCAAACGCTGTGTCGGTGCATTACCTTCAGGGACTCCACGTAGATGGATCTGTCTGGTCACAGGTAGGAAACCTTCTTTGTAGTTTGTCGTGACGCCACTCTCAGATTTGCGGTCAGTGGGGGACCGCCACTGCAGGTTAAGGGATGCCTGGGGCTGATGGTGGGTGAAGCCAGTTGTAGTAGCCTCCTGAGAGTGAGGCAAGCCCCAGGGCCCTGTGTAGATGCGTAGAACTACAAGGCGCAGAATGACTCAACACAGGCAGGATGTCTTTCAGGGTTTTTACTCACAGTTGATGGCAGGGTGAGTGACCCGGGCGTAGCTGGGATGAACCAAGTGGGAACCAGGTGTCCTTCAGGCTGACTTGTGAGGGTGACTACTAACTCGCCTTCCTTAGCCCTTGGTGGTTTGGGGTAACCCCGACTTTGAGTCCCTATGGGGGTCACCCAGGGAAGATGCTGCAGCCTCTCTCCCCTTCGTTTGCCGTTTGCTTGTCGCCTGGACCAGGCCACTCCAGCTGCTTGCCTCCTGTGACCTATGGGCCCTAACTGTGGCTACGTGGCTGCGGCTTTTGTGGTGTTGTGGCGTGGGCTTTGAGAGCCCCACACCGGCAGGTTTAGCAAAAGAAAGCTGGATCTATCTCCGCTTCGGGATCTGCCGCCCGTTTGGGCCTGGTACTCTCTAGCAGTCTCCTTACTTCCCACTCCGTTGCTCTCTCTCTAGCTGAAGATGGATTTCGGGTAGCACTCCTAGTTGACCGTTCTCCCCCGTCGGTAGCCACTGCGCGGACGCTGTCAGACTACAGCAGCCCACGGGATCTGCTCCTCACTCGAGCTCCCTGGACTCTGCACTGCCTGGCTCACATCTGGGACCTTCACATCTGCTCCTGTCTGAGCTTCACTTTCCTGCTCCTCACTCCTCCACACTCTGCTGCAGACTCTAGACTGTTTACTCCTCCTTCTCTTTTCCCTTTTGTGCCTGCCTACGCCACCTAGCAACCAGACTCTCTTACCACACCCCTTGAGAGGAGATGGAGGCTTTTGGCCCCCTCCACTATTCCAGTGAAGGTGAAGGCTTTTTCCCCTCCTGGGATCCCCAGGGGTCCTCTCATGGGTACATGTGTGAGACCTGATCACTATGCGCCTGTGTTCCACACCCCGGTCAGCCTTCTGGATTACCTGTGTTGTACTGTCCCCAGCATGGGTGCAGTACTCAGTGGTGCCTGACCAGGTCAGGGGCGCCACATTCCCCCTTAGTTATCACCAGCACGTCCTCGGGCTGCAAGACAACATTTTAAAAATGCATAAAACATTAAAACATGTAAAACATTTTAAAAGCACCAGGTACCATACATCACCACCCCCCACCCACAAGTCCGTTAACCCACCCAAACCCTTTCAGGAGGCAGGTCACTGGTCCATTTGGTAACCAGATCTGGGCCATCTACTTCCCCAGACCTTTCCTCCAATCTGCCTCTCCCGTTGGCCGCGCCTTCAGCCACTTCTGGCAGGATGTAGAGGCGGCTTTCATGGGCTGGTGGTTTCAGGGTATACCTGGCCTGATGGATCCGCGCCTTCAGCCTCTTCTGGCAGGATGTAGAGGCGGCCTCCACAGTTGGTGCTGACCAGGTACCCTCTTTGTGGTGGAGAGCCAGACCCCATAAACAGGCATGCTCTCTGGTCGCAGGTGAGCCAAGGCCCTATATACGGACGGGCTCCTCCTGGTTGCAGACGAGCCAAGCCCCTAAACAGGCTGACTCTGGTGGTGGTGGTGCCCTCTGGTGTAACTATTTACACTGCGAGAGTTTGTGGCTATAGCCAGTTCATAGCCTTAAGGTTTATGGTTTTCTCACACAAGTTTATGTGGGCACATACTTAAACGTAAACGTTGCAAAACTTCCAACTTTTCAAAACTTTAACTTGCTGTATGCTTTACTTTATGCAGATTCCTCTACTCTTCCATACCAGGGCTTGGGCCTGTAGGGCTGCGGCACCTGTTGGTTTCTTGATCTCTTTCTTCGTCTGTGGGTTCGTTGTATTTTCTTTCTTCTTCAGTGTCTCTGTCTTCATCTTCTGTTGTGACTGCAGGGCTTCTGCAAGGACTTCTAGGACATGGTGCAACATCTAGGGCATACCAGCCTCTTTCTCCCTGATGCATAGTGAACTCCACTGAGTCTCCTATCTTCAAATTTCTTCCAGGGTGTCCTCTGGGCAAATGGGCTCTCACATCCCTTCGATTGACGAAAATCCCTTCCTTCACACCAGGTGATACTATAAAGCCGTATCCTGATTTGAGGCTGAAATCTTCGACAATTCCTCGACGCAGGGGTCCTCTGATCTGGGGTTTGAACCTTCTCAGGAACCGTTTCTCCTCTAGGTCTCTGGCGGTGACTTCGTCTTTCTGCTCAGGAGATTGTGATGTTGGAGGATACTTTGTACTACCGCCTCGGCGCCGTGTCTTGCGGGCTGGATTCTGCGAAGTACAGCTTACAAGCTCCCAGGTGGGGCGGTTGGGCAGGTCGTCTTCAGCAGGAGGTGTCAGGTCTTCTTCAGCAGGAGGTGTCAGGTCTTCCTCGTCCCAGCGGGAATATGGCAGCATCTCCGGCTCTGGGACTAGCACTGCTGCTGGCTCCGGGGGCAACTCCTCAACTTCTTGCCCTCCTCTCCCCCTTAGTTCTTCGCTGCACTCTGGTCGTGGCAGCGCTAGGGATGAGTGTTCCTCAGCTGGCCCAGGCGGTGGACTCTTCGGCGTGGTTGCCGCAGGGGTTGCCTTAGGGGTGTGCGGAGGGAGCATGTACTGGTCCACCATCTCCTGTGGAAACTTGGCCTCCATGTCAGCCTTCAGCTGCCAGTACGCGGGGTCTTCACCTATCAGGGATTTCCTTGCAGGGACCTCCTTAGACTGGGGAGCGGTGTCTGCTCTGGCCTTGCAGGCCGGGGTAAATGGTGATGTAGTCTTTTCTTGGCGGGCCGCGCAGGGCATCGCTGCGGCGGCCTGGTCTTGGCGGGCCGCGCCTGGCATGGCGGCGGCCTGGTCTGTGCGGGCCGAGCCTGGCGTGGCGGCGGCCTGGTCTGTGCGGGCCGAGCCTGGCGTGGCGGCGGCCTGGATCTGCGTCGCTGTTGCGGCCAGTTCTTGGCGGGCCGGACTGGGCATTGCAGCCGCGGTCTGAATTGGCGTCGCATCCTCAATGGGGTCCGTGCAGGTGGAGCTGGGCGTCGCTGCAGTGATCGGGGCTTGTCGGGCCGCACCTGGCGGGGCTGCGGCCTGGTTCAGCATCTCACTTGCGGCTCGGACGAGCGTCGCTGCTGCGGTGGGGTCTTGGCGGACTGGGCTCAGCAGGGTGGCAGCCTGGGTCAGCGTCACACCTGCGGCACGGATGAGTATCGCCGTAGCAGTCGGACCTTTGCGGGCCAGGCGGGGTGTCGCTGCGGCGGCCTGGATTTGGCGGGCCGCACCTAGCGTGGCTGCGGCCTCGCTCAGCGTCGCCGCGCCAGGCGCCTCTTCTGGGACCGCGGTCGTAGCAGCAGGGGTCGGAGCACTTGCGCTGGCCGGGGCAACTCTGGACTCACCCATCGGTGGCACCATCGGGATCTGAGTCGTCGCCGCTCGATCTGGCATGCGTCGCGCGGCTCCCTCTTCGTAGGTCCGAACCGCCGCAGCCATCTCCAGAAGCTCCGTGCATCCCTCACTGAGCTGTCGCATAATCCTGGCCTCCAGCTGATCGCAGAAGATAGCAAGCTCCCGGCACCACCAGGCAGCAGAGCCTGGTTCTGGGTATCCACGTCCGGACTCCATTTCTTCTCTCTGCAGCAGCAGGCTTGTGGCTCTCTGTCCTTCCCGCCGTCTCTGGACGCTTCCGCTCTCTTCACAAGCGAGGTCAGAACTCTGCAGGGGATCTCTGGGTAGCCACACCTCTTCGTGGGCGGTAACTTCTTCCAGCGCGGGCTGCTGTTGTTTTTCAGCGCGCTTTTCATGGTGGCAATATGGCGGCGCTTCCAATTTTTCAAGCGGACCGCCCAGGCACATGGTCACCTGTCTCAACAGGTCTAGTTCTTATCCTGTTCGTGACGCCAGATGTGGAGCCCCGCAAACGCTGTGTCGGTGCATTACCTTCAGGGACTCCACGTAGGTGGATCTGTCTGGTCACAGGTAGGAAACCTTCTTTGTAGTTTGTCGTGACGCCACTCTCAGATTTGCGGTCAGTGGGGGACCGCCACTGCAGGTTAAGGGATGCCTGGGGCTGATGGTGGGTGCAGCCAGTTGTAGTAGCCTCCTGAGAGTGAGGCAAGCCCCAGGGCCCTGTGTAGATGCGTAGAACTACAAGGCGCAGAATGACTCAACACAGGCAGGATGTCTTTCAGGGTTTTTACTCACAGTTGATGGCAGGGTGAGTGACCCGGGCGTAGCTGGGATGAACCAAGTGGGAACCAGGTGTCCTTCAGGCTGACTTGTGAGGGTGACTACTAACTCGCCTTCCTTAGCCCTTGGTGGTTTGGGGTAACCCCGACTTTGAGTCCCTATGGGGGTCACCCAGGGAAGATGCTGCAGCCTCTCTCCCCTTCGTTTGCCGTTTGCTTGTCGCCTGGACCAGGCCACTCCAGCTGCTTGCCTCCTGTGACCTATGGGCCCTAACTGTGGCTACGTGGCTGCGGCTTTTGTGGTGTTGTGGCGTGGGCTTTGAGAGCCCCACACCGGCAGGTTTAGCAAAAGAAAGCTGGATCTATCTCCGCTTCGGGATCTGCCGCCCGTTTGGGCCTGGTACTCTCTAGCAGTCTCCTTACTTCCCACTCCGTTGCTCTCTCTCTAGCTGAAGATGGATTTCGGGTAGCACTCCTAGTTGACCGTTCTCCCCCGTCGGTAGCCACTGCGCGGACGCTGTCAGGCTACAGCAGCCCACGGGATCTGCTCCTCACTCGAGCTCCCTGGACTCTGCACTGCCTGGCTCACATCTGGGACCTTCACATCTGCTCCTGTCTGAGCTCCACTTTCCTGCTCCTCACTCCTCCACACTCTGCTGCAGACTCTAGACTGTTTACTCCTCCTTCTCTTTTCCCTTTTGTGCCTGCCTACGCCACCTAGCAACCAGACTCTCTTACCACACCCCTTGAGAGGAGATGGAGGCTTTTGGCCCCCTCCACTATTCCAGTGAAGGTGAAGGCTTTTCCCCCTCCTGGGATCCCCAGGGGTCCTCTCATGGGTACATGTGTGAGACCTGATCACTATGCGCCTGTGTTCCACACCCCGGTCAGCCTTCTGGATTACCTGTGTTGTACTGTCCCCAGCATGGGTGCAGTACTCAGTGGTGCCTGACCAGGTCAGGGGCGCCACACAGACGCTCGCCGGGGTCTGGGAACGCTCCTGATGAGGATGGAGCGAGCGGCGTCCACATGAAGAGGCAGCAGTGCAGACGCTCGCCGGGGTCTGGGAACGCTCCTGATGAGGATGGAGTGAGCGGCGTCCACATGAAGAGGCAGCAGTGCAGACGCTCGCCGGGGTCTGGGAACGCTCCTGATGAGGATGGAGTGAGCGGCGTGCACATGAAGAGGCAGCAGTGCAGACGCTCGCCGGGGTGTGGGAACGCTCCTGATGAGGATGGAGTGAGCGGCGTCCACATGAAGAGGCAGCAGTGCAGATGCTCGCCGGGGTCTGGGAACGCTCCTGATGAGGATAGAGTGAGCGGCGTCCACATGAAGAGGCAGCAGTGCAGACGCTCGCCGGGGTCTGGGAACGCTCCTGATGAGGATGGAGTGAGCGGCGTGCACATGAAGAGGCAGCAGTGCAGACGCTCGCCGGGGTCTGGGAACGCTCCTGATGAGGATGGAGTGAGCGGCGTCCACATGAAGAGGCAGCAGTGCAGACGCTCGCTGGGGTCTGGGAACGCTCCTGATGAGGATGGAGTGAGCGGCGTGCACATGAAGAGGCAGCAGTGCAGACGCTCGCCGGGGTCTGGGAACGCTCCTGATGAGGATGGAGTGAGCGGCTTGCACATGAAGAGGCAGCAGTGCAGACGCTCGCTGGGGTCTGGGAACGCTCCTGATGAGGATGGAGTGAGCGGCGTCCACATGAAGAGGCAGCAGTGCAGACGCTCGCCGGGGTCTGGGAACGCTCCTGATGAGGATGGAGTGAGCGGCGTGCACATGAAGAGGCAGCAGTGCAGACGCTCGCCGGGGTCTGGGAACGCTCCTGATGAGGATGGAGTGAGCGGCGTGCACATGAAGAGGCAGCAGTGCAGACGCTCGCCGGGGTCTGGGAACGCTCCTGATGAGGATGGAGTGAGCGGCGTGCACATGAAGAGGCAGCAGTGCAGACGCTCGCCGGGGTCTGGGAACGCTCCTGATGAGGATGGAGTGAGCGGGGTCCACATGAAGAGGCAGCAGTGCAGACGCTCGCCGGGGTCTGGGAACGCTCCTGATGAGGATGGAGTGAGCGGCGTGCACATGAAGAGGCAGCAGTGCAGACGCTCGCCGGGGTCTGGGAACGCTCCTGATGAGGATAGAGTGAGCGGCGTCCACATGAAGAGGCAGCAGTGCAGACGCTCGCCGGGGTCTGGGAAGGCTCCTGATGAGGATGGAGTGAGCGGCGTCCACATGAAGAGGCAGCAGTGCAGACGCTCGCCGGGGTCTGGGAACGCTCCTGATGAGGATGGAGTGAGCAGCGTCCACATGAAGAGGCAGCAGTGCAGACGCTCGCCGGGGTCTGGGAACGCTCCTGATGAGGATGGAGTGAGCGGCGTGCACATGAAGAGGCAGCAGTGCAGACGCTCGCCGGGGTCTGGGAACGCTCCTGATGAGGATGGAGTGAGCGGCGTGCACATGAAGAGGCAGCAGTGCAGACGCTCGCCGGGGTCTGGGAACGCTCCTGATGAGGATGGAGTGAGCGGCGTCCAGATGAAGAGGCAGCAGTGCAGACGCTCGCCGGGGTCTGGGAACGCTCCTGATGAGGATGGAGTGAGCGGCGTGCACATGAAGAGGCAGCAGTGCAGACGCTCGCCGGGGTCTGGGAACGCTCCTGATGAGGATGGAGTGAGCGGCGTCCACATGAAGAGACAGCAGTGCAGACGCTCGCCGGGGTCTGGGAACGCTCCTGATGAGGATGGAGTGAGCGGCGTCCACATGAAGAGGCAGCAGTGCAGACGCTCGCTGGGGTCTGGGAACGCTCCTGATGAGGATGAAGTGAGCGGCGTCCACATGAAGAGGCAGCAGTGCAGACGCTCGCCGGGGTCTGGGAACGCTCCTGATGAGGATGGAGTGAGCGGCGTCCACATGAAGAGGCAGCAGTGCAGACGCTCGCCGGGGTCTGGGAACGCTCCTGATGAGGATGGAGTGAGCGGCGTCCACATGAAGAGGCAGCAGTGCAGACGCTCGCCGGGGTCTGGGAACGCTCCTGATGAGGATGGAGTGAGCGGCGTCCACATGAAGAGGCAGCAGTGCAGACGCTCGCCGGGGTCTGGGAACGCTCCTGAAGAGGATGGAGTGAGCGGCGTCCACATGAAGAGGCAGCAGTGCAGACGCTCGCCGGGGTCTGGGAACGCTCCTGATGAGGATGGAGTGAGCAGCGTCCACATGAAGAGGCAGCAGTGCAGACGCTCGCCGGGGTCTGGGAACGCTCCTGATGAGGATGGAGTGAGCGGCGTGCACATGAAGAGGCAGCAGTGCAGACGCTCGCCGGGGTCTGGGAACGCTCCTGATGAGGATGGAGTGAGCGGCGTGCACATGAAGAGGCAGCAGTGCAGACGCTCGCTGGGGTCTGGGAACGCTCCTGATGAGGATGGAGTGAGCGGCGTCCACATGAAGAGGCAGCAGTGCAGACGCTCGCCGGGGTCTGGGAACGCTCCTGATGAGGATGGAGTGAGCGGTGTCCACATGAAGAGGCAGCAGTGCAGACGCTCGCTGGGGTGTGGGAATGCTCCTGATGAGGATGGAGTGAGCGGGGTCCACATGAAGAGGCAGCAGTGCAGACGCTCGCTGGGGTCTGGGAACGCTCCTGATGAGGATGGAGTGAGCGGCGTCCACATGAAGAGGCAGCAGTGCAGACGCTCGCCGGGGTCTGGGAACGCTCCTGATGAGGATGGAGTGAGCGGTGTGCACATGAAGAGGCAGCAGTGCAGACGCTCGCCGGGGTGTGGGAACGCTCCTGATGAGGATGGAGTGAGCGGCGTGCACATGAAGAGGCAGCAGTGCAGACGCTCGCCGGGGTCTGGGAACGCTCCTGATGAGGATGGAGTGAGCGGCGTCCACATGAAGAGGCAGCAGTGCAGACGCTCGCTGGGGTCTGGGAACGCTGCTGATGAGGATGGAGTGAGCGGCGTCCACATGAAGAGGCAGCAGTGCAGACGCTCGCCGGGGTGTGGGAACGCTCCTGATGAGGATGGAGTGAGCGGCGTCCACATGAAGAGGCAGCAGTGCAGACGCTCGCCGGGGTGTGGGAACGCTCCTGATGAGGATGGAGTGAGCGGCGTCCACATGAAGAGGCAGCAGTGCAGACGCTCGCTGGGGTCTGGGAACGCTCCTGATGAGGATGGAGTGAGCGGCGTCCAGATGAAGAGGCAGCAGTGCAGACGCTCGCCGGGGTCTGGGAACGCTCCTGATGAGGATGGAGTGAGCGGCGTCCACATGAAGAGGCAGCAGTGCAGACGCTCGCCGGGGTCTGGGAACGCTCCTGATGAGGATGGAGTGAGCGGCGTGCACATGAAGAGGCAGCAGTGCAGACGCTCGCCGGGGTCTGGGAACGCTCCTGATGAGGATGGAGTGAGCGGCGTCCACATGAAGAGGCAGCAGTGCAGGCGCTCGCGGGGGTCTGGGAACGCTCCTGATGAGGATGGAGTGAGCGGCGTGCACATGAAGAGGCAGCAGTGCAGACGCTCGCCGGGGTCTGGGAACGCTCCTGATGAGGATGGAGTGAGCGGCGTCCACATGAACAGGCAGCAGTGCAGACGCTCGCCGGGGTCTGGGAACGCTCCTGATGAGGATGGAGTGAGCGGCGTCCACATGAAGAGGCAGCAGTGCAGACGCTCGCCGGGGTCTGGGAACGCTCCTGATGAGGATGGAGTGAGCGGCGTCCACATGAAGAGGCAGCAGTGCAGACGCTCGCCGGGGTCTGGGAACGCTCCTGATGAGGATAGAGTGAGCGGCGTCCACATGAAGAGGCAGCAGTGCAGACGCTCGCCGGGGTCTGGGAACGCTCCTGATGAGGATGGAGTGAGCGGCGTGCACATGAAGAGGCAGCAGTGCAGACGCTCGCCGGGGTCTGGGAACGCTCCTGATGAGGATGGAGTGGGCGGCGTGCACATGAAGAGGCAGCAGTGCAGACGCTCGCCGGGGTCTGGGAACGCTCCTGATGAGGATGGAGTGAGCGGCGTGCACATGAAGAGGCAGCAGTGCAGACGCTCGCCGGGGTCTGGGAACGCTCCTGATGAGGATGGAGTGAGCGGGGTCCACATGAAGAGGCAGCAGTGCAGACGCTCGCCGGGGTCTGGGAACGCTCCTGATGAGGATGGAGTGAGCGGCGTGCACATGAAGAGGCAGCAGTGCAGACGCTCGCCGGGGTCTGGGAACGCTCCTGATGAGGATAGAGTGAGCGGCGTCCACATGAAGAGGCAGCAGTGCAGACGCTCGCCGGGGTCTGGGAACGCTCCTGATGAGGATGGAGTGAGCGGCGTGCACATGAAGAGGCAGCAGTGCAGACGCTCGCCGGGGTCTGGGAACGCTCCTGATGAGGATGGAGTGAGCGGCGAGCACATGAAGAGGCAGAAGTGCAGACGCTCGCCGGGGTCTGGGAACGCTCCTGATGAGGATGGAGTGAGCGGCATGCACATGAAGAGGCAGCAGTGCAGACGCTCGCTGGGGTGTGGGAACGCTCCTGATGAGGATGGAGTGAGCGGCGTGCACATGAAGAGGCAGCAGTGCAGACGCTCGCCGGGGTCTGGGAACGCTCCTGATGAGGATGGAGTGAGCGGCGTGCACATGAAGAGGCAGCAGTGCAGACGCTCGCTGGGGTGTGGGAACGCTCCTGATGAGGATGGAGTGAGCGGCGTGCACATGAAGAGGCAGCAGTGCAGACGCTCGCCGGGGTCTGGGAAGGCTCCTGATGAGGATGGAGTGAGCGGCGTCCACATGAAGAGGCAGCAGTGCAGACGCTCGCCGGGGTCTGGGAACGCTCCTGATGAGGATGGAGTGAGCAGCGTCCACATGAAGAGGCAGCAGTGCAGACGCTCGCCGGGGTCTGGGAACGCTCCTGATGAGGATGGAGTGAGCGGCGTGCACATGAAGAGGCAGCAGTGCAGACGCTCGCCGGGGTCTGGGAACGCTCCTGATGAAGATGGAGTGAGCGGCGTGCACATGAAGAGGCAGCAGTGCAGACGCTCGCCGGGGTCTGGGAACGCTCCTGATGAGGATGGAGTGAGCGGCGTGCACATGAAGAGGCAGCAGTGCAGACGCTCGCCGGGGTGTGGGAACGCTCCTGATGAGGATGGAGTGAGCGGCGTGCACATGAAGAGGCAGCAGTGCAGACGCTCGCTGGGGTCTGGGAACGCTCCTGATGAGGATGGAGTGAGCGGCGTCCACATGAAGAGGCAGCAGTGCAGACGCTCGCCGGGGTCTGGGAACGCTCCTGATGAGGATGGAGTGAGCGGCGTGCACATGAAGAGGCAGCAGTGCAGACGCTCGCCGGGGTCTGGGAACGCTCCTGATGAGGATGGAGTGAGCGGCGTGCACATGAAGAGGCAGCAGTGCAGACGCTCGCCGGGGTCTGGGAATGCTCCTGATGAGGATGGAGTGAGCGGCGTCCACATGAAGAGGCAGCAGTGCAGACGCTCGCCGGGGTCTGGGAACGCTCCTGATGAGGATGGAGTGAGTGTCGTGCACATGAAGAGACAGCAGTGCAGACGCTCGCCGGGGTCTGGGAACGCTCCTGATGAGGATGGAGTGAGCGGCGTGCACATGAAGAGGCAGCAGTGCAGGCGCTCGCCGGGGTCTGGGAACGCTCCTGATGAGGATGGAGTGAGCGGCGTCCACATGAAGAGGCAGCAGTGCAGACGCTCACCGGGGTCTGGGAACGCTCCTGATGAGGATGGAGTGAGCGGCGTCCACATGAAGAGGCAGCAGTGCAGACGCTCGCTGGGGTCTGGGAACGCTCCTGATGAGGATGAAGTGAGCGGCGTCCACATGAAGAGGCAGCAGTGCAGACGCTCGCCGGGATCTGGGAACGCTCCTGATGAGGATGGAGTGAGCGGCGTCCACATGAAGAGGCAGCAGTGCAGACGCTCGCCGGGGTCTGGGAACGCTCCTGATGAGGATGGAGTGAGCAGCGTCCACATGAAGAGGCAGCAGTGCAGACGCTCGCCGGGGTCTGGGAACGCTCCTGATGAGGATGGAGTGAGCGGCGTCCACATGAAGAGGCAGCAGTGCAGACGCTCGCCGGGGTCTGGGAACGCTCCTGATGAGGATGGAGTGAGCGGTGTGCACATGAAGAGGCAGCAGTGCAGACGCTCGCCGGGGTCTGGGAACGCTCCTGATGAGGATGGAGTGAGCGGCGTGCACATGAAGAGGCAGCAGTGCAGATGCTCGCTGGGGTCTGGGAACGCTCCTGATGAGGATGGAGTGAGCGGCGTCCAGATGAAGAGGCAGCAGTGCAGACGCTCGCCGGGGTCTGGGAACGCTCCTGATGAGGATGGAGTGAGCGGCGTCCACATGAAGAGGCAGCAGTGCAGACGCTCGCCGGGGTCTGGGAACGCTCCTGATGAGGATGGAGTGAGCGGCGTGCACATGAAGAGGCAGCAGTGCAGACGCTCGCCGGGGTCTGGGAACGCTCCTGATGAGGATGGAGTGAGCGGCGTCCACATGAAGAGGCAGCAGTGCAGGCGCTCGCCGGGGTCTGGGAACGCTCCTGATGAGGATGGAGTGAGCGGCGTCCACATGAAGAGGCAGCAGTGCAGACGCTCGCCGGGGTCTGGGAACGCTCCTGATGAGGATGGAGTGAGTAGCGTGCACATGAAGAGGCAGCAGTGCAGACGCTCGCTGGGGTCTGGGAACGCTCCTGATGAGGATGGAGTGAGTAGCGTGCACATGAAGAGGCAGCAGTGCAGACGCTCGCTGGGGTCTGGGAACGCTCCTGATGAGGATGGAGTGAGCGGCGTCCACATGAAGAGGCAGCAGTGCAGACGCTCGCCGGGGTCTGGGAACGCTCCTGATGAGGATGGAGTGAGCGGCGTCCACATGAAGAGGCAGCAGTGCAGACGCTCGCCGGGGTCTGGGAACGCTCCTGATGAGGATGGAGTGAGCGGCGTCCACATGAAGAGGCAGCAGTGCAGACGCTCGCCGGGGTCTGGGAACGCTCCTGATGAGGATGGAGTGAGCGGCGTCCACATGAAGAGGCAGCAGTGCAGACGCTCGCCGGGGTGTGGGAACGCTCCTGATGAGGATGGAGTGAGCGGCGTCCACATGAAGAGGCAGCAGTGCAGACGCTCGCCGGGGTCTGGGAACGCTCCTGATGAGGATGGAGTGAGCGGCGTCCACATGAAGAGGCAGCAGTGCAGACGCTCGCCGGGGTCTGGGAACGCTCCTGATGAGGATGGAGTGAGTAGCGTGCACATGAAGAGGCAGCAGTGCAGACGCTCGCTGGGGTCTGGGAACGCTCCTGATGAGGATGGAGTGAGTAGCGTGCACATGAAGAGGCAGCAGTGCAGACGCTCGCTGGGGTCTGGGAACGCTCCTGATGAGGATGGAGTGAGCGGCGTCCACATGAAGAGGCAGCAGTGCAGACGCTCGCCGGGGTCTGGGAACGCTCCTGATGAGGATGGAGTGAGCGGCGTCCACATGAAGAGGCAGCAGTGCAGACGCTCGCCGGGGTCTGGGAACGCTCCTGATGAGGATGGAGTGAGCGGCGTCCACATGAAGAGGCAGCAGTGCAGACGCTCGCCGGGGTCTGGGAACGCTCCTGATGAGGATGGAGTGAGCGGCGTCCACATGAAGAGGCAGCAGTGCAGACGCTCGCCGGGGTGTGGGAACGCTCCTGATGAGGATGGAGTGAGCGGCGTCCACATGAAGAGGCAGCAGTGCAGACGCTCGCCGGGGTCTGGGAACGCTCCTGATGAGGATGGAGTGAGCGGCGTCCACATGAAGAGGCAGCAGTGCAGACGCTCGCCGGGGTCTGGGAACGCTCCTGATGAGGATGGAGTGAGCGGCGTCCAGATGAAGAGGCAGCAGTGCAGACGCTCGCCGGGGTCTGGGAACGCTCCTGATGAGGATGGAGTGAGCGGCGTCCACATGAAGAGGCAGCAGTGCAGACGCTCGCCGGGGTCTGGGAACGCTCCTGATGAGGATGGAGTGAGTAGCGTGCACATGAAGAGGCAGCAGTGCAGACGCTCGCTGGGGTCTGGGAACGCTCCTGATGAGGATGGAGTGAGTAGCGTGCACATGAAGAGGCAGCAGTGCAGACGCTCGCTGGGGTCTGGGAACGCTCCTGATGAGGATGGAGTGAGCGGCGTCCACATGAAGAGGCAGCAGTGCAGACGCTCGCCGGGGTCTGGGAACGCTCCTGATGAGGATGGAGTGAGCGGCGTCCACATGAAGAGGCAGCAGTGCAGACGCTCGCCGGGGTCTGGGAACGCTCCTGATGAGGATGGAGTGGGCGGCGTGCACATGAAGAGGCAGCAGTGCAGACGCTCGCCGGGGTCTGGGAACGCTCCTGATGAGGATGGAGTGAGCGGCGTCCACATGAAGAGGCAGCAGTGCAGACGCTCGCCGGGGTCTGGGAACGCTCCTGATGAGGATGGAGTGAGTAGCGTGCACATGAAGAGGCAGCAGTGCAGACGCTCGCTGGGGTCTGGGAACGCTCCTGATGAGGATGGAGTGAGTAGCGTGCACATGAAGAGGCAGCAGTGCAGACGCTCGCTGGGGTCTGGGAACGCTCCTGATGAGGATGGAGTGAGCGGCGTCCACATGAAGAGGCAGCAGTGCAGACGCTCGCCGGGGTCTGGGAACGCTCCTGATGAGGATGGAGTGAGCGGCGTCCACATGAAGAGGCAGCAGTGCAGACGCTCGCCGGGGTCTGGGAACGCTCCTGATGAGGATGGAGTGAGCGGCGTCCACATGAAGAGGCAGCAGTGCAGACGCTCGCCGGGGTCTGGGAACGCTCCTGATGAGGATGGAGTGAGCGGCGTCCACATGAAGAGGCAGCAGTGCAGACGCTCGCCGGGGTGTGGGAACGCTCCTGATGAGGATGGAGTGAGCGGCGTCCACATGAAGAGGCAGCAGTGCAGACGCTCGCCGGGGTCTGGGAACGCTCCTGATGAGGATGGAGTGAGCGGCGTCCACATGAAGAGGCAGCAGTGCAGACGCTCGCCGGGGTCTGGGAACGCTCCTGATGAGGATGGAGTGAGCGGCGTCCAGATGAAGAGGCAGCAGTGCAGACGCTCGCCGGGGTCTGGGAACGCTCCTGATGAGGATGGAGTGAGCGGCGTCCACATGAAGAGGCAGCAGTGCAGATGCTCGCTGGGGTCTGGGAACGCTCCTGATGAGGATGGAGTGAGCGGCGTGCACATGAAGAGGCAGCAGTGCAGACGCTCGCCGGGGTCTGGGAACGCTCCTGATGAGGATGGAGTGAGCGGCGTGCACATGAAGAGGCAGCAGTGCAGACGCTCGCCGGGGTGTGGGAACGCTCCTGATGAGGATGGAGTGAGCGGCGTGCACATGAAGAGGCAGCAGTGCAGACGCTCGCTGGGGTCTGGGAACGCTCCTGATGAGGATGGAGTGAGCGGCGTCCACATGAAGAGGCAGCAGTGCAGACGCTCGCCGGGGTCTGGGAACGCTCCTGATGAGGATGGAGTGAGCGGCGTGCACATGAAGAGGCAGCAGTGCAGACGCTCGCCGGGGTCTGGGAACGCTCCTGATGAGGATGGAGTGAGCGGCGTGCACATGAAGAGGCAGCAGTGCAGACGCTCGCCGGGGTCTGGGAATGCTCCTGATGAGGATGGAGTGAGCGGCGTCCACATGAAGAGGCAGCAGTGCAGACGCTCGCCGGGGTCTGGGAACGCTCCTGATGAGGATGGAGTGAGTGGCGTGCACATGAAGAGACAGCAGTGCAGACGCTCGCCGGGGTCTGGGAACGCTCCTGATGAGGATGGAGTGAGCGGCGTGCACATGAAGAGGCAGCAGTGCAGGCGCTCGCCGGGGTCTGGGAACGCTCCTGATGAGGATGGAGTGAGCGGCGTCCACATGAAGAGGCAGCAGTGCAGACGCTCACCGGGGTCTGGGAACGCTCCTGATGAGGATGGAGTGAGCGGCGTCCACATGAAGAGGCAGCAGTGCAGACGCTCGCTGGGGTCTGGGAACGCTCCTGATGAGGATGAAGTGAGCGGCGTCCACATGAAGAGGCAGCAGTGCAGACGCTCGCCGGGATCTGGGAACGCTCCTGATGAGGATGGAGTGAGCGGCGTCCACATGAAGAGGCAGCAGTGCAGACGCTCGCCGGGGTCTGGGAACGCTCCTGATGAGGATGGAGTGAGCAGCGTCCACATGAAGAGGCAGCAGTGCAGACGCTCGCCGGGGTCTGGGAACGCTCCTGATGAGGATGGAGTGAGCGGCGTCCACATGAAGAGGCAGCAGTGCAGACGCTCGCCGGGGTCTGGGAACGCTCCTGATGAGGATGGAGTGAGCGGTGTGCACATGAAGAGGCAGCAGTGCAGACGCTCGCCGGGGTCTGGGAACGCTCCTGATGAGGATGGAGTGAGCGGCGTGCACATGAAGAGGCAGCAGTGCAGATGCTCGCTGGGGTCTGGGAACGCTCCTGATGAGGATGGAGTGAGCGGCGTCCAGATGAAGAGGCAGCAGTGCAGACGCTCGCCGGGGTCTGGGAACGCTCCTGATGAGGATGGAGTGAGCGGCGTCCACATGAAGAGGCAGCAGTGCAGACGCTCGCCGGGGTCTGGGAACGCTCCTGATGAGGATGGAGTGAGCGGCGTGCACATGAAGAGGCAGCAGTGCAGACGCTCGCCGGGGTCTGGGAACGCTCCTGATGAGGATGGAGTGAGCGGCGTCCACATGAAGAGGCAGCAGTGCAGGCGCTCGCCGGGGTCTGGGAACGCTCCTGATGAGGATGGAGTGAGCGGCGTCCACATGAAGAGGCAGCAGTGCAGACGCTCGCCGGGGTCTGGGAACGCTCCTGATGAGGATGGAGTGAGTAGCGTGCACATGAAGAGGCAGCAGTGCAGACGCTCGCTGGGGTCTGGGAACGCTCCTGATGAGGATGGAGTGAGTAGCGTGCACATGAAGAGGCAGCAGTGCAGACGCTCGCTGGGGTCTGGGAACGCTCCTGATGAGGATGGAGTGAGCGGCGTCCACATGAAGAGGCAGCAGTGCAGACGCTCGCCGGGGTCTGGGAACGCTCCTGATGAGGATGGAGTGAGCGGCGTCCACATGAAGAGGCAGCAGTGCAGACGCTCGCCGGGGTCTGGGAACGCTCCTGATGAGGATGGAGTGAGCGGCGTCCACATGAAGAGGCAGCAGTGCAGACGCTCGCCGGGGTCTGGGAACGCTCCTGATGAGGATGGAGTGAGCGGCGTCCACATGAAGAGGCAGCAGTGCAGACGCTCGCCGGGGTGTGGGAACGCTCCTGATGAGGATGGAGTGAGCGGCGTCCACATGAAGAGGCAGCAGTGCAGACGCTCGCCGGGGTCTGGGAACGCTCCTGATGAGGATGGAGTGAGCGGCGTCCACATGAAGAGGCAGCAGTGCAGACGCTCGCCGGGGTCTGGGAACGCTCCTGATGAGGATGGAGTGAGTAGCGTGCACATGAAGAGGCAGCAGTGCAGACGCTCGCTGGGGTCTGGGAACGCTCCTGATGAGGATGGAGTGAGTAGCGTGCACATGAAGAGGCAGCAGTGCAGACGCTCGCTGGGGTCTGGGAACGCTCCTGATGAGGATGGAGTGAGCGGCGTCCACATGAAGAGGCAGCAGTGCAGACGCTCGCCGGGGTCTGGGAACGCTCCTGATGAGGATGGAGTGAGCGGCGTCCACATGAAGAGGCAGCAGTGCAGACGCTCGCCGGGGTCTGGGAACGCTCCTGATGAGGATGGAGTGAGCGGCGTCCACATGAAGAGGCAGCAGTGCAGACGCTCGCCGGGGTCTGGGAACGCTCCTGATGAGGATGGAGTGAGCGGCGTCCACATGAAGAGGCAGCAGTGCAGACGCTCGCCGGGGTGTGGGAACGCTCCTGATGAGGATGGAGTGAGCGGCGTCCACATGAAGAGGCAGCAGTGCAGACGCTCGCCGGGGTCTGGGAACGCTCCTGATGAGGATGGAGTGAGCGGCGTCCACATGAAGAGGCAGCAGTGCAGACGCTCGCCGGGGTCTGGGAACGCTCCTGATGAGGATGGAGTGAGCGGCGTCCAGATGAAGAGGCAGCAGTGCAGACGCTCGCCGGGGTCTGGGAACGCTCCTGATGAGGATGGAGTGAGCGGCGTCCACATGAAGAGGCAGCAGTGCAGACGCTCGCCGGGGTCTGGGAACGCTCCTGATGAGGATGGAGTGAGTAGCGTGCACATGAAGAGGCAGCAGTGCAGACGCTCGCTGGGGTCTGGGAACGCTCCTGATGAGGATGGAGTGAGTAGCGTGCACATGAAGAGGCAGCAGTGCAGACGCTCGCTGGGGTCTGGGAACGCTCCTGATGAGGATGGAGTGAGCGGCGTCCACATGAAGAGGCAGCAGTGCAGACGCTCGCCGGGGTCTGGGAACGCTCCTGATGAGGATGGAGTGAGCGGCGTCCACATGAAGAGGCAGCAGTGCAGACGCTCGCCGGGGTCTGGGAACGCTCCTGATGAGGATGGAGTGGGCGGCGTGCACATGAAGAGGCAGCAGTGCAGACGCTCGCCGGGGTCTGGGAACGCTCCTGATGAGGATGGAGTGAGCGGCGTCCACATGAAGAGGCAGCAGTGCAGACGCTCGCCGGGGTCTGGGAACGCTCCTGATGAGGATGGAGTGAGTAGCGTGCACATGAAGAGGCAGCAGTGCAGACGCTCGCTGGGGTCTGGGAACGCTCCTGATGAGGATGGAGTGAGTAGCGTGCACATGAAGAGGCAGCAGTGCAGACGCTCGCTGGGGTCTGGGAACGCTCCTGATGAGGATGGAGTGAGCGGCGTCCACATGAAGAGGCAGCAGTGCAGACGCTCGCCGGGGTCTGGGAACGCTCCTGATGAGGATGGAGTGAGCGGCGTCCACATGAAGAGGCAGCAGTGCAGACGCTCGCCGGGGTCTGGGAACGCTCCTGATGAGGATGGAGTGAGCGGCGTCCACATGAAGAGGCAGCAGTGCAGACGCTCGCCGGGGTCTGGGAACGCTCCTGATGAGGATGGAGTGAGCGGCGTCCACATGAAGAGGCAGCAGTGCAGACGCTCGCCGGGGTGTGGGAACGCTCCTGATGAGGATGGAGTGAGCGGCGTCCACATGAAGAGGCAGCAGTGCAGACGCTCGCCGGGGTCTGGGAACGCTCCTGATGAGGATGGAGTGAGCGGCGTCCACATGAAGAGGCAGCAGTGCAGACGCTCGCCGGGGTCTGGGAACGCTCCTGATGAGGATGGAGTGAGCGGCGTCCAGATGAAGAGGCAGCAGTGCAGACGCTCGCCGGGGTCTGGGAACGCTCCTGATGAGGATGGAGTGAGCGGCGTCCACATGAAGAGGCAGCAGTGCAGATGCTCGCTGGGGTCTGGGAACGCTCCTGATGAGGATGGAGTGAGCGGCGTGCACATGAAGAGGCAGCAGTGCAGACGCTCGCCGGGGTCTGGGAACGCTCCTGATGAGGATGGAGTGAGCGGCGTCCACATGAACAGGCAGCAGTGCAGACGCTCGCCGGGGTCTGGGAACGCTCCTGATGAGGATGGAGTGAGCGGCGTCCACATGAAGAGGCAGCAGTGCAGACGCTTGCTGGGGTCTGGGAACGCTCCTGATGAGGATGGAGTGAGCGGCGTCCACATGAAGAGGCAGCAGTGCAGACGCTCGCCGGGGTCTGGGAACGCTCCTGATGAGGATGGAGTGAGCGGCGTCCACATGAAGAGGCAGCAGTGCAGACGCTCGCTGGGGTCTGGGAACGCTCCTGATGAGGATGGAGTGAGCGGCGTGCACATGAAGAGGCAGCAGTGCAGACGCTCGCCGGGGTCTGGGAACGCTCCTGATGAGGATGGAGTGAGCGGCGTCCAGATGAAGAGGCAGCAGTGCAGACGCTCGCCGGGGTCTGGGAACGCTCCTGATGAGGATGGAGTGAGCGGCGTCCACATGAAGAGGCAGCAGTGCAGACGCTCGCCGGGGTCTGGGAACGCTCCTGATGAGGATGGAGTGAGCAGCGTCCACATGAAGAGGCAGCAGTGCAGACGCTCGCCGGGGTCTGGGAACGCTCCTGATGAGGATGGAGTGAGCGGCGTGCACATGAAGAGGCAGCAGTGCAGACGCTCGCCGGGGTCTGGGAACGCTCCTGATGAGGATGGAGTGAGCGGCGTGCACATGAAGAGGCAGCAGTGCAGACGCTCGCCGGGGTCTGGGAACGCTCCTGATGAGGATGGAGTGAGCGGCGTCCAGATGAAGAGGCAGCAGTGCAGACGCTCGCCGGGGTCTGGGAACGCTCCTGATGAGGATGGAGTGAGCGGCGTCCACATGAAGAGGCAGCAGTGCAGACGCTCGCCGGGGTCTGGGAACGCTCCTGATGAGGATGGAGTGAGCGGCGTCCACATGAAGAGGCAGCAGTGCAGACGCTCGCCGGGGTCTGGAAACGCTCCTGATGAGGATGGAGTGAGCGGCGTCCACATGAAGAGGCAGCAGTGCAGACGCTCGCCGGGGTCTGGGAACGCTCCTGATGAGGATGGAGTGAGCGGCGTGTGTGAAGCCCCGCAAGTATTGTGTCGGTGCATTACCTTCAGGGACTCCACGCAGCTGGATCCTGTCACAGGTAGGAAATCTTCTATCTAGGATTGTCGTGACGCCACTCTCAGAATTGCGGTCAATGGGGACCGCCACTGCAGATTAAGGGACGCCTGGGGCTGATGGTGGGTGCAGTCAGTTGTAATAGCCTCCTGAGAGTGAGGCAAGCCCCAGGGCCCTGTGTAAGTGTGTGGAACTACAAGTCGCAGAATGACTCACACGCACAAGCAGGATGTCTTTCAGGGGTTTTACTCACTGATGGTGGCAGGGTGAGTAACCCGGGCGTAGCTGGGATGAACCAGGCTGGAACCAGGTATCCTTCAGGCTGACTGATGAGGGTGGCTACCGACTCGCCTTCCTTAGCCCTTTGCGTTTTGGGGTAACCCCGACTTTTAGTCCCTATGGGGGTCACCCAGGGAAGTTGCTGAAGCCTCTCTCCCCTTCGTTTTGGCCCGTTTGCTTGTAGCCTGGACCAGGACACTCCGGCTGCTTGCCTCCTGTGAACTATGGGCCCTAACTGTGGCTACGTGGCTGCGGACTCTGTAGTGTGGTCTTGGGGGTGTGAAGTGCCCCCTCAAGCAGGTTTGGCAAAGGAAAGGTGAATCTATCCCTGCACTGGGACCTGCTACCCTTTTGGGCCTGGTAACTCCCTGGCAGTCTCCTTACTTTCCACTCCGTTGCTCTCTCTTTAGCTGTGTGTGGATTTCGGGTAGCACTACTAGGTGACCGTTCTCCCCCGTCGGTAGTCACTGCGCGGACGCTGTTAGACTGCAACAGCTCCAGGGTCTGCTCCTCACGTCTGCTTTCCCTGAGCTGCACACTAAACTGACTCACTGTTCCCTCCTCTCCTGTTCTTGCCTACGTCACCTAGCAACCAGGCTCTCTACCACACCCCTTGAGTGGAGATGGAGGCTTCGCACCGGCTTCGCCCCCTCCTGGGATCCCCAGGGGTCCTCCCAAAGGTACATGTGTGAGACCTGATCACTATGCGCCTGTGTAGTCACACCTCGGTCAGCCTTCTGGATTACCTGTGTTGCACTGTCCCCAGCATGGGTGCAGTACTCAGTGGTGCCTGACCAGGTCAGGGGCGCCACACGTGCACATGAAGAGGCAGCAGTGCAGACGCTCGCCGGGGTCTGGGAACGCTCCTGATGAGGATGGAGTGAGCGGCGTCCACATGAAGAGGCAGCAGTGCAGACGCTCGCTGGGGTCTGGGAACGCTCCTGATGAGGATGGAGTGAGCGGCGTGCACATGAAGAGGCAGCAGTGCAGACGCTCGCCGGGGTCTGGGAACGCTCCTGATGAGGATGGAGTGAGCGGCGTCCACATGAAGAGGCAGCAGTGCAGACGCTCGCCGGGGTCTGGGAACGCTCCTGATGAGGATGGAGTGAGCGGCGTGCACATGAAGAGGCAGCAGTGCAGACGCTCGCCGGGGTCTGGGAACGCTCCTGATGAGGATGGAGTGAGCGGCGTCCACATGAAGAGGCAGCAGTGCAGACGCTCGCCGGGGTCTGGGAACGCTCCTGATGAGGATGGAGTGAGCGGCGTGCACATGAAGAGGCAGCAGTGCAGACGCTCGCCGGGGTCTGGGAACGCTCCTGATGAGGATGGAGTGAGCGGCGTCCACATGAAGAGGCAGCAGTGCAGACGCTCGCTGGGGTCTGGGAACGCTGCTGATGAGGATGGAGTGAGCGGCGTCCAGATGAAGAGGCAGCAGTGCAGACGCTCGCTGGGGTCTGGGAACGCTCCTGATGAGGATGGAGTGAGCGGCGTGCACATGAAGAGGCAGCAGTGAAGGCGCTCGCCGGGGTCTTGGAACGCTCCTGATGAGGATGGAGTGAGCGGCGTGCACATGAAGAGGCAGCAGTGCAGACGCTCGCCGGGGTCTGGGAACGCTCCTGATGAGGATGGAGTGAGCAGCGTCCACATGAAGAGGCAGCAGTGCAGACGCTCGCCGGGGTGTGGGAACGCTCCTGATGAGGATGGAGTGAGTGGCGTCCAGATGAAGAGGCAGCAGTGCAGACGCTCGCCGGGGTCTGGGAACGCTCCTGATGAGGATGGAGTGAGCGGCGTGCACATGAAGAGGCAGCAGTGCAGACGCTCGCCGGGGTCTGGGAACGCTCCTGATGAGGATGGAGTGAGCGGCGTGCACATGAAGAGGCAGCAGTGCAGACGCTCGCCGGGGTCTGGGAACGCTCCTGATGAGGATGGAGTGAGCGGCGTCCAGATGAAGAGGCAGCAGTGCAGACGCTCGCCGGGGTCTGGGAACGCTCCTGATGAGGATGGAGTGAGCGGCGTCCACATGAAGAGGCAGCAGTGCAGACGCTCGCCGGGGTCTGGGAACGCTCCTGATGAGGATGGAGTGAGCAGCGTCCACATGAAGAGGCAGCAGTGCAGACGCTCGCCGGGGTCTGGGAACGCTCCTGATGAGGATGGAGTGAGCGGCGTGCACATGAAGAGGCAGCAGTGCAGACGCTCGCCGGGGTCTGGGAACGCTCCTGATGAGGATGGAGTGAGCGGCGTGCACATGAAGAGGCAGCAGTGCAGACGCTCGCCGGGGTCTGGGAATGCTCCTGATGAGGATGGAGTGAGCGGCGTCCAGATGAAGAGGCAGCAGTGCAGACGCTCGCCGGGGTCTGGGAACGCTCCTGATGAGGATGGAGTGAGCGGCGTGCACATGAAGAGGCAGCAGTGCAGACGCTCGCCGGGGTCTGGGAACGCTCCTGATGAGGATGGAGTGAGCGGCGTCCACATGAAGAGGCAGCAGTGCAGACGCTCGCCGGGGTCTGGGAACGCTCCTGATGAGGATGGAGTGAGCAGCGTCCACATGAAGAGGCAGCAGTGCAGACGCTCGCCGGGGTCTGGGAACGCTCCTGATGAGGATGGAGTGAGCGGCGTGTGTGAAGCCCCGCAAGTATTGTGTCGGTGCATTACCTTCAGGGACTCCACGCAGCTGGATCCTGTCACAGGTAGGAAATCTTCTATCTAGGATTGTCGTGACGCCACTCTCAGAATTGCGGTCAATGGGGACCGCCACTGCAGATTAAGGGACGCCTGGGGCTGATGGTGGGTGCAGTCAGTTGTAATAGCCTCCTGAGAGTGAGGCAAGCCCCAGGGCCCTGTGTAAGTGTGTGGAACTACAAGTCGCAGAATGACTCACACGCACAAGCAGGATGTCTTTCAGGGGTTTTACTCACTGATGGTGGCAGGGTGAGTAACCCGGGCGTAGCTGGGATGAACCAGGCTGGAACCAGGTATCCTTCAGGCTGACTGATGAGGGTGGCTACCGACTCGCCTTCCTTAGCCCTTTGCGTTTTGGGGTAACCCCGACTTTTAGTCCCTATGGGGGTCACCCAGGGAAGTTGCTGAAGCCTCTCTCCCCTTCGTTTTGGCCCGTTTGCTTGTAGCCTGGACCAGGACACTCCGGCTGCTTGCCTCCTGTGAACTATGGGCCCTAACTGTGGCTACGTGGCTGCGGACTCTGTAGTGTGGTCTTGGGGGTGTGAAGTGCCCCCTCAAGCAGGTTTGGCAAAGGAAAGGTGAATCTATCCCTGCACTGGGACCTGCTACCCTTTTGGGCCTGGTAACTCCCTGGCAGTCTCCTTACTTTCCACTCCGTTGCTCTCTCTTTAGCTGTGTGTGGATTTCGGGTAGCACTACTAGGTGACCGTTCTCCCCCGTCGGTAGTCACTGCGCGGACGCTGTTAGACTGCAACAGCTCCAGGGTCTGCTCCTCACGTCTGCTTTCCCTGAGCTGCACACTAAACTGACTCACTGTTCCCTCCTCTCCTGTTCTTGCCTACGTCACCTAGCAACCAGGCTCTCTACCACACCCCTTGAGTGGAGATGGAGGCTTTGCACCGGCTTCGCCCCCTCCTGGGATCCCCAGGGGTCCTCCCAAAGGTACATGTGTGAGACCTGATCACTATGCGCCTGTGTAGTCACACCTCGGTCAGCCTTCTGGATTACCTGTATTGTACTGTCCCCAGCATGGGTGCAGTACTCAGTGGTGCCTGACCAGGTCAGGGGCGCCACACGTGCACATGAAGAGGCAGCAGTGCAGACGCTCGCCGGGGTCTGGGAACGCTCCTGATGAGGATGGAGTGAGCGGCGTCCACATGAAGAGGCAGCAGTGCAGACGCTCGCTGGGGTCTGGGAACGCTGCTGATGAGGATGGAGTGAGCGGCGTCCAGATGAAGAGGCAGCAGTGCAGACGCTCGCTGGGGTCTGGGAACGCTCCTGATGAGGATGGAGTGAGCGGCGTGCACATGAAGAGGCAGCAGTGCAGGCGCTCGCCGGGGTCTGGGAACGCTCCTGATGAGGATGGAGTGAGCGGCGTGCACATGAAGAGGCAGCAGTGCAGACGCTCGCCGGGGTCTGGGAACGCTCCTGATGAGGATGGAGTGAGCGGCGTGCACATGAAGAGGCAGCAGTGCAGACGCTCGCCGGGGTCTGGGAACGCTCCTGATGAGGATGGAGTGAGCGGCGTGCACATGAAGAGGCAGCAGTGCAGACGCTCGCCGGGGTCTGGGAACGCTCCTGATGAGGATGGAGTGAGCGGCGTCCAGATGAAGAGGCAGCAGTGCAGACGCTCGCCGGGGTCTGGGAACGCTCCTGATGAGGATGGAGTGAGCGGCGTCCACATGAAGAGGCAGCAGTGCAGACGCTCGCCGGGGTCTGGGAACGCTCCTGATGAGGATGGAGTGAGCAGCGTCCACATGAAGAGGCAGCAGTGCAGACGCTCGCCGGGGTCTGGGAACGCTCCTGATGAGGATGGAGTGAGCGGCGTGCACATGAAGAGGCAGCAGTGCAGACGCTCGCCGGGGTCTGGGAACGCTCCTGATGAGGATGGAGTGAGCGGCGTGCACATGAAGAGGCAGCAGTGCAGACGCTCGCCGGGGTCTGGGAATGCTCCTGATGAGGATGGAGTGAGCGGCGTCCAGATGAAGAGGCAGCAGTGCAGACGCTCGCCGGGGTCTGGGAACGCTCCTGATGAGGATGGAGTGAGCGGCGTGCACATGAAGAGGCAGCAGTGCAGACGCTCGCCGGGGTCTGGGAACGCTCCTGATGAGGATGGAGTGAGCGGCGTCCACATGAAGAGGCAGCAGTGCAGACGCTCGCCGGGGTCTGGGAACGCTCCTGATGAGGATGGAGTGAGCAGCGTCCACATGAAGAGGCAGCAGTGCAGACGCTCGCCGGGGTCTGGGAACGCTCCTGATGAGGATGGAGTGAGCGGCGTGTGTGAAGCCCCGCAAGTATTGTGTCGGTGCATTACCTTCAGGGACTCCACGCAGCTGGATCCTGTCACAGGTAGGAAATCTTCTATCTAGGATTGTCGTGACGCCACTCTCAGAATTGCGGTCAATGGGGACCGCCACTGCAGATTAAGGGACGCCTGGGGCTGATGGTGGGTGCAGTCAGTTGTAATAGCCTCCTGAGAGTGAGGCAAGCCCCAGGGCCCTGTGTAAGTGTGTGGAACTACAAGTCGCAGAATGACTCACACGCACAAGCAGGATGTCTTTCAGGGGTTTTACTCACTGATGGTGGCAGGGTGAGTAACCCGGGCGTAGCTGGGATGAACCAGGCTGGAACCAGGTATCCTTCAGGCTGACTGATGAGGGTGGCTACCGACTCGCCTTCCTTAGCCCTTTGCGTTTTGGGGTAACCCCGACTTTTAGTCCCTATGGGGGTCACCCAGGGAAGTTGCTGAAGCCTCTCTCCCCTTCGTTTTGGCCCGTTTGCTTGTAGCCTGGACCAGGACACTCCGGCTGCTTGCCTCCTGTGAACTATGGGCCCTAACTGTGGCTACGTGGCTGCGGACTCTGTAGTGTGGTCTTGGGGGTGTGAAGTGCCCCCTCAAGCAGGTTTGGCAAAGGAAAGGTGAATCTATCCCTGCACTGGGACCTGCTACCCTTTTGGGCCTGGTAACTCCCTGGCAGTCTCCTTACTTTCCACTCCGTTGCTCTCTCTTTAGCTGTGTGTGGATTTCGGGTAGCACTACTAGGTGACCGTTCTCCCCCGTCGGTAGTCACTGCGCGGACGCTGTTAGACTGCAACAGCTCCAGGGTCTGCTCCTCACGTCTGCTTTCCCTGAGCTGCACACTAAACTGACTCACTGTTCCCTCCTCTCCTGTTCTTGCCTACGTCACCTAGCAACCAGGCTCTCTACCACACCCCTTGAGTGGAGATGGAGGCTTTGCACCGGCTTCGCCCCCTCCTGGGATCCCCAGGGGTCCTCCCAAAGGTACATGTGTGAGACCTGATCACTATGCGCCTGTGTAGTCACACCTCGGTCAGCCTTCTGGATTACCTGTATTGTACTGTCCCCAGCATGGGTGCAGTACTCAGTGGTGCCTGACCAGGTCAGGGGCGCCACACGTGCACATGAAGAGGCAGCAGTGCAGACGCTCGCCGGGGTCTGGGAACGCTCCTGATGAGGATGGAGTGAGCGGCGTCCACATGAAGAGGCAGCAGTGCAGACGCTCGCTGGGGTCTGGGAACGCTGCTGATGAGGATGGAGTGAGCGGCGTCCAGATGAAGAGGCAGCAGTGCAGACGCTCGCTGGGGTCTGGGAACGCTCCTGATGAGGATGGAGTGAGCGGCGTGCACATGAAGAGGCAGCAGTGCAGGCGCTCGCCGGGGTCTGGGAACGCTCCTGATGAGGATGGAGTGAGCGGCGTGCACATGAAGAGGCAGCAGTGCAGACGCTCGCCGGGGTCTGGGAACGCTCCTGATGAGGATGGAGTGAGCGGCGTGCACATGAAGAGGCAGCAGTGCAGACGCTCGCCGGGGTCTGGGAACGCTCCTGATGAGGATGGAGTGAGCGGCGTCCACATGAAGAGGCAGCAGTGTAGACGCTCGCTGGGGTCTGGGAACGCTCCTGATGAGGATGGAGTGAGCGGCGTCCACATGAAGAGGCAGCAGTGCAGACGCTCGCCGGGGTCTGGGAACGCTCCTGATGAGGATGGAGTGAGCAGCGTCCACATGAAGAGGCAGCAGTGCAGACGCTCGCTGGGGTCTGGGAACGCTCCTGATGAGGATGGAGTGAGCGGCGTCCACATGAAGAGGCAGCAGTGCAGACGCTCGCCGGGGTCTGGGAACGCTCCTGATGAGGATGGAGTGAGCGGCGTGCACATGAAGAGGCAGCAGTGCAGACGCTCGCCGGGGTCTGGGAACGCTCCTGATGAGGATGGAGTGAGCGGCGTGCACATGAAGAGGCAGCAGTGCAGACGCTCGCCGGGGTCTGGGAACGCTCCTGATGAGGATGGAGTGAGCGGCGTCCACATGAAGAGGCAGCAGTGCAGACGCTCGCCGGGGTCTGGGAACGCTCCTGATGAGGATGGAGTGAGCGGCGTCCAGATGAAGAGGCAGCAGTGCAGAAGCTCGCCGGGGTCTGGGAACGCTCCTGATGAGGATGGAGTGAGCGGCGTGCACATGAAGAGGCAGCAGTGCAGACGCTCGCCGGGGTCTGGGAACGCTCCTGATGAGGATGGAGTGAGCGGCGTGCACATGAAGAGGCAGCAGTGCAGACGCTCGCCGGGGTCTGGGAACGCTCCTGATGAGGATGGAGTGAGCGGCGTCCACATGAAGAGGCAGCAGTGCAGACGCTCGCCGGGGTCTGGGAACGCTCCTGATGAGGATGGAGTGAGCGGCGTCCACATGAAGAGGCAGCAGTGCAGACGCTCACCGGGGTCTGGGAACGCTCCTGATGAGGATGGAGTGAGCGGCGTCCACATGAACAGGCAGCAGTGCAGACGCTCGCCGGGGTCTGGGAACGCTCCTGATGAGGAAGGAGTGAGCGGCGTCCAGATGAAGAGGCAGCAGTGCAGACGCTCGCAGGGGTCTGGGAACGCTCCTGATGAGGATGGAGTGAGCAGCGTCCACATGAAGAGGCAGCAGTGCAGACGCTCGCCGGGGTCTGGGAACGCTCCTGATGAGGATGGAGTGAGCGGCGTCCACATGAAGAGGCAGCAGTGCAGACGCTCGCCGGGGTGTGGGAACGCTCCTGATGAGGATGGAGTGAGCGGCGTCCACATGAAGAGGCAGCAGTGCTGACGCTCGCCGGGGTCTGGGAACGCTCCTGATGAGGATGGAGTGAGCGGCGTCCAGATGAAGAGGCAGCAGTGCAGACGCTCGCCGGGGTCTGGGAACGCTCCTGATGAGGATGGAGTGAGCGGCGTCCACATGAAGAGGCAGCAGTGCAGACGCTCGCTGGGGTGTGGGATCGCTCCTGATGAGGATGGAGTGAGCGGCGTGCACATGAAGAGGCAGCAGTGTAGACGCTCGCCGGGGTCTGGGAACGCTCCTGATGAGGATGGAGTGAGCGGCGTCCACATGAAGAGGCAGCAGTGCAGACGCTCGCCGGGGTCTGGGAACGCTCCTGATGAGGATGGAGTGAGCGGCGTCCACATGAAGAGGCAGCAGTGCAGACGCTCGCCGGGGTCTGGGAACGCTCCTGATGAGGATGGAGTGAGCGGCGTCCAGATGAAGAGGCAGCAGTGCAGACGCTCGCTGGGGTCTGGGAACGCTCCTGATGAGGATGGAGTGAGCGGCGTCCACATGAAGAGGCAGCAGTGCAGACGCTCGCCGGGGTCTGGGAACGCTCCTGATGAGGATGGAGTGAGCGGCGTCCAGATGAAGAGGCAGCAGTGCAGACGCTCGCCGGGGTCTGGGAACGCTCCTGATGAGGATGGAGTGAGCGGCGTGCACATGAAGAGGCAGCAGTGCAGACGCTCGCCGGGGTCTGGGAACGCTCCTGATGAGGATGGAGTGAGCGGCGTGCACATGAAGAGGCAGCAGTGCAGACGCTCGCCGGGGTCTGGGAAAGCTCCTGATGAGGATGGAGTGAGCAGCGTCCACATGAAGAGGCAGCAGTGCAGACGCTCGCCGGGGTCTGGGAACGCTCCTGATGAGGATGGAGTGAGCGGCGTGCACATGAAGAGGCAGCAGTGCAGACGCTCGCCGGGGTCTGGGAACGCTCCTGATGAGGATGGAGTGAGCGGCGTCCACATGAAGAGGCAGCAGTGCAGACGCTCGCCGGGGTCTGGGAACGCTCCTGATGAGGATGGAGTGAGCGGCGTCCACATGAAGAGGCAGCAGTGCAGACGCTCGCCGGGGTCTGGGAACGCTCCTGATGAGGATGGAGTGAGCGGCGTGCACATGAAGAGGCAGCAGTGCAGACGCTCGCCGGGGTCTGGGAACGCTCCTGATGAGGATGGAGTGAGCGGCGTCCACATGAAGAGGCAGCAGTGCAGACGCTCGCCGGGGTCTGGGAACGCTCCTGATGAGGATGGAGTGAGCGGCGTGCACATGAAGAGGCAGCAGTGCAGACGCTCGCCGGGGTCTGGGAACGCTCCTGATGAGGATGGAGTGAGCGGCGTGCACATGAAGAGGCAGCAGTGCAGACGCTCGCTGGGGTCTGGGAACGCTCCTGATGAGGATGGAGTGAGCGGCGTCCACATGAAGAGGCAGCAGTGCAGACGCTCGCCGGGGTCTGGGAACGCTCCTGATGAGGATGGAGTGAGCGGCGTGCACATGAAGAGGCAGCAGTGCAGACGCTCGCCGGGGTGTGGGAACGCTCCTGATGAGGATGGAGTGAGCGGCGTCCACATGAACAGGCAGCAGTGCAGACGCTCGCCGGGGTCTGGGAACGCTCCTGATGAGGATGGAGTGAGCGGCGTCCACATGAAGAGGCAGCAGTGCAGACGCTCGCCGGGGTCTGGGAACGCTCCTGATGAGGATGGAGTGAGCGGCGTCCACATGAAGAGGCAGCAGTGCAGACGCTCGCCGGGGTCTGGGAACGCTCCTGATGAGGATGGAGTGAGCGGCGTGCACATGAAGAGGCAGCAGTGCAGACGCTCGCCGGGGTCTGGGAACGCTCCTGATGAGGATGGAGTGAGCGGCGTCCACATGAAGAGGCAGCAGTGCAGACGCTCGCCGGGGTCTGGGAACGCTCCTGATGAGGATGGAGTGAGCGGCGTCCACATGAAGAGGCAGCAGTGCAGACGCTCGCCGGGGTCTGGGAACGCTCCTGATGAGGATGGAGTGAGCGGCGTGCACATGAAGAGGCAGCAGTGCAGACGCTCGCCGGGGTCTGGGAACGCTCCTGATGAGGATGGAGTGAGCGGCGTCCACATGAAGAGGCAGCAGTGCAGATGCTCGCCGGGGTCTGGGAACGCTCCTGATGAGGATGGAGTGAGCGGCGTCCACATGAAGAGGCAGCAGTGCAGACGCTCGCTGGGGTCTGGGAACGCTCCTGATGAGGATGGAGTGAGCGGCGTCCACATGAAGAGGCAGCAGTGCAGACGCTCGCCGGGGTCTGGGAACGCTCCTGATGAGGATGGAGTGAGCGGCGTCCACATGAAGAGGCAGCAGTGCAGACGCTCGCCGGGGTCTGGGAACGCTCCTGATGAGGATGGAGTGAGCGGCGTCCACATGAAGAGGCAGCAGTGCAGACGCTCGCCGGGGTCTGGGAACGCTCCTGATGAGGATGGAGTGAGCGGCGTGCACATGAAGAGGCAGCAGTGCAGACGCTCGCCGGGGTCTGGGAACGCTCCTGATGAGGATGGAGTGAGCGGCGTGCACATGAAGAGGCAGCAGTGCAGACGCTCGCCGGGGTCTGGGAACGCTCCTGATGAGGATGGAGTGAGCGGCGTCCACATGAAGAGGCAGCAGTGCAGACGCTCGCCGGGGTCTGGGAACGCTCCTGATGAGGATGGAGTGAGCGGCGTGCACATGAAGAGGCAGCAGTGCAGACGCTCGCCGGGGTCTGGGAACGCTCCTGATGAGGATGGAGTGAGCGGCGTGCACATGAAGAGGCAGCAGTGCAGACGCTCGCTGGGGTCTGGGAACGCTCCTGATGAGGATGGAGTGAGCGGCGTCCACATGAAGAGGCAGCAGTGCAGACGCTCGCCGGGGTCTGGGAACGCTCCTGATGAGGATGGAGTGAGCGGCGTCCACATGAAGAGGCAGCAGTGCAGACGCTCGCCGGGGTCTGGGAACGCTCCTGATGAGGATGGAGTGAGCGGCGTGCACATGAAGAGGCAGCAGTGCAGACGCTCGCCGGGGTCTGGGAACGCTCCTGATGGGGATGGAGTGAGCGGCGTGCACATGAAGAGGCAGCAGTGCAGACGCTCGCCGGGGTCTGGGAACGCTCCTGATGAGGATGGAGTGAGCGGCGTGCACATGAAGAGGCAGCAGTGCAGACGCTCGCCGGGGTCTGGGAACGCTCCTGATGAGGATGGAGTGAGCGGCGTCCACATGAACAGGCAGCAGTGCAGACGCTCGCCGGGGTCTGGGAACGCTCCTGATGAGGATGGAGTGAGCGGCGTCCACATGAAGAGGCAGCAGTGCAGACGCTCGCTGGGGTCTGGGAACGCTCCTGATGAGGATGGAGTGAGCGGCGTCCACATGAAGAGGCAGCAGTGCAGACGCTCGCCGGGGTCTGGGAACGCTCCTGATGAGGATGGAGTGAGCAGCGTCCACATGAAGAGGCAGCAGTGCAGACGCTCGCCGGGGTCTGGGAACGCTCCTGATGAGGATGGAGTGAGCGGCGTGCACATGAAGAGGCAGCAGTGCAGACGCTCGCCGGGGTCTGGGAACGCTCCTGATGAGGATGGAGTGAGCGGCGTGCACATGAAGAGGCAGCAGTGCAGACGCTCGCCGGGGTCTGGGAACGCTCCTGATGAGGATGGAGTGAGCGGCGTCCACATGAAGAGGCAGCAGTGCAGACGCTCGCCGGGGTCTGGGAACGCTCCTGATGAGGATGGAGTGAGCGGCGTGCACATGAAGAGGCAGCAGTGCAGACGCTCGCCGGGGTCTGGGAACGCTCCTGATGAGGATGGAGTGAGCGGCGTCCACATGAAGAGGCAGCAGTGCAGACGCTCGCTGGGGTCTGGGAACGCTCCTGATGAGGATGGAGTGAGCGGCGTCCACATGAAGATGCAGCAGTGCAGACGCTCGCCGGGGTCTGGGAACGCTCCTGATGAGGATGGAGTGAGCGGCGTGCACATGAAGAGGCAGCAGTGCAGACGCTCGCCGGGGTCTGGGAACGCTCCTGATGAGGATGGAGTGAGCGGCGTCCACATGAAGAGGCAGCAGTGCAGACGCTCGCCGGGGTCTGGGAACGCTCCTGATGAGGATGGAGTGAGCGGCGTCCACATGAAGAGGCAGCAGTGCAGACGCTCGCTGGGGTCTGGGAACACTCCTGATGAGGATGGAGTGAGCGGCGTCCACATGAAGAGGCAGCAGTTCAGACGCTCGCCGGGGTCTGGGAACGCTCCTGATGAGGATGGAGTGAGCGGCGTCCACATGAAGAGGCAGCAGTGCAGACGCTCGCTGGGGTCTGGGAACGCTCCTGATGAGGATGGAGTGAGCGGCTTGCACATGAAGAGGCAGTAGTGCAGACGCTCGCTGGGGTGTGGGAACGCTCCTGATGAGGATGGAGTGAGCGGCGTCCACATGAAGAGGCAGCAGTGCAGACGCTCGCCGGGGTCTGGGAATGCTCCTGATGAGGATGGAGTGAGCGGCGTCCACATGAAGAGGCAGCAGTGCAGACGCTCGCCGGGGTCTGGGAACGCTCCTGATGAGGATGGAGTGAGCGGCGTGCACATGAAGAGGCAGCAGTGCAGACGCTCGCTGGGGTCTGGGAACGCTCCTGATGAGGATGGAGTGAGCGGCGTCCACATGAAGAGGCAGCAGTGCAGACGCTCGCCGGGGTCTGGGAACGCTCCTGATGAGGATGGAGTGAGCGGCGTCCACATGAAGAGGCAGCAGTGCAGACGCTCGCCGGGGTCTGGGAACGCTCCTGATGAGGATGGAGTGAGCGGCGTGCACATGAAGAGGCAGCAGTGCAGACGCTCGCCGGGGTCTGGGAACGCTCCTGATGAGGATGGAGTGAGCGGCGTGCACATGAAGAGGCAGCAGTGCAGACGCTCGCCGGGGTCTGGGAACGCTCCTGATGAGGATGGAGTGAGCGGCGTCCACATGAAGAGGCAGCAGTGTAGACGCTCGCTGGGGTCTGGGAACGCTCCTGATGAGGATGGAGTGAGCGGCGTCCACATGAAGAGGCAGCAGTGCAGACGCTCGCCGGGGTCTGGGAACGCTCCTGATGAGGATGGAGTGAGCAGCGTCCACATGAAGAGGCAGCAGTGCAGACGCTCGCCGGGGTCTGGGAACGCTCCTGATGAGGATGGAGTGAGCGGCGTGCACATGAAGAGGCAGCAGTGCAGACGCTCGCCGGGGTCTGGGAACGCTCCTGATGAGGATGGAGTGGGCGGCGTGCACATGAAGAGGCAGCAGTGCAGACGCTCGCCGGGGTCTGGGAACGCTCCTGATGAGGATGGAGTGAGCGGCGTCCACATGAAGAGGCAGCAGTGCAGACGCTCGCCGGGGTCTGGGAACGCTCCTGATGAGGATGGAGTGAGCGGCGTGCACATGAAGAGGCAGCAGTGCAGACGCTCGCCGGGGTCTGGGAACGCTCCTGATGAGGATGGAGTGAGCGGCGTCCACATGAAGAGGCAGCAGTGCAGACGCTCGCTGGGGTCTGGGAACGCTCCTGATGAGGATGGAGTGAGCGGCGTGCACATGAAGAGGCAGCAGTGCAGACGCTCGCCGGGGTCTGGGAACGCTCCTGATGAGGATGGAGTGAGCGGCGTCCACATGAAGAGGCAGCAGTGCAGACGCTCGCTGGGGTCTGGGAACACTCCTGATGAGGATGGAGTGAGCGGCGTCCACAGGAAGAGGCAGCAGTGCAGACGCTCGCCGGGGTCTGGGAACGCTCCTGATGAGGATGGAGTGGGCGGCGTGCACATGAAGAGGCAGCAGTGCAGACGCTCGCCGGGGTCTGGGAACGCTCCTGATGAGGATGGAGTGAGCGGCGTCCACATGAAGAGGCAGCAGTGCAGACGCTCGCCGGGGTCTGGGAACGCTCCTGATGAGGATGGAGTGAGCGGCGTGCACATGAAGAGGCAGCAGTGCAGACGCTCGCCGGGGTCTGGGAACGCTCCTGATGAGGATGGAGTGAGCGGCGTCCACATGAAGAGGCAGCAGTGCAGACGCTCGCCGGGGTCTGGGAACGCTCCTGATGAGGATGGAGTGAGCGGCGTGCACATGAAGAGGCAGCAGTGCAGACGCTCGCTGGGGTCTGGGAACGCTCCTGATGAGGATGGAGTGAGCGGCGTGCACATGAAGAGGCAGCAGTGCAGACGCTCGCTGGGGTCTGGGAACGCTCCTGATGAGGATGGAGTGAGCGGCGTGCACATGAAGAGGCAGCAGTGCAGACGCTCGCTGGGGTCTGGGAACGCTCCTGATGAGGATGGAGTGAGCGGCGTCCACATGAAGAGGCAGCAGTGCAGACGCTCGCCGGGGTCTGGGAACGCTCCTGATGAGGATGGAGTGAGCGGCGTCCACATGAAGAGGCAGCAGTGCAGACGCTCGCCGGGGTCTGGGAACGCTCCTGATGAGGATGGAGTGAGCGGCGTCCACATGAAGAAGCAGCAGTGCAGACGCTCGCCGGGGTCTGGGAACGCTCCTGATGAGGATGGAGTGAGCGGCGTCCACATGAAGAAGCAGCAGTGCAGACGCTCGCCGGGGTCTGGGAACGCTCCTGATGAGGATGGAGTGAGCGGCGTCCACATGAAGAGGCAGCAGTGCAGACGCTCGCCGGGGTCTGGGAACGCTTTATTGATGTTTTGCGCTGATGTATGGAATAAATTGCTGCTCGGCGTCGCAGGATTCGCGCAGTTTCAGAATATAGTATTTTGGGAGATCTTCTCACCAGTAACTGTAACTGCAGATGAGAACATTTATTCAAGAGGAATTGAATTCTCCTAAATTTTTACAAAAAATCGTATTATCAAATTTACAGATTTTTTACAATTTTCTCCGTGGCCCGATGCTGCCCCAACTCTGCTGAACTGTACGAGGCCAGGAAAGAATAAAACACCTAACACGTCTCCCCTCACAGGTCTCCTGCCCCATTGGCCCCATTGGCCCCACAGCCCGCCGTCCAGGCCGCCGCACCTCTTGTTTTCCCGTTACCTTTCCTCCCTTTCCTTATTCCTCCCCTTCTATTGTTCCCCAACTCCCTTCTGTTTTTTTATTTCCATCCATCATTTTTCCTCTTCCTTTTTTTTCTCTTTCCTTCCTGTTTTTACTTTCCCTTCTTTTGTTTTATCCCTTTACTTTGTTGTTGTTTTACCCATTGTATTGTTTTCCCTTTCCTTTCTCTGGTTATCCTCTCCCGTCTCTTGTTCTGGTCCTCAACTTCTCTGGTTCCCTCTATTTTCTTCCATTGTTCTTCCCTTACTTATTATATATATACTCTATATTTTCATTCCCCCTCTTCTTCTGGCCATTCAGCTTTAAAAGCAGAGGGAAAGGTCATAATTGCCACACATAATTGCTAATAGCCTTGTAGTGATGTTGTTACAGCACCATCTAGTGGCAGCTATCTGCAGTATTTATTGTTTCCTCTGTAAGAATGTCCTAGTGAATTATGGGAGATACCTAGGCATGCTGGGTAGTGGCTACCATTTTAGGACTATATTCACCACAGAAAGTCGTGTGCATTGTGGGAGATACCTAGGCATGCTGGGTAGTGGCTACCATTTTAGGACAGTATTCCTCACAGGAAACGTGTAATATTGTATTTTTTTTAAGCTGCGTTTTTTAGCTTAAAAAAAAATGGACATGTCAATTATTTCCTGCGTTTTCCCCCATGCAATGCATTGGAAAAAAAACGCAGAAAAACAAAGAGATCAAAAACGCAGCAAAACGCGGTAAAAACGCATGCCTTTTTTGCTGCGTTTTTTTGCCGCGGGTGCGTTTTTGTGCGATTTTAGCGGCAACAAAAGCACAAAAACGCAGCGTAAAAAAAACGCAGCGTGTGCACATAGCCTTATAATGGCGCTCGTTATCTATTGCTCTCACACTTTACCATCAGACAGCCTTATGATTGCTCAGTCCAGGACACCAGCTGACGTCGTCTTTCATTCAGACGATGGTGTTTATAGATGTTACAAAAATGTAAATTAAATCATTTAAAAAAATGCAGAAATGTATTGTTGTCATCTTTGTACATAACAGTGAAGAGTGACTGTGTGGGGTAAAATGAGAATAGAAAGTGATCATGGAAAAGTGCAAAATCAGGCGACTGTCTCATCTTTACATTTTACGTTAATTATAAACGTCATGAATTTGCATTTTTCTGCATTCTGATATTTCCTAAAACCTGATGTTACAAGTGTGTAAGAATTAGCATGTTCACCTAATGAGCGAAGTACTGAGGGACACACATGCTCAGTCACCTCCCCTAATGAGCCGAGTGCTGGAGGACACACATGCTCAGTCACATCCACCTAATGAGCCAAGTGCTAGAGGACACACACGCTCAGTCACTTCTACCTAATGAGCCAAGTGCTGGAGGACACACATGCTCAGTCACATCCACCTAATGAGCGAAGTACTGAGGGACACACATGCTCAGTCACCTCCACCTAATGAGCCGAGTGCTGGAGGACACACATGCTCAGTCACCTCCCCTAATGAGCCGAGTGCTGGAGGACACACATGCTCAGTCACCTCCCCTAATGAGCCGAGTGCTGGAGGACACACATGCTCAGTCACATCCACCTAATGAGCCAAGTGCTGGAGGACACACATGCTCAGTCACATCCACCTAATGAGCCAAGTGGTGGAGGACACACATGCTCAGTTACATCCACCAAATGAGCCAAGTGCTTCAGGACACACATGCTCAGTCACATCCACCTAATGAGCCAAGTGCTAGAGGACACACACGCTCAGTCACTTCTACCTAATGAGACAAAACAATTGTTTTGTCTTGTTGGTCTACTAGGCATTGCTCCCATCTAGCTAGAATCCTACTCCACACTGATGAGGGGCAGTACCCTGAAACAGCGGTCTGTGGATGGATACCTGGCCTTGGTAATTCCCTTGTCATATATCTTTAAACTCGTCAAAGAGTTGGATATTGACTAAAAGGGCCACTTGATATAGTGGTTATGGTGGTCTCCTAAAAAGAGCCACTCCTCGGCTAGGTCCTTCCCGGAGGGATATCTGGATAGTTTCTGTGTTGAGACTCCTAACAGAGGCTCCACGGACCTTTTTTGATTTGCATACTTCTACCTAATGAGCCAGATGCTGGAGAACACACATACTCTGTCATCTCCACCTAATGAGTAGAGTGCTAGAGGACACATACGCTCAGTCACCTCCATCCAATGAGCCAAATGCTGAAGGACACATTGGCTCAGTCACCTACACCTAATGAGTAGAATGCTGAACGACACACACGCTCAGTTACATCCACCTAATGAGCCGAGTGCTGGAGGACACACACACTCAGTCACATCCACCTAATGAGCTGAGTGCTGGAGGACACACACACTCAGTCACCTCCACCTAATGAGCCGAGTGCTGGAGGACACACACTCAGTCACCTCCACCTAATGAGCTGAGTGCTGGAGGACACACATGCTCAGTCACATCCACCTAATGAGCCGAGTGCTGGAGGACACACACGCTCAGTCACATCCACCTAATGAGCCGAGTGCTGGAGGACACACACGCTCAGTCACATCCACCTAATGAGCCGAGTGCTGGAGGACACACACTCAGTCACATCCACCTAATGAGCTGAGTGCTGGAGGACACACACACTCAGTCACCTCCACCTAATGAGCCGAGTGCTGGAGGACACACACTCAGTCACCTCCACCTAATGAGCTGAGTGCTGGAGGACACACATGCTCAGTCACATCCACCTAATGAGCCGAGTGCTGGAGGACACACACGCTCAGTCACATCCACCTAATGAGCCGAGTGCTGGAGGACACACACGCTCAGTCACATCCATCTAATGAGCTGAGTGCTGGAGGACACACACGCTCAGTCACATCCACCTAATGAGTTGAGTGCTGGAGGACACACACTCAGTCACCTCCACCTAATGAGACGAGTGCTGGAGGATACACACGCTCAGTCACATCCACCTAATGAGCTGAGTGCTGGAGGACACACACACTCAGTCACCTCCACCTAATGAGCCGAGTGCTGGAGGACACACACTCAGTCACCTCCACCTAATGAGCTGAGTGCTGGAGGACACACATGCTCAGTCACATCCACCTAATGAGCCGAGTGCTGGAGGACACACACGCTCAGTCACATCCACCTAATGAGCCGAGTGCTGGAGGACACACACGCTCAGTCACATCCACCTAATGAGCCGAGTGCTGGAGGACACACACTCAGTCACATCCACCTAATGAGCTGAGTGCTGGAGGACACACACAATCAGTCACCTCCACCTAATGAGCCGAGTGCTGGAGGACACACACTCAGTCACCTCCACCTAATGAACATAACCTAAACAACCTTTCCTATGACCGGAAGAGGTCCACAAGAATATGAAACCTAAAATAATGTAGCCCCAATTTACCAAAGGGTGGAGGTGGGGATACAAAAGAGAGAGGACCACGGATTATCAAAGTGAAATACAAATTTATTGAATATACAAAAAGTGATACAGGACACACAGTGGAGGGAGGCTAGATGGAAACAGCCTACCAGGAAACAACCCACAACAATACCAGGGCACACCACCAGATGGCACAACCTGCTGACAGGCAGCAATAGAGAGAGGGAATAAACAAGGTATAAACTGGCCCGTAGAGAGTCCAAAGGGACAGTGTGAGAAAGACAATTGTACATAGGAGATCTGTAGGATCCCCTAAAAAAGTCCCAGAGGCAGGGGGGCATAAGTGATTAATCTATTTTACCTTGCGTCATGTCAGAGCAGTGATGGTGGATGTGTCCGGGCGTGGGGGCGGGGCCTCGACGCGCGTTTCACCAAAGGCTTCGTCAGGAGACGAAGCCTTTGGTCAAACGCGCGTCGAGGCCCCGCCCCCACGCCCGGACACATCCACCATCACTGCTCTGACATGACGCAAGGTAAAATAGATTAATCACTTATGCCCCCCTGCCTCTGGGACTTTTTTAGGGGATCCTACAGATCTCCTATGTACAATTGTCTTTCTCACACTGTCCCTTTGGACTCTCTACGGGCCAGTTTATACCTTGTTTATTCCCTCTCTCTATTGCTGCCTGTCAGCAGGTTGTGCCATCTGGTGGTGTGCCCTGGTATTGTTGTGGGTTGTTTCCTGGTAGGCTGTTTCCATCTAGCCTCCCTCCACTGTGTGTCCTGTATCACTTTTTGTATATTCAATAAATTTGTATTTCACTTTGATAATCCGTGGTCCTCTCTCTTTTGTATCCCCACCTCCACCCTTTGGTAAATTGGGGCTACATTATTTTAGGTTTCACCTCCACCTAATGAGCTGAGTGCTGGAGGACACACACTCAGTCACCTCCACCTAATGAGACGAGTGCTGGAGGACACACACTCAGTCACCTCCACCTAATGAGACGAGTGCTGGAGGATACACACGCTCAGTCACATCCACCTAATGAGCTGAGTGCTGGAGGACACACACACTCAGTCACATCCACCTAATGAGCCGAGTGCTGGAGGACACACACGCTCAGTCACATCCATCTAATGAGCTGAGTGCTGGAGGACACACACGCTCAGTCACATCCACCTAATGAGTTGAGTGCTGGAGGACACACACTCAGTCACCTCCACCTAATGAGACGAGTGCTGGAGGATACACACGCTCAGTCACATCCACCTAATGAGCTGAGTGCTGGAGGACACACACACTCAGTCACCTCCACCTAATGAGCCGCGTGCTGGAGGATACACACGCTCAGTCACATCCACCTAATGAGCCGAGTGCTGGAGGACACACACGCTCAGTCACATCCACCTAATGAGTTGAGTGCTGGAGGACACACACTCAGTCACATCCACCTAATGAGCTGAGTGCTGGAGGACACACACACTCAGTCACCTCCACCTAATGAGCCGAGTGCTGGAGGATACACACGCTCAGTCACATCCACCTAATGAGCCGAGTGCTGGAGGATACACACGCTCAGTCACCTCCACCTAATGAGCCGAGTGCTGGAGGACACACACACTCAGTCACCTCCACCTAATGAGCCGAGTGCTGGAGGATACACACTCAGTCACCTCCACCTAATGAGCCGAGTGCTGGAGGACACACACGCTCAGTCACCTACGCTTGGAGGATTGCTACTGTGCTGTGTCTTGTTCGGCTGTTAAGGAGGATAAAGTCACCACAGGGGTGTCTTGTGGGCCATTTACTGGTTGTAGCGTAGGATATCAAGTGTCTTTGTGACTTCATACATTACACTGTTGGATTTTGAAGTGTCTGTGTGATTGCCTAGATTAGGAAAATGTGCTATCAGTGTGAGGTAAGCTTCCAGGGCGTGACGTCTACAGCCATGACTTGCATGGGAGTAAATAGGTAAATAGATACAGACACATATAAAGGAAAGACGTCAAGAAGAGGGTCCAGAGATTGTGAAGGCAACGGATGCCATAGCAGATTGGGAAGAATGTTATAAAGGCTGGAATATTCTGAGAGGGGGTTTGGTCTGTACGTGTCGAGGGGACGGCTGTGCAAATAGCGAGCAGTGTGGTCAAGACAAACGTCCAAAGGGGAACAGTGAAAGAAAGCGGCTGAGGACGTCATTATTAGGGGGGAGGTGTGGAGAAATGTATAGACAATGGACTGGACGGACACAGAACCATCAGTACCTTCTCCCCATAACAGACCGAGAGGGTTGACACATAGGGTACAGAATCTAGGGCAAAGAGTGAGTTGTTTACATTGTGGGGCACCGAGACCTAAGCCCAGTATCCTGAATACTCCTATGAAGCATATGTGTTGCCCAGGGATAAGGGGTACCCAGATACGGGCCAAGGGGTCACTTCTGTAGGTATCACAGTGGCGTGACCCAGTCTGTGATCCCAGGCTCAACAACAAAAGGGGAATATGTAAAGGGAGATTGTCTGTGACGCCTCCCGTGGGTTGCAGTGATGAGATGGTGGCACCGCCACTGCCTCTAGGGACCATGCCCGGGACTGATGGTGTGGGGGCAGCAAGGTGGGATCCCCTCCACGGGTAAGGGAGTTGTAGTCCCGGGGCCCAATTGGGAGTTGTGGTGGTGGCAGGGATTGCAGGGAGCAGGAAACTCACAGTTCGGTTGTCCTGGTGTTGGATGAAGCTAGGCTGATGTGTGTGGTCAGAAAACAGAGTCCTTTGTAAACCAACTTGCCAAATGGCCGTTCACCGTTGCCAGGTGTCTTTGGGTCCCACACCCAGATGTACAGCCAGGGGCTCTTCCTTCCACACTCTATGTCTGTCTCTCTCTTGTCTGGACTAGTCCATTTAAACGGTCTCTGGATTGGGTCCCGGCGGGCTACAACCCTGTCCCGGTCACCTCAGGTACCCCGCTGCCGGATCTCCATCGCCTGTGGCCCTCACAGCCACCTAGTCCGGTAGTCCAGGGCTCCAACCCCGGCTACCACTTTCTCCGGGGAGCTGCAAGCTTCCCCTGTCAGCTTTTCACTGACTACAGCACAATTGAACTAAATCTCTCTCCACTTCCTTAGTTCCTCTCGCCCTTTTCCTGGGGAGGGGGTGAGTAGGGCCTGATTGGCTGGTGTACATCTGTGTGGGGGTTTTGTAGCTGCCAAGGAGGATAACCTCATTCTGTGACTACCTTGTTTTGCCAGGGCGTCACACATATTAATTTTTAATTAATAAGGACATAGTATTCCCCCTCCCCCACATATGTCAACATAGAGTGGGGAAGGGGGATGAAAGTAACACAGTAGGTGAGGGCTAAAGGAAAGCAACTTCAACAACTATGACAAGGTGCCCAAAATTTACTGAAAAGATCGGTACTACAATGTCCTCCATTTTGCAAAATTGTACTCCTCCATATTCGGAGGCTGTGTTGCATTAGTTTATATGTGGATAATTTATTGCTGTCCTGATGACATCTCATGTCAGGAATCATCTATCTTCCTTTTGCCCAGATTCAGAGGGACTGTCCCGATTTGAGGGCTCTCTCCCACAGTCCCGCTGTCACTGCTCTTGTCCCGGCTTCACCTCTCCGCGCAGAACGAGCATTGAAATGCTGGCGTGCTCGAAACACTTGAATCCCGCAGGTCGGACACTCAGGAGCTCAACTTGAGTAATGACTATGATGGAAGTCAGTGAGAAACTCGAGCATTTTTCTGGAAGACCACCCGGGGAGAACTGGGGGGGCAGGAAAATCGCTGAAATGGGACCAGCATGGGGAAGACGTCTGGACACATCTGTGACTCCAGGTCACTGCTGGGAGCAAAGTTGTCAGAGGATTACGCACCTTTAATGGAGTGACAAGAAAACATACACAATATAGGATAAAATGGATTTAACAGGAAAAATGATCACCCAAGATAAAGGACTAGAAGCGGTTTTAGTTTTTCCTATGATAATTTATTGTCTTGCTGTGTCCAACCTCTGTGGGGCTCAGACTGACGAGACAACCGGTGAGATCCACCAGTAACGGGAATCCGGCGTTCCGACACACCGGTTGGGCAGATGAAACTACTACAAAATAGAAGAACCCAAATCACGGATCACTTGAGTAGTTTGTCACATTTGTTATTCTGTCTCCAATATTATGATGATTTTTGTGACTTCACAGTTGAACGTTCTTCGAGGAAGGACACCGAACAAGTCATAGCCGAGTCCAGGAACATGTACACCAAGCAGAGAGCCTGAGACAACGGATCTGATTGTACGATTCATCTGATCCTTCACGTCTGGGGATCTATCCTCTGCCCAGAAGGGTGGATCTCGGCAGCATGATCTTCATAGTCAATGTGATCACTGTCCTCTTCACCTGGTAATCATGGGATCGTGTTACCGCAGGGGCTCACACACATGAGGAGAGGTCAGATCCTGGAGCTAAGTGACAAAGGAGACAAAACCACATTGTCATAGATTATATTCCGCACATCTCCAGGAAGATAACCATAAAATGTGAAAGACATTCTGTAACCGTCCCTCAATGCAAAGATCTGATCACGTAAAGGTCCCAGCTTCAATACGAGGCCGCAAAAGTGAGAACACATCTTATTTGTGTTTGTAATTTTCACAGAGATCAAGAGATAACCAAATAACCAAACACAGCAACAGCTACATCTGTGTGGCCTCATGAGTACATGAGTATACTTGGTACTGTCTCCTTTGTTGGTGATGATGTTTCCAGACAGCTTCTGTATGGAGACACTAGTCGCCTGCATTGCTCAGGTGGATTTTGGCTCATTCTTCCGCACACACTCCTCACATCCTGTATGGAGACACTAGTCCCTGCATTGCTCAGGTGGATTTTGTCCATTCTTCCGCACACACTCCTCACATCCTGTATGGAGACACTAGTCGCCTGCATTGCTCAGGTGGATTTTGCCCCATTCTTCCGCACACACTCCTCACATCCTGTATGGAGACACTAGTCGCCTGCATTGCTCAGGTGGATTTTGGCCCATTCTTCTGCACACACTCCTCACATCCTGTATGGAGACATTAGTCACCTGCATTGCTCAGGTGGATTTTGGTCCATTCTTCCACACACACTCCTCACATCCTGTATGGAGACACTAGTCGCCTGCATTGCTCAGGTGGATTTTGCCCCATTCTTCCGCACACACTCCTCACATCCTGTATGGAGACACTAGTCGCCTGCATTGCTCAGGTGGATTTTGGTCCATTCTTCCACACACACTCCTCACATCCTGTATGGAGACACTAGTCGCCTGCATTGCTCAGGTGGATTTTGGTCCATTCTTCCACACACACTCCTCACATCCTGTATGGAGACACTAGTCGCCTGCATTGCTCAGGTGGATTTTGGTCCATTCTTCCGCACACACTCCTCACATCCTGTATGGAGACACTAGTCGCCTGCATTGCTCAGGTGGATTTTGGCCCATTCTTCCGCACACACTCCTCACATCCTGTATGGAGATACTAGTCGCCTGCATTGCTCAGGTGGATTTTGGCCCATTCTTCCGCACACACTCCTCACATCCTGTATGGAGACACTAGTCGCCTGCATTGCTCAGGTGGATTTTGGTCCATTCTTCTACACACACTCCTCACATCCTGTATGGAGACACTAGTCGCCTGCATTGCTCAGGTGGATTTTGGCCCATTCTTCCGCACACACTCCTCACATCCTGTATGGAGACACTAGTCGCCTGCTTTGCTCAGGTGGATTTTGTCCATTCTTCCGCACACACTCCTCACATCCTGTATGGAGACACTAGTCGCCTGCATTGCTCAGGTGGATTTTGTCCATTCTTCTGCACACTCCTCACATCCTGTATGGAGACACTAGTCGCCTGCATTGCTCAGGTGGATTTTGCCCCATTCTTCCGCACACACTCCTCACATCCTGTATGGAGACACTAGTCGCCTGCATTGCTCAGGTGGATTTTGGCCCATTCTTCTGCACACACTCCTCACATCCTGTATGGAGACATTAGTCACCTGCATTGCTCAGGTGGATTTTGGTCCATTCTTCCACACACACACTCCTCACATCCTGTATGGAGACACTAGTCGCCTGCATTGCTCAGGTGGATTTTGGTCCATTCTTCCACACACACTCCTCACATCCTGTATGGAGACACTAGTCGCCTGCATTGCTCAGGTGGATTTTGCCCCATTCTTCCGCACACACTCCTCACATCCTGTATGGAGACACTAGTCGCCTGCATTGCTCAGGTGGATTTTGCCCCATTCTTCCGCACACACTCCTCACATCCTGTATGGAGACACTAGTCGCCTGCATTGCTCAGGTGGATTTTGGCCCATTCTTCTGCACACACTCCTCACATCCTGTATGGAGACACTAGTCGCCTGCATTGCTCAGGTGGATTTTGCCCCATTCTTCCGCACACACTCCTCACATCCTGTATGGAGACACTAGTCGCCTGCATTGCTCAGGTGGATTTTGGTCCATTCTTCCACACACACTCCTCACATCCTGTATGGAGACACTAGTCGCCTGCATTGCTCAGGTGGATTTTGGTCCATTCTTCCACACACACTCCTCACATCCTGTATGGAGACACTAGTCGCCTGCATTGCTCAGGTGGATTTTGGTCCATTCTTCCGCACACACTCCTCACATCCTGTATGGAGACACTAGTCGCCTGCATTGCTCAGGTGGATTTTGGCCCATTCTTCCGCACACACTCCTCACATCCTGTATGGAGATACTAGTCGCCTGCATTGCTCAGGTGGATTTTGGCCCATTCTTCCGCACACACTCCTCACATCCTGTATGGAGACACTAGTCGCCTGCATTGCTCAGGTGGATTTTGGTCCATTCTTCTACACACACTCCTCACATCCTGTATGGAGACACTAGTCGCCTGCATTGCTCAGGTGGATTTTGGTCCATTCTTCCGCACACACTCCTCACATCCTGTATGGAGACACTAGTCGCCTGCATTGCTCAGGTGGATTTTGGCCCATTCTTCCGCACACACTCCTCACATCCTGTATGGAGACACTAGTCACCTGCATTGCTCAGGTGCATTTTGGCCCATTCTTCCGCACACACTCCTCACATCCTGTATGGAGACACTAGTCGCCTGCATTGCTCAGGTGGATTTTGGTCCATTCTTCCACACACACTCCTCACATCCTGTATGGAGACACTAGTCGCCTGCATTGCTCAGGTGGATTTTGGTCCATTCTTCCGCACACACTCCTCACATCCTGTATGGAGACACTAGTCGCCTGCATTGCTCAGGTGGATTTTGGCCCATTCTTCCGCACACACTCCTCACATCCTGTATGGAGATACTAGTCGCCTGCATTGCTCAGGTGGATTTTGGCCCATTCTTCCGCACACACTCCTCACATCCTGTATGGAGACACTAGTCGCCTGCATTGCTCAGGTGGATTTTGGTCCATTCTTCTACACACACTCCTCACATCCTGTATGGAGACACTAGTCGCCTGCATTGCTCAGGTGGATTTTGGTCCATTCTTCCGCACACACTCCTCACATCCTGTATGGAGACACTAGTCGCCTGCATTGCTCAGGTGGATTTTGGCCCATTCTTCCGCACACACTCCTCACATCCTGTATGGAGACACTAGTCACCTGCATTGCTCAGGTGGATTTTGGCCCATTCTTCCGCACACACTCCTCACATCCTGTATGGAGACACTAGTCACCTGCATTGCTCAGGTGGATTTTGGCCCATTCTTCCACACACACTCCTCACATCCTGTATGGAGACACTAGTCGCCTGCATTGCTCAGGTGGATTTTGGCCCATTCTTCCGCACACACTCCTCACATCCTGTATGGAGACACTAGTCACCTGCATTGCTCAGGTGGATTTTGGTCCATTCTTCCGCACACACTCCTCACATCCTGTATGGAGACACTAGTCGCCTGCATTGCTCAGGTGGATTTTGGTCCATTCTTCCACACACTCCTCACATCCTGTATGGAGACACTAGTCGCCTGCATTGCTCAGGTGGATTTTGGTCCATTCTTCCGCACACACTCCTCACATCCTGTATGGAGACACTAGTCGTCTGCATTGCTCAGGTGGGTTTTGGCTCATTCTTCCGCACACACTCCTCACATCCTGTATGGAGACACTAGTCGCCTGCATTGCTCAGGTGAATTTTGGCCCATTCTTCCGCACACTCCTCACATCCTGTATGGAGACACTAGTCACCTGCATTGCTCAGGTGGATTTTGGCCCATTCTTCCGCACACTCCTCACATCCTGTATGGAGACACTAGTCACCTGCATTGCTCAGGTGGATTTTGGCCCATTCTTCCACACACACTCCTCACATCCTGTATGGAGACACTAGTCACCTGCATTGCTCAGGTGGATTTTGGTCCATTCTTCCGCACACACTCCTCACATCCTGTATGGAGACACTAGTCGCCTGCATTGCTCAGGTGGATTTTGGCCCATTCTTCCGCACACACTCCTCACATCCTGTATGGAGACACTAGTCGCCTGCATTGCTCAGGTGGATTTTGGCCCATTCTTCCGCACACACTCCTCACATCCTGTATGGAGACACTAGTCACCTGCATTGCTCAGGTGGATTTTGGCCCATTCTTCTGCACACACTCCTCACATCCTGTATGGAGACACTAGTCGCCTGCATTGCTCAGGTGGATTTTGGCCCATTCTTCCGCACACACTCCTCACATCCTGTATGGAGACACTAGTCACCTGCATTGCTCAGGTGGATTTTGGCCCATTCTTCTGCACACACTCCTCACATCCTGTATGGAGACACTAGTCGCCTGCATTGCTCAGGTGGATTTTGGTCCATTCCTCCGCACACACTCCTCACATCCTGTATGGAGACACTAGTCACCTGCATTGCTCAGGTGGATTTTGGCCCATTCTTCCACACACACACTCCTCACATCCTGTATGGAGATACTAGTCCCTGCATTGCTCAGGTGGATTTTGGCCCATTCTTCCGCACACACTCCTCACATCCTGTATGGAGACACTAGTCACCTGCATTGCTCAGGTGGATTTTGGCCCATTCTTCTGCACACACACTCCTCACATCCTGTATGGAGACACTAGTCGCTTGCATTGCTCAGGTGGATTTTGGCCCATTCTTCCGCACACACTCCTCACATCCTGTATGGAGACACTAGTCACCTGCATTGCTCAGGTGGATTTTGGCCCATTCTTCCGCACACACACTCCTCACATCCTGTATGGAGACACTAGTCGCCTGCATTGCTCAGGTGGATTTTGGTCCATTCTTCCGCACACACACTCCTCACATCCTGTATGGAGACACCAGTCACCTGCATTGCTCAGGTGGATTTTGGCCCATTCTTCCGCACACACACTCCTCACATCCTGTATGGAGACACTAGTCGCCTGCATTGCTCAGGTGGATTTTGGCCCATTCTTCCGCACACACTCCTCACATCCTGTATGGAGACACTAGTCGCCTGCATTGCTCAGGTGGATTTTGGTCCATTCTTCCACACACACTCCTCACATCCTGTATGGAGACACTAGTCCCTGCATTGCTCAGGTGGATTTTGGCCCATTCTTCCGCACACACTCCTCACATCCTGTATGGAGACACTAGTCACCTGCATTGCTCAGGTGGATTTTGGCCCATTCTTCCTCCGCACACTCCTCACATCCTGTATGGAGACACTAGTCACCTGCATTGCTCAGGTGGATTTTGGCCCATTCTTCCGCACACACTCCTCACATCCTGTATGGAGACACTAGTCACCTGCATTGCTCAGGTGGATTTTGGCCCATTCTTCCGCACACACTCCTCACATCCTGTATGGAGACACTAGTTACCTGCATTGCTCAGGTGGATTTTGGTCCATTCTTCCGCACACACTCCTCACATCCTGTATGGAGACTCTAGTCACCTGCATTGCTTAGGTGGATTTTGGTCCATTCTTCCGCACACACTCCTCACATCCTGTATGGAGACACTAGTCGCCTGCATTGCTCAGGCGGATTTTGGCCCATTCTTCCACACACATTCCTCACATCCTGTATGGAGACACTAGTCACCTGCATTGCTCAGGTGGATTTTGGTCCATTCTTCCGCACACACACTCCTCACATCCTGTATGGAGACACTAGTCCCTGCATTGCTCAGGTGGATTTTGGCCATTCTTCCGCACACACACTCCTCACATCCTGTATGGAGACACTAGTCGCCTGCATTGCTCAGGTGGATTTTGGCCCATTCTTCCGCACACACTCCTCACATCCTGTATGGAGACACTAGTCGCCTGCATTGCTCAGGTGGATTTTGGCCCATTCTTCTGCACACACTCCTCACATCCTGTATGGAGACACTAGTCGCCTGCATTGCTCAGGTGGATTTTGGTCCATTCTTCCGCACACACTCCTCACATCCTGTATGGAGACACTAGTCGCCTGCATTGCTCAGGTGGATTTTGGCCCATTCTTCCGCACACACTCCTCACATCCTGTATGGAGACACTAGTCGCCTGCATTGCTCAGGGGGATTTTGGCCCATTCTTCCGCACACACTCCTCACATCCTGTATGGAGACACTAGTCACCTGCATTGCTCAGGTGGAATTTGGTCCATTCTTCCGCACACACTCCTCACATCCTGTATGGAGACACTAGTCGCCTGCATTGCTCAGGTGGATTTTGGCCCATTCTTCCGCACACACTCCTCACATCCTGTATGGAGACACTAGTCGCCTGCATTGCTCAGGTGGATTTTGGCCCATTCTTCCGCACACACACTCCTCACATCCTGTATGGAGACACTAGTCGCCTACATTGCTCAGGTGGATTTTGGTCCATTCTTCCGCACACACACTCCTCACATCCTGTATGGAGACACTAGTCGTCTGCATTGCTCAGGTGGATTTTGGCCCATTCTTCCGCACACACTCCTCACATCCTGTATGGAGACACTAGTCGCCTGCATTGCTCAGGTGGATTTTGGCCCATTCTTCCGCACACACTCCTCACATCCTGTATGGAGACACTAGTCGCCTGCATTGCTCAGGTGGATTTTGGCCCATTCTTCCGCACACACACTCCTCACATCCTGTATGGAGACACTAGTCGCCTGCATTGCTCAGGTGGATTTTGGTCCATTCTTCCGCACACACACTCCTCACATCCTGTATGGAGACACTAGTCGTCTGCATTGCTCAGGTGGATTTTGGCCCATTCTTCCGCACACACTCCTCACATCCTGTATGGAGACACTAGTCGCCTGCATTGCTCAGGTGGATTTTGGCCCATTCTTCCGCACACACTCCTCACATCCTGTATGGAGACACTAGTCGCCTGCATTGCTCAGGTGGATTTTGGTCCATTCTTCCTCACACACTCCTCACATCCTGTATGGAGACACTAGTCTCCTGCATTGCTCAGGTGGATTTTGGCCCATTCTTCTGCACACACTCCTCACCTCCTGTATGGAGACACTAGTCCCTGCATTGCTCAGGTGGATTTTGGTCCATTCTTCCACACACACTCCTCACATCCTGTATGGAGACACTAGTCCCTGCATTGCTCAGGTGGATTTTGGCCCATTCTTCCGCACACACTCCTCACATCCTGTATGGAGACACTAGTCACCTGCATTGCTCAGGTGGATTTTGGCCCATTCTTCCTCCGCACACTCCTCACATCCTGTATGGAGACACTAGTCACCTGCATTGCTCAGGTGGATTTTGGCCCATTCTTCCGCACACACTCCTCACATCCTGTATGGAGACACTAGTCGCCTGCATTGCTCAGGTGGATTTTGGTCCATTCTTCCGCACACACTCCTCACATCCTGTATGGAGACTCTAGTCACCTGCATTGCTTAGGTGGATTTTGGTCCATTCTTCCGCACACACTCCTCACATCCTGTATGGAGACACTAGTCGCCTGCATTGCTCAGGCGGATTTTGGCCCATTCTTCCACACACACCCCTCACATCCTGTATGGAGACACTAGTCACCTGCATTGCTCAGGTGGATTTTGGTCCATTCTTCCGCACACACACTCCTCACATCCTGTATGGAGACACTAGTCCCTGCATTGCTCAGGTGGATTTTGGCCATTCTTCCGCACACACACTCCTCACATCCTGTATGGAGACACTAGTCGCCTGCATTGCTCAGGTGGATTTTGGCCCATTCTTCCGCACACACTCCTCACATCCTGTATGGAGACACTAGTCGCCTGCATTGCTCAGGTGGATTTTGGCCCATTCTTCTGCACACACTCCTCACATCCTGTATGGAGACACTAGTCTCCTGCATTGCTCAGGTGGATTTTGGCCCATTCTTCCGCACACACTCCTCACATCCTGTATGGAGACACTAGTCGCCTGCATTGCTCAGGTGGATTTTGGCCCATTCTTCCACACACACTCCTCACATCCTGTATGGAGACACTAGTCACCTGCATTGCTCAGGTGGATTTTGGCCCATTCTTCCGCACACACTCCTCACATCCTGTATGGAGACACTAGTCGCCTGCATTGCTCAGGTGGATTTTGGCCCATTCTTCCGCACACACTCCTCACATCCTGTATGGAGACACTAGTCGCCTGCATTGCTCAGGTGGATTTTGGCCCATTCTTCTGCACACACTCCTCACATCCTGTATGGAGACACTAGTCGCCTGCATTGCTCAGGTGGATTTTGGTCCATTCTTCCGCACACACTCCTCACATCCTGTATGGAGACACTAGTCACCTGCATTGCTCAGGTGGATTTTGGTCCATTCTTCCACACACACTCCTCACATCCTGTATGGAGACACTAGTCACCTGCATTGCTCAGGTGGATTTTGGCCCATTCTTCCGCACACACTCCTCACATCCTGTATGGAGACACTAGTCGCCTGCATTGCTCAGGTGGATTTTGGCCCATTCTTCCGCACACACTCCTCACATCCTGTATGGAGACACTAGTCGCCTGCATTGCTCAGGGGGATTTTGGCCCATTCTTCCGCACACACTCCTCACATCCTGTATGGAGACACTAGTCGCCTGCATTGCTCAGGTGGATTTTGGCCCATTCTTCCGCACACACTCCTCACATCCTGTATGGAGACACTAGTCACCTGCATTGCTCAGGTGGATTTTGGCCCATTCTTCCGCACACACTCCTCACATCCTGTATGGAGACACTAGTCACCTGCATTGCTCAGGTGGATTTTGGCCCATTCTTCCGCACACACTCCTCACATCCTGTATGGAGACACTAGTCACCTGCATTGCTCAGGTGGATTTTGTCCATTCTTCTGCACACACTCCTCACATCCTGTATGGAGACACTAGTCGCCTGCATTGCTCAGGTGGATTTTGGCCCATTCTTCCGCACACACTCCTCACATCCTGTATGGAGACACTAGTCGCCTGCATTGCTCAGGTGGATTTTGGTCCATTCTTCCGCACACACACTCCTCACATCTTGTATGGAGACACTAGTCGTCTGCATTGCTCAGGTGGATTTTGGTCCATTCTTCCGCACACACTCCTCACATCCTGTATGGAGACACTAGTCACCTGCATTGCTCAGGTGGATTTTGTCCATTCTTCCACACACACTCCTCACATCCTGTATGGAGACACTAGTCGCCTGCATTGCTCAGGTGGATTTTGGCCCATTCTTCCGCACACACTCTTCACATCCTGTATGGAGACACTAGTCGCCTGCATTGCTCAGGTGGATTTTGGCCCATTCTTCCGCACACACTCCTCACATCCTGTATGGAGACACTAGTCACCTGCATTGCTCAGGTGGATTTTGGTCCATTCTTCCGCACACACTCCTCACATCCTGTATGGAGACACTAGTCGCCTGCATTGCTGAGGTGGATTTTGGCCCATTCTTCCACACACACTCCTCACATCCTGTATGGAGACACTAGTCGCCTGCATTGCTCAGGTGGATTTTGGCTCATTCTTCCGCACACACTCCTCACATCCTGTATGGAGACACTGGTCACCTGCATTGCTCAGGTGGATTTTGGTCCATTCTTCCACACACACTCCTCACATCCTGTATGGAGACACTAGTCACTTGCATTGCTCAGGTGGATTTTGGCCCATTCTTCCGCACACACTCCTCACATCCTGTATGGAGACACTAGTCGCCTGCATTGCTCAGGTGGATTTTGGCTCATTCTTCCGCACACACTCCTCACATCCTGTATGGAGACACTAGTCACCTGCATTGCTCAGGTGGATTTTGGTCCATTCTTCCACGCACACTCCTCACATCCTGTATGGAGACACTGGTCGCCTGCATTGCTCAGGCGGATTTTGGCCCTTTCTTCCGCACACACTCCTCACATCCTGTATGGAGACACTAGTCACCTGCATTGCTCAGGTGGATTTTGGTCCATTCTTCCGCACACACTCCTCACATCCTGTATGGAGACACTAGTCACCTGCATTGCTCAGGTGGATTTTGGCCCATTCTTCCGCGCACACACACTCCTCACATTCTGCAGGTCCCGGCTCCTTCTATGACCTTTGAGCTTTAGTTCCTTCCAGGCATTTTCTATTGGATTCTATTGGATTCAGATCCGGTGAGTGGCTTGGCATTCTAGTAGATTTATTTTCTTTCTCTGAGAGTTTCCTTGGCCGTGTGTTTGGGATCATTGTCTTGCTGAAGTGTTCCTTATGTAGTTTGCCAGTGCCATCTGCTGAAAAACAGCCGCACATCATGATGTTCCCACCTCCACACTTCACTGTTGTTGGTGTTTTGTGGTAATTTTCCTTTTGGCCTCCAAACATGGGGTGTATTATGGCCTCCAAACAGTTCAGTTTTGGTCTCATTTGAAAAGACCATATTCTCCAGTTTTCACAGGTTTATCTAAATGTTGTGGAGCACACTTATACGTTCTTGAACCTGCTTTTTGTTCACAGTGGAGTCTTGTGTGGTGAACGTTCATACAGGCCATGGAGGGGGTGTGCATTACTTATAGTTTTCTGAGAAACAATGGCCCCTGGTGATTCCCGGTCTTTCTGTAGCTCTCCACAGGTGTCATTGGCTCTTGGACAACTCTTCTGATAATTCTTTTCACTCCTTTCTGGAATGGTGAAATTACATTCTTCCCACTTCTGGATTATGGCCCCCACAGAGATCACTGGAACCTTCAGGAGTTTAGAGATTCTTCTATATCCAATGCTATCAGTATGTTTTACAACAATGAGGTTGCAAATGTCTTGAGACAGCTCACTGGCTTTACCCATCATGAGATGTTTCTTGTGTGGCACCTTGGTAATGAGGCACCTTTTTATAGACCATCAGTTGAACCAGCTGATATTATTTGTCACTAAGTGTCAGGATTGCTTTCTAATTACTCATAGATTTGAGCTGGTGTTAGGACTTTCCTGGGCTCTTTGCACCTCTCTTTCGTAATGTGTTCAATACTTTTTCCACCTAATTTATGGACATTTATGGTTTGATTTCTTTGACTATGTGGATTGGATGTGTTGTTACTGACGTCTGGTGAGAATTTCATGTCAAGTGCACCTTTAGAAATATATGTACATAGAAAATTGGTGAAATGTTCAGTTCTTATTTCACCTACTGTATGTGGACATTGACAGATTTGGTGATTCAGATCTCAGCATATAAGGATGCTTTCACGAGGGTTTTCTAAACTGTCTTGTGATACAGCAATATCAAGTTCACAGTCCCTACTAGCACCATGCAAGGAGCCAATGAATCACATGTGGTCCCCGGCCTGATAGAACTTTCCTATAACAGCTGATAATGAAGACATGAACGTACCTGCATCTCGGAGAAGCTTCTTGAGTTGATCAGTTTTCCTTCTCAGTAACCCTGAGTCCATCTTATCATCATCTGACACCAGCAGTAGGTCAGCGGCCTGTTTCACAATTCTGGGCTGTTCCTGCAGGACATACCTTTTCCGGTAATCACTACTGTCCTCCAGATCATCAATGATCACCACAACATTCTTCTTTCCTGTAGACAGGAAAGAGCTAAGATCAGCCTGGATTTTATGGGTTTTTGTTTGCAAATATGACAACAGCAAGTGCCGACATATCGATATCCTTTTTGAAGTAGTTTCTCAAAAAGCAATATGCAAGTAGACCCACCATGTCTGCCCCTCTATAGTCATTCCAAAAATAGCAATGATCTATGCGGAAATCCTCTCTAGTGATGGCCCTCATATTGCTACCAAGCTTCATTCAATATTGATGGATCCTACCAGCTGACACATTGGTGGTGCCTCGTTATGTGCCCCATGATATTACTGTTTCTACTTAGTTTTCAGAACTTCTAAATGTCTATTAAATATCTCGTCTCTTACCAAGTATCATACAAAGCGTTTCCAGTTCCTGGTCATACAGAGAGTCGGTCACATCGGTGACGTTGACTCTTCCTCTGTTCTTGCTGTGATAAAGGATCCCGAATGTGCACTGATTGATGTCATCTAAGAACTTCTGGAACGGCTGTTTATTATGGATGAAGCAACTCTTCACATTGGCAACGAGAGAACTGAAGTCCTCAGATCTGAGCGTCTCCACCAGCCAGCGGTAATCCCTGTCCGTAGATCTGGAGAAGATTCCAACCCGCCTCTGATAAGAGATAGATCAGATGGATGATGTTCAGGAGTGAAACATTGGGAAACTCAAGTAGAGTCACATCATCCTCACGTCTTCATAAATAACAAGCAAAGATCATTATCAATTGCATTGTGAAGTTTCCCTGATCTTAGAGAAAGTGCCATAAAGCAACTAATGATAAATATCCAAAGGAACCAATGTTCACCGATGACTCGGGCTGATGTCCATGACAATATATCTTGAATTCAGGTCCTAGAGACCTAAAAGGGGATTGTACAATAAAATATAACCTTTATTAATAAATACTATTAAAACATTTTTGATAACAATTCCACACAATTTTGAAGCCGATCTGAAACACACAGTTACAAATAACCGGGCTCAGATACAAGAATAGCAGTGACTGGGAGCGGTTATCTCAGTCACAGCCGCTACAATTAATTCTATAAAATATGTCCAGGCCTGAACAGTAATTATGCCTATGCAGACTCCTATATGCCACTGCAACACAATACGGCCACAAGACTTCGAAGCCTGTCCCTTTAGTATAGGGAGAACCATAAACACCCCAAACTATAGGCTACCAGTTCACTATCGCCTATTAAATATATTTGTAGGCTAGTATAATGATGTTCTAGAGGTCCCAGAACGACTGGGGAAGAAGTCAATAATAGCCTCAATACCTCAACGCGTTTCCTCTCGCCTATGATGGTGAGATTCATCAGGAGGTGATCAGAAGAGTCTGGCCCCTAATCCCAGACCATGTGTTAATGCTGTATGTCAGCAGCACATGTTTGATAGACCCCACATGTGCAGACCACAGGCAACAGCCCCCTTAATAGAGTGTCAGCAACTCATATACCGTATTTTTCGCTTTATAAGACACACTTTTTTTCCCCCAAAATTGTGGGGAAAATAGGGGTGCGTCTTACAAAGTGACTGTAACTTACCGGGCAGTAATGCGGCGGTGGAGTGAGTCACAGGAGGCTGGTGCGGCCGCCATGGATCCCCGGCAATCGGCTGCGGAGGCGGCCGCCATGGATCCCGCGGCAATCGGTTGCGGTGGCGGCAGCCATGGATCCCCCGGCAATCGGCTGCGGAGGCGGCCGCCATGGATCCCGCGGCAATCGGTTGCGGTGGCGGCAGCCATGGATCCCTCGGCAATCGACTGCGGTGGCAGCCGCCATGGATCCCCCGGCAATCGGCTGCGGTGGCGGTCACCATAGCCGAAATCTTTATCTGCGCCTGCGCTGCCTCCAACGCGACTTCCGGAAAATGGCTGCGGAGGTGACGCAGGCGCAGATGGAGATCTCGGAGAAGAGAGATCTCCATCTGCGCATGCGCTGCCTTCCGTAGCCATTTTCCTGAAGTCCATCGCGTCGGAGGCTACGCAGGCGCAGATAGAGATCGCGGCTCTCAAAGATCGCGATCTGCGCATGCGCAGGCTCCATTTTAGATCTCCGCAGCAGCCGGAGACTATCATAAGAAAGAGGAGAGAGAGAAGAACGATTCTCCCTCTCCTCGCTAGGGCTGGATGCTGATTGGTGGAGACAACTTCTGCAGAGCTGCCTCCACCAATCAGTGATCTGAGCCTGACAAATGTTATCAGTTGAACGAAGGGTCCTAATAGGTGAGCAAAAAACACTGAAGGGGAACACAACCCCCATCATCAGCCTTCAGAATATACTGTATCAATCGGTGTATTCAGAAGGATGATGGGGGCTGTAGTCCTTTATTGTAAACACTCCAGGGAGGGACTAATGTAGTGGCCAAAGTGTAAATGTAACTACAACCCCCCTCATCTTTCAGAATACAGCCATGTATGGTATACAGTACATGGGTGTATTCCTAAGGATGAGGGGGGTGGTAGTCCCAGATCCCCATAAAAGTGCATCATGCAGGTCCCCCATAGCCGTGTCATCCACGGATCCCACATAACAGTGCATCATCGACAGGTCCCCCATAATAGTGCATCATCCACAGGTCCCCATAATAGTGCGTCATCCACAGGTCCCCCATAATAGTGCGTCATCCACAGGTCCCCCATAGCAGTGCGTCATCCACAGGTCCCCCATGGCAGTCCCCCACAGCAGTGTCATCCACAGGTCCCCAATAATAGTGCATCATCCTCAGGTCCCCCATAACAGTGCGTCATCCACAGGTCCCCCATAGCAATGCATCATCCACATTTCCCCCATAATAGTGCATCATCCACAGGTCCCCCATAGCAGTGTGTTATCCACAGGTCCCCCATAGCAGTGCGTTATCCACAGATCCCCCACAGCAGTGTCATCCACAGGTCCCCAATAATAGTGCATCATCCTCAGGTCCCCCATAACAGTGCGCCATCCACAGGTTCCCCATAGCAGTGTCATCTACAGGTCCCCCATAGCAGTGTCATCCACAGGTCCCCCATAACAGTGCGCCATCCACAGGTTCCCCATAGCAGTGTCATCTACAGGTCCCCCATAGCAGTGTCATCCACAGGTCCCCCATAGCAGTGTCATCCACAGGTTCCCCATAGCAGTGTCATCCACAGGTCCCCCATAGCAGTGCGTTATCCACAGGTCCCCCACAGCAGTGCATCATCCACAGATCCCCCATAACAGACCCTCCTGTTGAGTCTAAATTGTTAAAATAATGTTTTTTTTAATCTTATTAAAATGTTTTAGCACACTATTTGGCTCAATTCTTTTTTTTCTCATTTTCCTCCTCTAAAACCTAGGTGCGTCTTATAAAGCGAAAAATACGGTAGTTAGTGTTTCACAGCCCTCTCTGATATGCATTGGTTCAGGGCGTGACACTGCATGGATCAGATATGCCTCGGTGTGACCCCTACACATGGTCTGGGATTAGGGGCCAGACTCTTCTGATCACCTCCTGATGAATCTCACCATCATAGGCGAGAGGAAACGCGTTGAGGTATTGAGGCTATTATTGACTTCTTCCCCAGTCGTTCTGGGACCTCTAGAACATCATTATACTAGCCTACAAATATATATAATGGGCGATAGTGAACTGGTAGCCTATAGTTTGGGGTGTTTATGGTTCTCCCTATACTAAAGGGACAGGCTTCGAAGTCTTGTGGCCGTATTGTGTTGCAGTGGCATATAGGAGTCTGCATAGGCATAATTACTGTTCAGGCCTGGACATATTTTATAGAATTAATTGTAGCGGCTGTGACTGAGATAACCGCTCCCAGTCACTGCTATTCTTGTATCTGAGCCCGGTCATTTGTAACTGTGTGTTTCAGATCGGCTTCAAAATTGTGTGGAATTGTTATCAAAAATGTTTTTAATAGTATTTATTAATAAAGGTTATATTTTATTATACTGTCCACACAGCCAGTGATTTTTTTATATTAGTGGACGATTTGTAGGTCGATACAGTGACTGATAAAAGGGGATTGTCTCAGAAACCAATCCCATGTCCCTACAAATTATTTGGGCAATTGAGAGTCACTATGTAAACAAGACAATCTCAATTGATTAGTCGCTTTATCTCAATAGCAAGAAAAACTTCAAAGAACTATGAAATTAGACTACAAGAATATGAGGACTTTTGAACTGGTGGAGGAGATGATGAGGATAAAGCTGCTCGTGAGGACCAGTATAGGATCCATATCCTATATACAGTATGTAGGATCCACATCTCATGGACATATCAGGCCTTGGTGATTCCATAATAACTCCTGACTTCTTCTTACCCGTGCTGAGGGATGTCGTTGGCTGGTATCTGTGAAGTAAAGCGATAGGAGGATTGTAGTTTTGTTGTAATAGAGTATGATGCGTGATTCTAGAACTTAGAACAGTTACAAATTATCAAACCTTTTAAAACTGGAGTTTGTCAAATTTAAAATAAAAAAAATTGTGAATGAATCTATTTGCCACAAATCTCAATGCTGCAAAGCCTCCAACTGCTGCAAAGCCTCCAACTGCTGCAAAGCCTCCAACTCAATCACAGGCTTAGTAATGTTACGGTGATCTCACCATAGAAACTAATAGTAATCAGATAGTAACCCAGAGCCCATTTATAACACAGCACAACGATAGACTTTACATATTTTTTAAATTTAAAATCATTCCATAAATTATCCCTCTTAGTTGTGATAAGGCAGACCATTATGGGTAGAACAATGACTCCAACTGACAATGTCGCTGTCAGAGGTAACATCATTCTGATGAGACTGAGGCGAGTGGTGTGTCATATATTGGATATCTGCTTGCTCCTAAAAAATACACTGTCTGAAAGCCAATTGTGAGCTGCGTTTGGTACTACTACTTGCCGAAACACTGGTGCCAGTGGTAGTACTACTGCAGCTGCTGCTAGTGGCTCCCACTTTAATAGCTGTGGTATGTTTTTTTTCTTTTATACTACACAGTCCATTCCTATTGCAACTTTTTATTTTACCATACATTTTGTATTAAACTATTCTTAAAGGGATTGTTCATTAGTTTTTTATTGCTGGACTATCATTTTATTGGTGGGGGAGCAACATCTGCTGTTTGGAAGTGGTCAGAAGTTCTTTGAGGCTACCACAACACAGCAGCTCCATCACCAGTTATTGTGGCTGGTACTACAGATCCACCTCCTATTCAAATGAATGGGGTTGGACCTTCCATGGTCCCTATAGAAATGAGAGATCTGCTTTGTTCTGGCAGCATCAGAGAACTTCTAGCCAGTGTCGGCACCGGCAATAGCTGATCGGCGAGGGTGCCAGGTGTCGCATCCCTACTGATCAGATATTGATGGCCTACCCTGTGTATAAGCCATCAATAAAAAAGTGGTGTTGGCCCCTCTTATCTCTCTCTCTCCATATAAATTGCATTCCTGTTTTATTTGCAGAATACTGCACTCATCTCCTTTACTGCTGCAGTTGTACAACACATTCCTTTTTTCCCCTTCCTATCTCTATTGCTGAGCTGTGCGCTCTGACGTCCTCTCACTATCCAAACATCAGCTTAAAATGTCTGCTGCATTCCCTGCTTTGCTTTATATACAGACTATGATAGTTCCTTCTGATTGGCTGTGCTGTACCATTTGATAGCTGCAAGGCATTATGGGGAAGCCCATACAGTTGTGCCTTAGGTCAATAGGAGATGCTTAGGGATCTCTCTGATCCCTGGAGATGCTGCAGCGATGGGAGACAAGTCTGTAGATGCTGCAGCCATGGGAGACAAGTCTGTAGATGCTGCAGCCATGGGAGACAAGTCTGTAGATGCTGCAGCCATGGGAGACAAGTCTGTAGATGCTGCAGCCATGGAAGACAAGTCTGTAGATGCTGCAGCCATGGGAGACAAGTCTGTAGATGCTGCAGCCATGGAAGACAAGTCTGTAGATGCTGCAGCCATGGGAGACAAGTCTGTAGATGCTGCAGCCATGGGAGACAAGTCTGTAGATGCTGCAGCCATGGAAGACAAGTCTGTAGATGCTGCAGCCATGGGAGACAAGTCTGTAGATGCTGCAGCCATGGGAGACAAGTCTGTAGATGCTGCAGCCATGGGAGACAAGTCTGTAGATGCTGCAGCCATGGGAGACAAGTCTGTAGATGCTGCAGCCATGGAAGACAAGTCTGTAGATGCTGCAGCCATGGAAGACAAGTCTGTAGATGCTGCAGCCATGGGAGACAAGTCTGTAGATGCTGCAGCCATGGGAGACAAGTCTGTAGATGCTGCAGCCATGGGAGACAAGTCTGTAGATGCTGCAGCTACGGGAGATAAGTCTGTAGACATGGCCGCCATGGGAGACAAGTCTGTAGATGCTGCAGCCATGGAAGACAAGTCTGTAGATGCTGCAGCCACGGGAGACAAGTCTGTAGATGCTGCAGCCATGGAAGACAAGTCTGTAGACATGGCAGCCATGGGAGACAAGTCTGTAGATGCTGCAGCCATGGAAGACAAGTCTGTAGACATGGCAGCCATGGGAGACAAGTCTAGAGACTCTGCAGCCAAGGGGACAAGTCCGGAGATACTACGGCCACAGGAAATTTTGCATCCGTGGGAGCAGGTTTGGAGGTGCTGCAGCCATGGGGGATAAGCACAAAGATGCTGCAGCCATGGGAGACAAATCCACAGGTGCTGAAGTCACAGGAGACAGGTCTGGAAATGTTGCAGCCATGGGAGCAGGTTTGGAGATGGTGCTGCCAGGGGAGATAAGTCTAGATACGCTGCTGTGGCGCCCCTGACCTGGTCAGGCACCACTGAGTACTGCACCCATGCTGGGGACAGTACAATACAGGTAATCCAGAAGGCTGACCGAGGTGTGACTACACAGGCGCATAGTGATCAGGTCTCACACATGTACCTTTGAGAGGACCCCTGGGGATCCCAGGAGGGGGCAAAGCCTTCACCTCCACTGGAATAGTGGAGGGGGCCAAAAGCCTCCATCTCCACTCAAGGGGTGTGGTAAGAGAGTCTGGTTGCTAGGTGGCGTAGGCAAGAACAGGAGAGGAGGGGCAGTGAGCCAGTGCAGTGTGCAGAGTCCAGGGAGCTCAGGAGGAGCAGACCCCTGGGGCTGTGCAGGCTGACAGCGTCCGCGCAGTGGCTACCGACGGGGGAGAACGGTCAACTAGGAGTGCTACCCGAAACCCATCTCCAGCTAGAGAGAGAGCACAGAGTGGGAAGTAAGGAGACTGCTAGGGAGTACCAGGCCCAAACGGGCGGCAGATCCCGGAGCGGGGATAGATCCACCTTTCCCTGCTAAACCTGCCGGTGTGGGGCCCTCAAAGCCCACACCACAACACCCAAAAGCCGCAGCCACGTAGCCACAGTTAGGGCCCACAGGTCACAGGAGGCAAGCAGCTGGAGTGATCTGGCCCAGGCAACAAGCACACGGCAAACGAAGGGGAGTGAGGCTTCAGCAACTTCCCTGGGTGACCCCCATAGGGACTAAAAGTCGGGGTTACCCCAAACCACCAAGGGCTAAGGAAGGCGAGTTGGTAGTCACCATCAGAAGTCAGCCTGAAGGATACCTGGTTCCAGCCTGGTTCATCCCAGCTACGCCCGGGTTACTCACCCTGCCATCTGAAGTGAGTAAAACCCCTGAAAGACATTCTGCTTGTGTGGAGTTATTCTGCGCCTTGTGGTTCTACACACCTACACAGGCCCTGGGGCTTGCCTCACTCTCAGGAGGCTATTCCAACTAACTGCACTCACCATCAGCCCCAGGCGTCCCTCAACCTGCAGTGGCGGTCCCCACTGACCGCAATACTGAGAGTGGCGTCACGATCAACAGAAGATTTCCTACCGGTGACAAGATCCAGACTGACAGCGGAGTCCCTGAAGGTAATGCACCGACACAGCGTACCCGGGGCCCGACATCTGGCGTCACGAACAGGATAAGGACTAGACCTGTTCAGACAGGTGACCATGTGCCTGGGCGGTCCGCTTGAAAAATTGGAAGCGCCGCCATATTGCCACCATGAAAAGCGCGCTGAAAAACAACAGCAGCCCGCGCTGGAAGAAGTTACCGCCCACGAAGAGGTGTGGCTACCCAGAGATCCCCTGCAGAGTTCTGACCTCACTTGTGAAGAGAGCGGAAGCGTTCAGAGACGGCGGAACGGAGAAGAAGCCAGCAGCTTGCTGTTAGAGAAAATGGCGTCTGAGTGCAGAGACCCAGAGCCAGGCTCCGCTGCCTGGTGGTGTCGGGAGCTTGCTGAGTTCTGCGATCAACTGGAAGCCAGGGTCGGAAGGCTGATTAGAGAGGGACGGACGGAGTTTCTACGGATGACCGCGGCGGTTCGGGCCTACGAGGAGAGAGCCGCGCACCGAGTGCCAGATCGGGCGGTGACGACTCAGACCCCGATGCTGCTACCGATGGGTGAGTCCAGTGTTACCCCTGCCGGCCCGGATGCCCCGACCCCTGCTGCCACGCCCGCGGTCCCTGAAGAGGCGCCCGGCGCGGCGACGCTGAGCCAGGCCGCAGCCCCTCCAGGTGCGGCCCGCCAAGCCCCGGCCGCCGCAGCGATGCCCTGCCCGGCCCGCAAAGAACCGGCTGCGACCGCGACCCTCATCCGCGCTGCAGGAGTGACGCTGACCCAGGCTGCCGCCATGCTAGGCCCGGCCCGCCGAGACCCCACCGCAGCAGCAACGCTCGTCCGCGCCGCAAGTGAGGTGCTGAACCAGGCCGCAGCCCCGCCAGGTGCGGCCCGCCAAGCTCCGATCGCTGCAGCGACGCCCAGCCCAGCCTGCACAGATCCCATCGCAGCTGCGACGCCGATCCAGGCCGCCGCCATGCCAGGCGCGGCCCGCCAAGAAAAGATTGCATCACCATTTTCCCCGGCCTGCAAGGCCAGAGCAGACACTGCTCCCCAGTCCAAGGAGGTCCCTGCTAGGAAGCCCACGCTGGGGGAGGACCCCGCATACTGGCAGCTGAAGGCTGACATGGAGGCCAAGTTCCCACAGGAAATGGTGGATCAGTACATGCTCCCTCCGCACACCCCCAAGAGGATTCTGACAACTCCTGCAGCAACCACGCCAAAGAGTCCCCCGTCTGGGTCTGCTGAAGAAAGCCCATCCCCAGCACTGCCACCGAAGGAGTGCTCAGGAGAACTAAGGGGGAGAGGAGGCCAGGAGGCTGAGGAGCTGACCCCGAAGATACCAGCAGTGGATCCATGCCCAGAGCCGGAGATGTTGCCATATTCCCGCTGGGATGAAGAAGACCTGACACCGTCTGCTGAAGAAGATCTGCCCAGAAACCTCACCTGGGGGCCTGCAGGCATTGAAGTAACAGCCCAGCAGAATCCAGCCCGCAAGACACGACGCCGCAGCAGAACCCAGTTTTCCCCTGCACCGCCATCCCCAGAGCAGAAAGATGAAATAACGGCCAGAGACTTGGAGGAAAAACGGTTCCTGAGAAGAGCCAAAGCACAGGTCAGAGGACCCCTTTGCAGAGGAGTTGTGGAAGATTTTAGCCTGAAGTCAGGGTACGGATTCATCGTTGCACCTGGTATAAAGGAAGGTATCTTCGTCAATAGAAGAGATGTGAGAGCTCATTTGCCCAGAGGACATCCTGGAAGAAACTTAAAGATGGGAGACTCCGTACAATTTACCATGCATCAAGGAGAGAGAGGGTGGTATGCGCTCGATGTAGCACCATGTACCAGCAAACCCCACAGCCATCCCATGCTACAAGATAAAGAAACAGACACAGGAAAAGAAACAGAGGAAGACAGAGAAAGAAAAGACAAGGAACCTACCGATGAGACCACCACGGATGAAGAAAAAGGCCGAGAAAGCAGCAGGTGCCGCAGCCCTACAGGCCCAAGCCCTGGTGAAGAGGAATCCATGTAAAGTAAGAAGTACAGCAGTTGAAAAGTTAAAGTTTTGACCAGTTTGAAGTTTGCAACGTTTTCAAGTTTAAGCAATGTGCCCACATAAACTATTGTGAGAAATAAACCTTAAGGCTATGAACTGGCTATAGCCACAAACTCTCGCAGTGTAAATAGTTACACCAGAAGGTACCACCACCAGAGTCAGCCTGTTTAGGGGCTTGGCTCGTCTGCAACCAGGGAGCACGTCCGTTTATGGGGCCTTGGCTCACCTGCAACCAGAGAGCATGCCTGTTTATGGGGCCTGGCTCTCCACCACAAAGAGGGTACCTGGTCAGCACCAACTGTGGAGGCCGCCTCTACATCCTGCCAGAAGAGGCTGAAGGCGCGGATCCACCAGGCCAGGTATACCCTGAAACCACCAGCCCATGAAAGCCGCCTCTACATCCTGCCAGAAGTGGCTGAAGGCGCGGCCAACGTGAAAGGGTTTGGGTGGGTTAACGGACTTGTGGGTGGAGGGTGGTGATGTATGGTACCTGGTGGTTTTAAAAATGTTTTACATGTTTTAACGTTTTATGCATTTTAAAATGTTGTCTTGCAGCCCGAGGACGTGCTGGTGATAACTAAGGGGGAATGTGGCGCCCCTGACCTGGTCAGGCACCACTGAGTACTGCACCCATGCTGGGGACAGTACAATACAGGTAATCCAGAAGGCTGACCGAGGTGTGACTACACAGGCGCATAGTGATCAGGTCTCACACATGTACCTTTGAGAGGACCCCTGGGGATCCCAGGAGGGGGCAAAGCCTTCACCTCCACTGGAATAGTGGAGGGGGCCAAAAGCCTCCATCTCCACTCAAGGGGTGTGGTAAGAGAGTCTGGTTGCTAGGTGGCGTAGGCAAGAACAGGAGAGGAGGGGCAGTGAGCCAGTGCAGTGTGCAGAGTCCAGGGAGCTCAGGAGGAGCAGACGCCTGGGGCTGTGCAGGCTGACAGCGTCCGCGCAGTGGCTACCAACGGGGGAGAACGGTCAACTAGGAGTGCTACCCGAAACCCATCTCCAGCTAGAGAGAGAGCACAGAGTGGGAAGTAAGGAGACTGCTAGGGAGTACCAGGCCCAAACGGGCGGCAGATCCCGGAGCGGGGATAGATCCACCTTTCCCTGCTAAACCTGCCGGTGTGGGGCCCTCAAAGCCCACACCACAACACCCAAAAGCCGCAGCCACGTAGCCACAGTTAGGGCCCACAGGTCACAGGAGGCAAGCAGCTGGAGTGATCTGGCCCAGGCAACAAGCACACGGCAAACGAAGGGGAGTGAGGCTTCAGCAACTTCCCTGGGTGACCCCCATAGGGACTAAAAGTCGGGGTTACCCCAAACCACCAAGGGCTAAGGAAGGCGAGTTGGTAGTCACCATCAGAAGTCAGCCTGAAGGATACCTGGTTCCAGCCTGGTTCATCCCAGCTACGCCCGGGTTACTCACCCTGCCATCTGAAGTGAGTAAAACCCCTGAAAGACATTCTGCTTGTGTGGAGTTATTCTGCGCCTTGTGGTTCTACACACCTACACAGGCCCTGGGGCTTGCCTCACTCTCAGGAGGCTATTCCAACTAACTGCACTCACCATCAGCCCCAGGCGTCCCTCAACCTGCAGTGGCGGTCCCCACTGACCGCAATACTGAGAGTGGCGTCACGATCAACAGAAGATTTCCTACCGGTGACAAGATCCAGACTGACAGCGGAGTCCCTGAAGGTAATGCACCGACACAGCGTACCCGGGGCCCGACACTGCAGCCATGGGAGCAGGTTTAGGCCATGCAGGCGGCTCACAGTTTCACACCAGCACCATGTGGACTGGGGTTGTCATTGAGAAAAACAGCTACTGGGACATTTTAGAAAAATAACTGCACCCCTGGTTGCACCACTCCTGGGATTATGGTGTGGGGGGCATAATATATGATAATCAGTCAGACATCTCAGTCTAAAGCGGGCTTTACACGCTGTGACATCTCTAGCGGTGTCGCGAGCGATAGCAGCCGCCCACGTCGGTGGCGCGTCACGGGGTGATCACTCCCGTAGTGAACAACATGGCTCGGACCCGTCACACGCAATTACCTGTTCACCGATGTCGCTGTGGCCGCCGAACAATCTCTCCTTTAAGGGGGAGGGACGTTCGGCGTCACAGCGACGTCACTAAGCGGCCACCCAATAGAAGTGGAGGGGCGGAGATGAGCGACCGGAACATGCCGCCCACCTCCTTCCTTCCTCATTGCCGGCGGCCGCAGGTACGATGTTGTTCCTTGCTCCTGCGGTGTCACATGTAGCGATCTGTGCTGCCGCAGGAACGATGAACAACCTGCGTTCCAAACGAGGAACGATTTTTTTTTAAAATGGACGTGTACACAACGAACGATTTGACACCTTTTTGCGATCGTTACTGATCGCAAAAAGGTGTCACACACAACGATATCGCTAACGAGGCCGAATGTGCGTCACCAACACCGTGACCCCGATGATATCTCGTTAGCGATATCGTTGTGTGTAAATGGGCCTTTACACTGATTTAGTTATAAAACCAGTAATGCAGCCATCTCTCCAAAGTGTCCCAGGAGTTTGATAGGAGGAGTAGGCAACGCTAGAGAGGAAAAAGAGCGAATTCAAAAGGATCTAGACACTGAACAATGGGCCGAGGAGAATAGAAGGGTTTTTAACAGGGACAAATGCAAAGTCCTACATCTGGGTAAAAGAAATGTAAAAGTCTATAGTATGGGAGGAATAGAACTAGATGATAGCACCGGGGAAAAGGACGGGGGCATAAGAGTGGATCCCAGATTCAACATGACCCAACAATGCGGAGCTGCAGCTAGAAATGGCGGCCACTGTTTGCCATTTTTGTAAACTGTAAAAAGCTGTGAAAATGTTAAAAAAAAAAGAAGTAAAAAAACCTTAAAGTCCCCTCACCGCTCACCTCTCCAGCCCCTCTCACCGTCACCAGTCCGGTTCTTGCCACATCTTCAGATTGTCACCACTGTCACTAAAATCCCAAGTGTGCGAAAGGTCCTTGTGCACAAATGTACAGAATCTCTCCGGCCACATCAAAACCAGACGTCCCGGCACACTGCGAGAGACCTAGGAGTGTAAGTGCGCGTGGTTGTGATCTGAAGATGCGTCGAGGACCGGACGGGGGAAGTGGGTGGTGGAGGGGATAGAGAGAAGAGCACATAACATTACAGAAAATGCTTAAGGCCGCTTTACACGCAACGACATCGCTAACGAGATGTCGTTGGGGTCACGGAATTCGTGACGCACATCCGGCCTCGTTAGCAACGTCTTTGAGTGTGAAGCGCACGAACGACCGTTAACGATCAAAATTACTTACCTAATCGTTGATCATTGATGCTTCTTTCCTTTCCCGATTATCGTTGCTGTAGCAGGACGCAGGTTGTTCGTCGTTCCAGCGGCAGCACACATCGCTACGTGTGACACCCCAGGAACGAGGAACATCACCTTATCTGTGGCTGCCCGCTATGAGGAAGGAAGGAGGTGGGCGGGATGTTCGTCCCGCTCATCTCCGCCCCTCCGCTTCTATTGGGCGGCCGCTTTGTGACGCTGCTGTGACACCGCACAACCCGCCCCCTTAGAAAGGAGGCAGTACGCCGGCCACAGCGACGTCGCTAGGCAGGTAAGTCCGTGTGACGGGTGTAAGCGATGTTGTGCGTCACAAGCAGCAATTTGCCCGTGACGCACAACCGACGGGGGCGGGTACGCTCGCTAGCGATATCAATAGCGATATCGCTGCGTGTAAAGTGGCCTTTAGACCAATCTCCCATCATTTACTTTTATGGACAGCTCCTCGTTCTCCCTCTCGCTGGCTGCTGCAGAAATGTAATACTCTGGATTCCTGATCTCTCTCACTCTTCAGAATAACTGAGCAGAAGGGTTTTACAACTGGGTGCGGATCAGGGCTGTAGCAGAGGAAATGACGCCATTCTGCTCAGTCATCCTCCGTGTATTGCTGTGATCCTGTCACCCTGAGTGAGGAGATCAGATACACTCCTTCATGACGCTGCCCCTCAGCCTGACAGGATCTTGCTCTAACATGTGTTTCTTCAGACAACCCATAATAATGGAGGGGTTACCGATTGTAAATATGTGTGTCTGCCATTTTGGACAACTTCTTGGAGGCCGCCTTTTATATTAAATGATGAAGCATTAGGCTGTTGTGGGAAATCATTTGGTTACTGACATATTCTTGGTCACTTTTCCATGTGATCTAGGCATGCAAGCTTTATATTGTTTTTTACATTTATATGGCAAGTTTTATGACAGTTTGGAAGAATTTGGACTCATTGCAGTTGAATATTAACACATTTATTTTTAGATGCTGCCCAGGTAGCTGGACCTCAGTGGGCTCACAACATTCCCGATGTTGTGCTATGATATCAATGCCATTGGGCGATAGTCGATGTACTGTATATTAGGTGCAGATATGTGGCTCAATGGAGCATTGATCTGCTATGGTAGTTACATTGATGACCTCAGTATAATATATGGGGTCGCCGGCGCCGATGTGATGACCAAACCACGTGAATGACGCTGAGCATAGAACAGGAGCTTTCTCCCAACCAGGGTATACCAAGAAAGAGGAGGATATCAGCTGCTGAGATTTTTAAGTTGTGATCTCAGAATATATAACGTATGTAAACATACAAGACACAATACCTTTACTGTAGTAACAACAATCACATCAACTCACATAATGAACCTCATCACTTGTGCCCTTTATTAACTACAGTCCATAAAAAGTCAGGAAATGCGTCTGTCACGAACCACCGGGGGGGTCACTCAGAAATCCCCCGCGCTGGCTACCAGTACGTCACAATCGGGGGGTAACAAGTGGGGGTCACCCCTCCTTTATACCTCCCGACCGACAGACAGAGCACATGACGCGCTCTCTAGCGCCCCTCTTATAGTCAGACCAATTATGGAATTGCCCGACAATAAGCCAGGAGGCCGCTATACTACTTATGCCGATTATTGAAGGGTCCCCGGTGAGAGTAGGGTATATATTCCCCCGACCTCCGCGGGCGGAATATATAAAATCTCCCCGAATCTCACTGGCCTCCCCACAATAATCCTTGGCACAACTCGCTGCCACCAACCGCTTCACGGTAACTATTAGCCGAACACACCGACGTGGGATTCAAGATCGAGATAACAGAACAGCCCAAGATTAATTATATAATTTAATCAGCCTAAAGCCACACTAGAAACTACAATATATACAATAGGGGATCTACAGAATATACATAGGTCAGAGTACAGTTACAGATAAAGCATGGTTTACAAACAGGCATACAATTACATCAGTTACCTTGTGTGTCTGGCCACAGGGGGGCGCTGTAGACCAGGTTTCCAGGATCTCCCTCACAGGTCTTCCCTGACCAGACCCCCCGAGCAAAAGAACACTGGAAAATGGCCGAAGTAGGGTTATCAACCTGGGCAAATCCAGGTCCCCTCCTACCTTAGTGACCTCATAGGGAAGCACTGCCACTCCCCCTGCATGGAGTCAGAGTAATATCCCAGAAGGGGCTATTACCTGCAACTCCGGACTGGGAGGTCCGATCGGGATGGTTCTGGTGCCATCAGATCCGCCCGGGTCCCCTCTGCATTTTGAGTCCAAGCACGACTCATTTACCGGACTCCTACTAGCAGTTCTCTATATCTCGCCGCCCCAGGGTGCCACATAGACGTCGAGGATATGCACAGATTCGGCTTGAAGTCCCGATTCTAACGATGTAGGGGGTGTATGGCTGAGACGCACGGTAATATCATAACTGGGTATGATATTACGGAGCCAGCAGTATGCTCTCCTGTGGTGATTAGCTTCCTTTTGGTTTTGCCAGGTCACTGTCCACTTTCTTTGATGAGCGGACACAGCTCCCAGGGGCTCTTCCTCTCTCTCTTTGTTTTAGAGGCCTGAGAGAACACTAATCTCCATATCAGAGGAGATGGCTGTTGGAGGTGTAAGTGGAACACAGACCAGTTCCTTTGACACCTATCTGCTAAACAAACCGTTTATCCCTGTGGTAAATTTTCTGATTGAAGGAGTTGTGTGAAGGAAAGGGGGGGTGACACCAGGAGAGGGCTTCCTGACATAACTTGAATATCATGATTTATCGTCATATCTCCGGATTTACCTCACACCTCCCCCCTTTTGAGGGCGCTAGGGGGCAGCACACTCCGGTGTTCCCCCGTGCGCCCATCCGCGACCTCTCCTTGTCGGGACAGCCCGTCTGCGTTACCGTGGTCACGGCCCCTTTTGTGTCGAATGGTGAAGTTGTATTGCTGGAGCGCCAGGCTCCATCGCAACAACCTGCCATTCGTCCCGGAGACAGTGTGTAACCAGCTGAGGGGATTGTGGTCCGTCTCCACGATGAAGTGGCGCCCGTATAGATAGGGTTGCAGACGCTGCAGAGCCCACACTATGGCTAGGCATTCCTTCTCCATTGTGGAGTAGGCCACTTCCCTTGGTAACAGCTTCCTGCTCAGGTACAAGACTGGGTGCTCTTGGCTCGCAGAGTCCACCTGGCTGAGCACCGCACCGAGGCCGAAGTCACTGGCGTCGGTCTGTACTACAAACGGCCGCGTGAAGTCGGCTGCCTGTAGCACGGGCGGGCTGGACAGGGCGTCCTTTAGGGCCCGGAAGGCTGTCTCGCAGTCCACGGTCCAATCGACTGCAGAGGGCAGCTTCTTCTTGGTGAGGTCCGTCAAGGGCTTTGCCAGGCTACTATAGCATGGAACAAACCTCCTATAGTACCCAGCGGTCCCCAAGAAGGACATCACCTGCTTCTTGGTCCTGGGGGTGGGCCAGGATGCGATGGCTTCCACTTTCTCAGGCTCGGGCTTCAGTGTTCTCCCGCCTACCCGGTGACCGAGGTACTGGACCTCGCTCATGGCCAGCTGACACTTTCCCGGCTTGATGGTCAAACCTGCCTGGTGGATCCGCCTGAGCACCTGTGCTAGATGCTCTAGGTGATCTTCCCAGGTGGGACTGAAGACGGCAATGTCATCCAGGTACGCGGCCGCGTACCCTTCAAGTCCCTTGAGCAGGGTGTTGACCATCCGCTGGAAAGTGGCAGGGGCATTCCTCATCCCGAATGGCATCACCGTGGACTCGTACAGTCCAAATGGGGTAATAAAGGCAGAGCGTTCCCTGGCCTTGCGAGTCAGGGGGATCTGCCAATATCCCCGGCTCAGATCCATGATGGTCAGGTACTGAGCCCCGGCCAACTGATCGAGCAGGTCATCGATGCGTGGCATTGGGTACGCATCGGCGACCGTGACAGCATTGAGCCCTCTGTAGTCCACGCAGAACCGAGTGGTTCGGTCCTTCTTAGGGACGAGGACTACAGGCGAGGCCCAAGCGCTGTTGGATGCCTGGATCACCCCCAGCTTCAGCATCTCGTCAATCTCCTGGCGCATGTGTTGCTGCACCTCCAGGGAGACCCGATATGCTGAACGCCGGATCGGGGGATGATCCCCAGTGTCCACGTGATGGACAGCCAAGTCAGTCCTTCCGGGCTGGTTGGTAAACAACCCCCGGAAGGGGTGTAGGGTGGCCCACAGCTGGGACCGTTGGTCCTCCAAGAGCTGGTGGCCAACCTCCACATCCTCAATGGATCCGCCTGCCCTAACCTGGGCTAGCATATCCAAGAGGGTTTCCGCTTCTCCCTCCTCGGGCAGGTTGCACACAGGGAGTGCACATGCCTCCCGCTCATGATGTGCCTTCATCATGTTCACATGGAAGGGCTTCCGCCTTCCACGGGCAGGGTCCAGGGTGACCAGGTACGTTACAGGGTTGAGCTGCTGGTACACGAGGTATGGGCCTTCCCAGGCTGCCTGAAGCTTGTCCTGTGGTACGGGGACCAGTACCCACACCTTTTGACCCACTTGGTAGGTCCTCTGACAAGCGTTCTGGTCGTACCAACGCTTCTGATCGGCCTGGGCTTGAGCCATATTGTCGTGTACCAGTTGCGTCAAGGCCTGCATTTTGTCCCGGAAGCGCATGACATACTCGATAACCGACACTCCAGGGGTGGCCAAATCCCCTTCCCAAGCCTCTTTCACCAGAGCCAGGGGGCCCCGCACACGTCGCCCGTACAGGAGCTCAAACGGTGAGAATCCCGTTGAGGCCTGTGGAACCTCCCGGTAAGCAAATAACAGGTGGGGGAGATACCGCTCCCAGTCACGCCCGTGGGAGTCGACCAACATCTTAAGCATCTGCTTTAAGGTGCCATTGAACCGCTCGCACAGGCCATTAGTCTGTGGATGGTACGGGCTGGCCACCAGATGTCGCACCTGGACTTGCTTACAGAGGGCCTCCATCAGCTGGGACATGAATTGGCTCCCCCGGTCAGTGAGCATTTCCTGGGGAAAACCCACTCGGGAGAAAATCTCCAGCAATGCGGTGGCCACCTTGTCAGCCCGAATGGACGACAAGGCCACTGCTTCTGGGTACCGGGTGGCATAGTCCACTACCGTCAGTATGAAGCGTTTCCCGGAGCTACTGGGGATGGCCAGCGGGCCGACCAGATCCACAGCCACCCTCCTGAAAGGCTCATCGATGATGGGCAGAGATACCAGTGGGGCTTTGGGGAGTGGCCCCACCTTCCCCACTCTCTGACAGGTTTCACACGAACGGCAGTAGGCAGCCACATCGGCCCCCATTTTTGGCCAGTAGAAATGCTGGTTTAACCTGGCCTTGGTCTTAGCGATCCCTAGGTGTCCGGCCATCGGAATCTCATGTGCGATCCGCAACAACTCCGTCCGGAACGGATAGGGTACCACCAACTGTCGGTCCCTGGGCCACGCCTCCAGTGAACCCTGCTGGACCGTGACCCGGTACAGCCGTCCTTGGTCCCAGACCACTCGCTCCGGGTCCGAGTCCGAGGGAGGCTGTGCCGCCTGCTCCTTAAGAGCTTTCAGGCTGTCGTCAGCTTCTAACGCTGCCTGAAACCCCTGACTAGATGTGGCCAGAATCGACGAGACTGTCACATCTTCAGTCAGTACCCCGGGACCTGTGTCCTGGCCTCCACCTGACTCGGCTGCCACTTGGTCAGAAGGGGAAGAGCTATCGGACCTCCGGGAGGCCCCTTGGCTTCCAGCACTCCCACTGCGGGTGACAGCGGCCACAGCCGCTGCGACCGTGGGTCGTGCCTGCTCCTCCTCCGTTCCTGACCAAGTCGCCGGTTCAGGCAGACCTACCTGGCTTCCTGACACCCCGGTTGTGGGGGAACCATGCACCGAGATCTTACCTGGGAGCACTTCCACTCCTGGACCGGCCCCAATCTCACCTGCCTGTTCCCCTCCTGCAGCAACAGAACCCCGCTGTGAAATCTCTGGGGACCCCACATTTGCTGTGGTAGCCCCCACCCCACACACTGGTCCTCCCCCTGCAGCACCCTGCTCTCTGCTTATCCCTGCAGAGGGCAACAGATCCCAGCTCACTGGCTGATCACTTGTAGAGGCATTGTCACACCTTTCTCTGACCCCCTCCCCAGTCACAGCTGCAGCTGAGTGTGTGTCTACGGTGTCTATGCAAGCAGAAATATCAGAGTTCACTCCCCCCTCTCTCACATCATTCATAGATAACACATTAACATTGTCCGGAGGCACGTCAGTACTGGCTGAAGGTTCAGCCCTTGGGGGGGGGCCCAAACTGGGAGGTTATCTGCCCCAAATCTGTCCCAAGTAGCACGTTTGCGGGGATCCGATCAGTTACCCCCACCTCTCTCACCCCTCGCCCTGCGCCCCAGTCCACATAAATGCCAGCAACAGGCAGCGCCGGGTCAATGCCTCCAATCCCGGAGACAGCGAGGGTTTTTCCAGGTATCAAGTCTTGGGGGGACACCATCTCAGGCCGCACCAGAGTCACCTCCGAGGCGCTGTCTCGCAGTCCTATGGTCACAGACCGGCCGACGGTGACAGGTTGGAAGCTGTCCAGGGACCTACCACCACCCCCACCCACACAATACACCTTGGGCGGCCCTTGGGACGGGGACGGAGCCGGGGCCTTGGGACGCTGAGGGCACATGGCCTTGAAGTGTCCAGGTAGGTTGCACTGGTGGCACCGTCTTGGCTCTGCCACGGGCCTGGAGAGGGGAGTTGAGGGGGACACCCCCTGCAGTCTAGGGGCAGGTGGGGCAGTCGCAGAATTCATCTTACCCCCTCTCCAGGTGCTGCTGGTGGCTGCTCTCCTGGCCTCAGGAGCCCGGTTGTTGGTGTAGTCATCAGCCAGGGCAGCTGTAGCCGTGGACCCCTTTGGCTTCTGGTCTCGGATGAACTGGCGGAGATCCTCAGGGCAGTTCCACAAGAGTTGCTCCGTGATGACCAAGTCCAGGATCTCCGGTCCGGTGGAAAGCTGCAGGCCTTGGGTCCAGTGGTCGGCAGCTCGGGCAAGTGCCCGCCGGTGGTCAGCCCAGGAGTCCTTTGGTCCCTTCTGCAGGGTCCGGAACTTCTTGCGGTAGGACTCCGGAGTGAGGTTGTACTGTTGGATCAGGGCCCGCTTGATGGTGTCGTAGCCCTGATCTGCCGCAGTAGGCAAGTCCCCAAGGATTTCCAGGGCCTTACCCCTTAAACGGGGGGTCAGGTATTTGGCCCACTGGTCCTTGTCCAGATGGTGCTGCAGGCAAGTCCGTTCAAAAGCAGTCAGGAAAGAGTCCAAGTCTCCATCCTTCTCCAGCACTGGGAAGTCCTCAACACGGACCTTTGGAAGTTTGGTGTCTTGAAGGTCACATGTGGCTGATGAGGGCCGGAGCTGAGCTAGCTGCAGCTGGTAGTCACGCTCTGCCTGTCGCTGTCGCTCCGCAGCCTCACGCTCTGCCTGGCGCTCTCGCTCTTTACGCGCTGCCTGCCGCTCCGCAGCCTCAGCCTCACACGCTGCCCTGCGCTCTGCAGCTTCACGTTCTGCCCTGCGCTCTGCCATGAGTTCCTTGTAGCCCTCCCGGTCTCCAGCCTGGAGTAGGGCCATAGCCATTTGAAGAAGGCTATCCGAGCCTCCCAGGCTCGGTGGAATGGCACGTGGTGATCTGCGGCCCGCTGCGGAGCCTGGTGATTCACTGTCCATTGCAGACCGGAGGGCTGGCATCTGGCTCGTTGAGGACCCTTGGGTGAGCTGCTCCTCATCTTGTCCATAATTGCCAGGTTGTGCAATGTCCTCTGCAGAGCTGTTCTCTGGCGTCGGGCTCTTGGAGGGCTCGTGGACAACCTCCTCATCGTCTCTGGCCTGAGCATCGGCCATTCCTTTGGCTTTGCTCCTGGTGCTCTCAGCCATTGTTGCAGACTTTGGTCACCGACACAGAACTGCCACCTGATGCACCCACACACCTTACAGTACCTGCACTCTGACACTCTAGTGTTGAGCTGGTCTGAAGACCCCAGCAGCCACAGCTGCTGCAGGCAGTCTTTAGTGTCTGGGAGTATGGGTCTCACACTCACACACACTATTATCTCGATCCCACCGCTCTGCCACCAATATGTCACGAACCACCGGGGGGGTCACTCAGAAATCCCCCGCGCTGGCTACCAGTACGTCACAATCGGGGGGTAACAAGTGGGGGTCACCCCTCCTTTATACCTCCCGACCGACAGACAGAGCACATGACGCGCTCTCTAGCGCCCCTCTTATAGTCAGGCCAATTATGGAATTGCCCGACAATAAGCCAGGAGGCCGCTATACTACTTATGCCGATTATTGAAGGGTCCCCGGTGAGAGTAGGGTATATATTCCCCCGACCTCCGCGGGCGGAATATATAAAATCTCCCCGAATCTCACTGGCCTCCCCACAATAATCCTTGGCACAACTCGCTGCCACCAACCGCTTCACGGTAACTATTAGCCGAACACACCGACGTGGGATTCAAGATCGAGATAACAGAACAGCCCAAGATTAATTATATAATTTAATCAGCCTAAAGCCACACTAGAAACTACAATATATACAATAGGAGATCTACAGAATATACATAGGTCAGAGTACAGTTACAGATAAAGCATGGTTTACAAACAGGCATACACAGTTCCAGCAGTTACCTTGTGCGTCTGGCCACAGGGGGCGCCGTGGACCAGGTTTCCAGGATCTCCCTCACAGGTCTTCCCTGACCAGACCCCCCGAGCAAAAGAACGCTGGAAAATGGCCGAAGTAGGGTTATCAACCTGGGCAAATCCAGGTCCCCTCCTACCTTAGTGACCTCATAGGGAAGCACTGCCACTCCCCCTGCATGGAGTCAGAGTAATATCCCAGAAGGGGCTATTACCTGCAACTCCGGACTGGGAGGTCCGATCGGGATGGTTCTGGTGCCATCAGATCCGCCCGGGTCCCCTCTGCATTTTGAGTCCAAGCACGACTCATTTACCGGACTCCTACTAGCAGTTCTCTATATCTCGCCGCCCCAGGGTGCCACATAGACGTCGAGGATATGCACAGATTCGGCTTGAAGTCCCGATTCTAACAATGTAGGGGGTGTATGGCTGAGACGCACGGTAATATCATAACTGGGTATGATATTACGGAGCCAGCAGTATGCTCTCCTGTGGTGATTAGCTTCCTTTTGGTTTTGCCAGGTCACTGTCCACTTTCTTTGATGAGCGGACACAGCTCCCAGGGGCTCTTCCTCTCTCTCTTTGTTTTAGAGGCCTGAGAGAACACTAATCTCCATATCAGAGGAGATGGCTGTTGGAGGTGTAAGTGGAACACAGACCAGTTCCTTTGACACCTATCTGCTAAACAAACCGTTTATCCCTGTGGTAAATTTTCTGATTGAAGGAGTTGTGTGAAGGAAAGGGGGGGTGACACCAGGAGAGGGCTTCCTGACATAACTTGAATATCATGATTTATCATCATATCTCCGGATTTACCTCACAGCGTCTCACACACACATACAATCATCCAAACACAAGGAAAGCTGTCAGGAGACCACAAAAGGTCATGCAAAAATCCCATAAAAATGGTAGAAGATAATGCACAAGAGTAGTTGGAAACTTAGCTGGCTGCAATCCACTGACTACACAAACACAACTAGAAGTAGCGGTGGAGCGTTCCTAATAAACCTAGATGCCTCATCACAGCCGGAGAACTAAGTCACCCAAAGATGGAATGAGGAATCCTTACTTGCGTCAGAGCAGCCCCAAAGGAAAGTCAAAGCCCCCAACATATAAGGACAGTGATGTAAGAAAAAACAACACACAGATGGTAGATATAGAATTAAGCAAAGTGAGGCCCTGCTAGCTAGATACAAAAGTATAGGATAGATTACTGGTTGCAGCCAGTAAAAACCCTGTATAATACCAACACCTGATAATCAAAAATTCCCTTAAAGATCACTCGATATTCCTCCCACTATATCAGGCACTCTTGTGCAAGTACATTTAAATAGAAAATGCAAATATAATAGAATAGATCATAACTACAAAAACACATGAAATACAAAAATACAAAACTCCTGAGCAAACAGGGAGTAATAACTCCCTTTCTTACTAGGAATAAGTCGCCCTCCAAAAATAGTGCAGGAAGAGCACTTATTCACTTGCAAGAAGCAAAAGGGAATGTTCTCAAACACAGAATTAGAAAAAGACTTAGATTAAGCAATCCCAGACTAAGAGAATAAAATACTTATCAGGCATAGCTGCAGACTCAGGATGACATGGAAAGAAAACCGATGCAAAGGAACGAAAAACCGCTGTAGAAATAATTCCTGGAGACTCCAAAAAGGCGCAAAAGAGACAAAACAAAAACATAAAGGGAAAGGCAAAAGCCTAAAGGCTGGAGGGCAAATTCAGGACATCTTAACATGGAGCACAAAGAATTATCACCGGCAAAGGTTAGACAGAGACTGCCTTCCAATATCCCCCCAGGCTGGACTCCATAGACTTACTGAAACAGCAATCATCTCCAACACCTGTCTGAGCGACAGATACAGAATCAGACTCACTACCAACACTAGCCACCAGATGGAGTCCAGAAACACTCCCAGGAACAGCACCATCTCTGATGATATTCACAACAGAAAGCCTGCATCAGCTCCCAGGTTTCAAATATAGATGGATGTCTCTTTCGTGTGGTGCATGAAAGAGGTAGATGAGTGACAGGTAGCTGCATGCCGGCCAGTCTGGGAGCCATACTGCTACAGGCGGCACATACCAAGAACACCCAACTAGGAGTCCCCATCCCCATTTCCCCAAATTAGGGGCAGACACCAGGAAAGGGACGTCAATTGCTCCAGACTACAAATAGTATAATGGCGCAGCATGCATGCAGGGTGTCACAAACCACCGGGGGGGTCACTCAGAAATCCCCCGCGCTGGCTACCAGTACGTCACAATCGGGGGGTAACAAGTGGGGGTCACCCCTCCTTTATACCTCCCGACCGACAGACAGAGCACGTGACGCGCTCTCTAGCGCCCCTCTTATAGTCAGGCCAATTATGGAATTGCCCGACAATAAGCAAGGAGGCCGCTATACTACTTATGCCGATTATTGAAGGGTCCCCGGTGAGAGTAGGGTATATATTCCCCCGACCTCCGCGGGCGGAATATATAAAACCTCCCCGAATCTCACTGGCCTCCCCACAATAATCCTTGGCACAACTCGCTGCCACCAACCGCTTCACGGTAACTATTAGCCGAACACACAGACGTGGGATTCAAGATCGAGATAACAGAACAGCCCAAGATTAATTATATAATTTAATCAGCCTAAAGCCACACTAGAAACTACAATATATACAATAGGGAATCTACAGAATATACATATGTCAGAGTACAGTTACAATCAAAGCATGGGTTACAAACAGGCATACACAGTTCCAGCAGTTACCTTGTGTGTCTGGCCACAGGGGGGCGCTGTAGACCAGGTTTCCAGGAACTCCCACAGATGTTTCCTACACGTGACCCCCAGCGAAAGAACACTGGAAAATGGCCGAAGTAGGGTTATCAACCTGGGCAAATCCAGGTCCCCTCATACCTTCGTGACCTCAGAGGGAGCACTGCTCCACCCCTGGCTGGAGTTATGGACAAAATCCACAACATGGAATATGGCCATAACTTGGCCTGGGAGCGTCGTAGGCGGACGCCAATGCTCTCATTGTGACAGTTATGAATTTAGCTACAGAATGAGAGGTTTCATGACTTGTCTACTAGTTCCACATTGGCTGATATCACGCCTGGGGTATTTCCCAAGCTCCCGCTCCCATAAAAAAGGTGTGCCAGCATCGTCCGCATGCGAAAACACCATTTTTATGGTTGCCGTATTTATCGGAAATATGGCTTGCGAGATATGAACCATTTTTTACTGGAGTCGTTCTGTCTGGCTAGTTCCAGAGCCTTATAATGAGATACAACTCTTGTTACAGGGTGACGGCAGGGAGTCATCCTGTGTCCTTTGTTCCCACATCACCTAATTTCCATATCACAGGAGATGGCCATGGGATGGGTTGCTAAACAAGTTGTGTGAAGGAAAGGGGGGGTGACACCAGGAGAGGGCTTCCTGACATAACTTGAATATCATGATTTATCGTCATATCTCCGGATTTACCTCACACCTCCCCCCTTTTGAGGGCGCTAGGGGGCAGCACACTCCGGTGTTCCCCCGTGCGCCCGTCCGCGACCTCTCCTTGTCGGGACAGCCCGTCTGCGTTACCGTGGTCACGGCCCCTTTTGTGGCGAATGGTGAAGTTGTATTGCTGGAGCGCAAGGCTCCATCGCAACAGTCGCCCATTCGTCCCAGAGACGGTGTGCAACCAGCTGAGGGGGTTGTGGTCCGTCTCCACGATGAAGTGGCGCCCGTATAGATAGGGTTGCAGACGCTGCAGGGCCCACACTATGGCCAGGCACTCCTTCTCCATTGTGGAATAGGCCACTTCCCTCGGTAACAGCTTCCTGCTCAGGTACAAGACTGGGTGCTCTTGGCTCGCAGAGTCCACCTGGCTGAGCACCGCACCGAGGCCGAAGTCACTGGCGTCGGTCTGTACTACAAACGGCCGCGTGAAGTCGGCTGCCTGTAGCACGGGCGGGCTGGACAGGGCGTCCTTTAGGGCCCGGAAGGCTGTCTCGCAGTCCATTGTCCAATCGACTGCCGAGGGCAGCTTCTTCTTGGTGAGGTCCGTCAGGGGCTTTGCCAGGCTACTATAGCATGGAACAAACCTCCTATAGTACCCAGCGGTCCCCAAGAAGGACATCACCTGCTTCTTGGTCCTGGGGGTGGGCCAGGATGCGATGGCCTCCACTTTCTCAGGCTCGGGCTTCAGTGTTCCCCCGCCTACCCGGTGACCGAGGTACTGGACCTCGCTCATGGCCAGCTGACACTTGCCCGGCTTGATGGTCAAACCTGCCCGGTGGACCCGCCTGAGCACCTGTGCTAGATGCTCTAGGTGATCTTCCCAGGTGGGACTGAAGACGGCAATGTCATCCAGGTACGCGGCCGCGTACCCTTCAAGTCCCTTGAGCAGGGTGTTGACCATCCGCTGGAAAGTGGCAGGGGCATTCCTCATCCCGAATGGCATCACCGTGGACTCGTACAGTCCAAATGGGGTAATAAAGGCAGAGCGTTCCCTGGCCTTGCGAGTCAGGGGGATCTGCCAATATCCCCGGCTCAGGTCCATGATGGTCAGGTACTGAGCCCCGGCCAACTGATCGAGCAGGTCATCGATGCGTGGCATTGGGTACGCATCGGCGACCGTGACAGCATTGAGCCCCCTGTAGTCCACGCAGAACCGAGTGGTTCGGTCCTTCTTAGGGACGAGGACTACAGGCGAGGCCCAAGCGCTGTTGGATGCCTGGATCACCCCCAGCTTCAGCATCTCGTCAATCTCCTGGCGCATGTGTTGCTGCACCTCCAGGGAGACCCGATATGCTGAACGCCGGATCGGGGGATGATCCCCAGTGTCCACGTGATGGACAGCCAAGTCAGTCCTTCCGGGCTGGTTGGTAAACAACCCCCGGAAGGGGTGTAGGGTGGCCCACAGCTGGGACCGTTGGTCCTCCAAGAGCTGGTGGCCAACCTCCACATCCTCAATGGATCCGCCTGCCCTAACCTGGGCTAGCATATCCAAGAGGGTTTCCGCTTCTCCCTCCTCGGGCAGGTTGCACACGGGGAGCGCACATGCCTCCCGCTCATGATGTGCCTTCATCATGTTCACATGGAAGGGCTTCCGCCTTCCACGGGCAGGGTCCAGGGTGACCAGGTACGTCACAGGGTTGAGCTGCTGGTACACGAGGTATGGGCCTTCCCAGGCTGCCTGAAGCTTGTCCTGTGGTACGGGGACCAGTACCCACACCTTTTGACCCACTTGGTAGGTCCTCTCACAAGCGTTCTGGTCGTACCAACGCTTCTGATCGGCCTGGGCTTGAGCCATATTGTCGTGTACCAGTTGCGTCAAGGCCTGCATTTTGTCCCGGAAGCGCATGACATACTCGATAACCGACACCCCAGGGGTGGCCAAATCCCCTTCCCAAGCCTCTTTCACCAGAGCCAGGGGGCCCCGCACACGTCGCCCGTACAGGAGCTCAAACGGTGAGAATCCTGTTGAGGCCTGTGGAACCTCCCGGTAAGCAAATAACAGGTGTGGGAGATACCGCTCCCAGTCACGCCCATGGGAGTCGACCAACATCTTAAGCATCTGCTTTAAGGTGCCATTGAACCGCTCGCACAGGCCATTAGTCTGTGGATGGTACGGGCTGGCCACCAGATGTCGCACCTGGACTCGCTTACAGAGGGCCTCCATCAGCTGGGACATGAATTGGGTCCCCCGGTCAGTGAGCATTTCCTGGGGAAAACCCACTCGGGAGAAAATCTCCAGCAATGCGGTGGCCACCTTGTCAGCCCGAATGGACGACAAGGCCACTGCTTCTGGGTACCGGGTGGCATAGTCCACTACCGTCAGTATGAAGCGTTTCCCGGAGCTGCTGGGGATGGCCAGCGGGCCGACCAGATCCACAGCCACCCTCCTGAAAGGCTCATCGATGATGGGCAGAGATACTAGTGGGGCTTTGGGGTGTGGCCCCGCCTTCCCCACTCTCTGACAGGTTTCACACGAACGGCAGTAGGCAGCCACATCGGCCCCCATTTTTGGCCAGTAGAAATGCTGGTTTAACCTGGCCTTGGTCTTAGCGATCCCTAGGTGTCCGGCCATCGGAATCTCATGTGCGATCCGCAACAACTCCGTCCGGAACGGATAGGGTACCACCAACTGTCGGTCCCTGGGCCACGCCTCCGGTGAAGCCTGCTGGACCGTGGCCCGGTACAGCCGTCCTTGGTCCCAGACCACTCGCTCCGGGTCCGAGTCCGAGGGAGGCTGGGCCGCCTGCTCCTTAAGAGCTTTCAGGCTGTCGTCAGCTTCTAACGCTGCCTGAAACCCCTGACTAGATGTGGCCAGAATCGACGAGACTGTCACATCTTCGGTCAGTACCCCGGGACCTGTGTCCTGGCCTCCACCTGACTCGGCTGCCACTTGGTCAGAAGGGGAAGAGCTATCGGACCTCCGGGAGGCCCCTTGGCTTCCAGCACTCCCACTGCGGGTGACAGCGGCCACAGCCGCTGCGACCGTGGGTCGTGCCTGCTCCTCCTCCGTTCCTGACCAAGTCGCCGGTTCAGGCAGACCTACCTGGCTTCCTGACACCCCGGTTGTGGGGGAACCATGCACCGAGATCTTACCTGGGAGCACTTCCGCTCCTGGACCGGCCCCAATCTCACCTGCCTGTTCCCCTCCTGCAGCAACAGAACCCCGCTGTGAAATCTCTGGGGACCCCACATTTGCTGTGGTAGCCCCCACCCCACACACTGGTCCTCCCCCTGCAGCACCCTGCTCTCTGCTTATCCCTGCAGAGGGCAACAGATCCCAGCTCACAGGCTGATTACTTGTAGAGGCATTGTCACACCTTTCTCTGACCCCCTCCCCTGTCACAGCTGCAGCTGTGTGTGTGTCTATGGTGTCTATGCAAGCAGAAATATCAGAGTTCACTCCCTCCTCCCTTACATCATTCATAGATAACACATTAACATTATCCGGAGGCATGTCAGTACTGGCTGAAGGTTCAGCCCTTGGTTGGGGCCCAAACTGGGAGGTTATCTGCCCCAAATCTGTCCCAAGTAGCACGTTTGCGGGGATCCGATCAGTTACCCCCACCTCCCTCACCCCTCGCCCTGCGCCCCAGTCCACATAAATGTCAGCAACAGGCAGCGCCGGGTCAATGCCTCCAATCCCGGAGACAGCGAGGGTTTTTCCAGGGATCAAGTCTTGGGGGGACACCATCTCAGGCCGCACCAGAGTCACCTCCGAGGCGCTGTCTCGCAGTCCTATGGTCACAGACCGGCCGACGGTGACAGGTTGGAAGCTGTCCAGGGACCTACCACCACCCCCACCCACACAATACACCTTGGGCGGCCCTTGGGACGGGGACGGAGCCGGGGCCTTGGGACGCTGAGGGCACATGGCCTTGAAGTGTCCAGGTAGGTTGCACTGGTGGCACCGTCTTGGTTCTGCCACGGGCCTGGAGAGGGGAGTTGAGGGGGACACCCCCTGCAGTCTAGGGGCAGGTGGGGCAGTCGCAGAATTCATCTTACCCCCTCTCCAGGTGCTGCTGGTGGCTGCTCTCCTGGCTTCAGGAGCCCGATTGTTGGTGTAGTCATCGGCCAGGGCAGCTGTAGCCGTGGACCCCTTTGGCTTCTGGTCTCGGATGAACTGGCGGAGATCCTCAGGGCAGTTCCACAAGAGTTGCTCCGTGATGAACAAGTCCAGGATCTCCGGTCCGGTGGAAAGCTGCAGGCCTTGGGTCCAGTGGTCGGCAGCTCGGGCAAGTGCCCGCCTGTGGTCAGCCCAGGAGTCCTTTGGTCCCTTCTGTAGGCTCCGGAACTTCTTGCGGTAGGACTCTGGGGTGAGGTTGTACTGTTGGATCAGGGCCCGCTTGATGGTGTCGTAGCCCTGATCTGCCTCAGCAGGCAAGTCCCCAAGGATATCCAGGGCCTTACCCCTTAAACGGGGGGTCAGGTATTTGGCCCACTGCTCCTTGTCCAGATGGTGCTGCAAGCAAGTCCGTTCAAAAGCAGTCAAGAAAGAGTCCAAGTCTCCATCCTTCTCCAGCACTGGGAAGTCCTCAACACGGACCTTTGGAAGTTTGGTGTCTTGAAGGTCACGTGTGGCTGATGAGGGCCGGAGCTGAGCTAGCTGCAGCTGGTGGTCACGGTCTGCCTGTTGCCGTCGCTCCGCAGCCTCACGCTCTGCCTGGCGCTCTTCACGCGCTGCCTGCCGCTCTGCCCTGCGCTCTGCCAGGAGTTCCTTGTAGCCCTCCTGGTCTCCAGCCTGGAGAAGGGCCATAGCCATTTGAAGAAGGCTATCCGAGCCTCCCAGGCTCGGTGGAATGGCACGTGGTGATCTGCGGCCCGCTGCGGAGCCTGGTGATTCACTGTCCATTGCAGAGCGGAGGGCTGGCATCTGGCTCGTTGAGGACCCTTGGGCGAGCTCCTCCTCATTTTGTCCAGCAGTGCCAGGTTGTGCGATGTCCTCTGCAGAGCTGTTCTCTGGCGTCGGGCTCTTGGAGGGCTCGTGGACAACCTCCTCATCGTCTCTGGCCTGAGCATCGGCCATTCCTTTGGCTTTGCTCCTGGTGCTCTCAGCCATTCTTGCAGACTTTGGTCACTGACACAGAACTGACACCTGATGCCTCCACACACCTTACAGTATCTGCACTCTGACACTCTAGTGTTGAGCTAGTCTGAAGACCCCAGCAGCCACAGCTGCTGCAGGCAGTCTTTAGTGTCTGGGAGTATGGGTCTCACACTCACACACACTATTATCTCGATCCCACCGCTTGCCACCAATATGTCACAAACCACCGGGGGGGTCACTCAGAAATCCCCCGCGCTGGCTACCAGTACGTCACAATCGGGGGGTAACAAGTGGGGGTCACCCCTCCTTTATACCTCCCGACCGACAGACAGAGCACGTGACGCGCTCTCTAGCGCCCCTCTTATAGTCAGGCCAATTATGGAATTGCCCGACAATAAGCAAGGAGGCCGCTATACTACTTATGCCGATTATTGAAGGGTCCCCGGTGAGAGTAGGGTATATATTCCCCCGACCTCCGCGGGCGGAATATATAAAACCTCCCCGAATCTCACTGGCCTCCCCACAATAATCCTTGGCACAACTCGCTGCCACCAACCGCTTCACGGTAACTATTAGCCGAACACACAGACGTGGGATTCAAGATCGAGATAACAGAACAGCCCAAGATTAATTATATAATTTAATCAGCCTAAAGCACACTAGAAACTACAATATATACAATAGGGAATCTACAGAATATACAGTTATGTCAGAGTACAGTTACAGATAAAGCATGGTTTACAAACAGGTATGCAATTCAATCAGTTACCTTGTGCGTCTGGCCACAGGGGGGCGCTGTAGACCAGGTTTCCAGGAACTCCCACAGATGTTTCCTACACGTGACCCCCAGCGAAAGAACACTGGAAAATGGCCGAAGTAGGGTTATCAACCTGGGCAAATCCAGGTCCCCTCCTACCTTCGTGACCTCAGAGGGAGCACTGCTCCACCCCTGGCTGGAGTTATGGACAAAATCCACAACATGGAATATGGCCATAACTTGGCCTGGGAGCGTCGTAGGCGGACGCCAATGCTCTCATTGTGACAGTTATGAATTTAGCTACAGAATGAGAGGTTTCATGACTTGTCTACTAGTTCCACATTGGCTGATATCACGCCTGGGGTATTTCCCAAGCTCCCGCTCCCATAAAAAGGGTGTGCCAGCATCGTCCGCATGCGAAAACACCATTTTTATGGTTGCCGTATTTATCGGAAATATGGCTTGCGAGATATGAACCATTTTTTACTGGAGTCGTTCTGTCTGGCTAGTTCCAGAGCCTTATAATGAGATACAACTCTTGTTACAGGGTGACGGCAGGGAGTCATCCTGTGTCCTTTGTTCCCACATCACCTAATTTCCATATCACAGGAGATGGCCATGGGATGGGTTGCTAAACAAGTTGTGTGAAGGAAAGGGGGGGTGACACCAGGAGAGGGCTTCCTGACATAACTTGAATATCATGATTTATCGTCATATCTCCGGATTTACCTCACACAGGGGACAAAGCCTGGCCCTGTATTTCTACCTTAAACATTGAGTAACAGGTGGATGAGTGACAGGAGTAGGTCTGGTGTTCTGAGGCCCCGGCCACTACAGGCAACACACCACATGGAAACCCAAGGTAGGGTCTCCACATTGCAAACACCCCTCATCCCCGGCTGACTCACTATTAACTCTTTATTTCTTGACTCTCGGTTCCTACAACCCATAGAGAAATTACAACATATGATACAGGGAAAACAGTGACCTCTTGTGGCCGGTGGCTAGCACTACAGGTCTCATAGCAGGTACATAACAATACTGCAATGCAATAATGCGGTCAATGTCTTCAGGGGGACATGTCAGCCGGACCACCTCCTTACAAAACAATATGATCAAGTTCTTTGGCTTTATATAATTACCACTATAAGATTTATATGGGTATTTTATCCATCTGTTCCCAACATGCCGGGGAAGGATGTAAGGAAGCAGAATACAATGGTATACTGGATGTGTCTATTTATTTGGGTATTTTAGCAAATAAACAGGGATTGATCAGAAGGTACCGCACCTGGGAAGAAAGGAGTAAATTCTCCTTAAAGTCCAGATCGGTGCTGGATTCACTTACCGAATACATCGGAGGCCGCTGGCCTCTCAGAGACTCGGCGGGAGTCCTTACTGGAGATGGGGTGAGTTGCAGAAATGCCTATAAAAAAATGCAGGGAGGAAAGAGGATAGGAAGGATGGAGGTACAAGGAAGTGAGGAAGGAGGAAATAAAGGATGGAGGTACAAAGAAGAGGGGAAATAGGAAAGGATGGATGAACGTACAAGAAAGGGAGGAATGATTAAGGAAGGATGGAGGTACAAGGAAGAGAGAAAGGAAGAAAGGAAGGATGAAGGTACAAGAAAGGGAGGAAGAAGGAGGATGAAGGTACAAGAAAGGGAGGAAGAAGGCGGATGGAGGTACAAGAAAGGGAGGAATGATTAAGGAAGGATGGAGGTACAAAGAAGAGAGAAAGAAAGGAAGGATGGAGGTACAAGGAAGAGAGGAAGGAAGAAAGGAAGGATGGAGGTACAAGGAAGTGAGGAAGGAGGAAATAAAGGATGGAGGTACAAAGAAGAGGGGAAATAGGAAAGGATGGATGAACGTACAAGAAAGGGAGGAATGATTAAGGAAGGATGGAGGTACAAGGAAGAGAGAAAGGAAGAAAGGAAGGATGGAGGTACAAGGAAGTGAGGAAGGAGGAAATAAAGGATGGATGTACAAGGAAGAGAGAAAGAAGGAGGATGAAGGTACAAGAAAGGGAGGAAGGAGGAAATAAAGGATGGAGGTACAAAGAAGAGGGGAAATAGGAAAGGATGGATGAACGTACAAGAAAGGGAGGAATGATTAAGGAAGGATGGAGGTACAAGGAAGTGAGGAAGGAAGAAAGGAAGGATGGAGGTACAAGGAAGTGAGGAAGGAAGAAAGGAAGGATGGAGGTACAAAGAAGAGGGGAAATATGATAGGATGGATGAACGTACAAGAAAGGGAGGAATGATTAAGGAAGGATGGAGGTACAAGGAAGAGAAAAAGGAAGGATGGAGGTACAAGGAAGAGAGGAAGGAGGAAAGGAAAGATGGAAGTACAAGGAAGTGAGGATGGAGGAAAGGAAGGATGGAGGTACAAGGAAGAGAGGAAGGAGGAAAGGAAAGATGGAAGTACAAGGAAGTGAGGATGGAGGAAAGGAAGGATGGATGTACAAGAAAGGGAGGAAGAAGGAGGATGAAGGTACAAGAAAGGGAGGAAGAAGGAGGATGGAGGTACAAGAAAGTGAGGAAGGAGGAAAGGAAAGATGGAAGTACAAGGAAGTGAGGATGGAGGAAAGGAAAGATGGAAGTACAAGGAAGTGAGGATGGAGGAAAGGAAGGATGGAGGTACAAGGAAGAGAGAAAGAAAGGAAGGATGGAGGTACAAGAAAGGGAGGAAGGAGGAAAGGAAGGATGGAGGTACAAGGAAGAGAGAAAGGAAGGATGGAGGTACAAGGAAGAGAGGAAGGAGGAAAGGAAAGATGGAAGTACAAGGAAGTGAGGATGGAGGAAAGGAAAGATGGAAGTACAAGGAAGTGAGGATGGAGGAAAGGAAGGATGGAGGTACAAGAAAGGGAGGAAGGAGGAAAGGAAGGATGGAGGTACAAGGAAGGGAGGAAGAAGGAAAGGAAGGATGGAGGTACAAAGAAGGGAGGAAAGAGGAAAGGAAGGATGGAGGTACAAGAAAGGGAGGAAGGAGGAAAGGAAGGATGGAGGTACAAGAAAGGGAGGAAGGAGGAAAGGAAGGATGGATGTACAAGGAAGGGAGGAAGAAGGAAAGGAAGGATGGAGGTACAAAGAAGGGAGGAAAGAGGAAAGGAAGGATGGAGGTACAAGGATAGGAGGAAGAAGGAATGGAAGGATGGAAGTACAAGAAAGAGAGAAAGAAGGAAAGGAAGGATGTGGTACAAGGAAGGGAGAAAGGAGGAAAGGAAAGATGAAGGTACAAGGAGGGAAGAAAGTAAGGAATCAGGGAGTAAACAGCCGAAGGAAGTGACAGAAGGAAAAAACGTGGGAAAGAAGTGAAAGAGAAACAGTAGAAGGGAAATATGGAAGAAAAGAAAGACAGATAGAAAGAAAGAAAGAGAGGAAGAAAGGAAGGAAGCAAAGAAATATGTATTATTTTCATTGATGTCTGGTGGGGAATACACTTATTTTGGACGTTCTCACCTTTGCGATTTTTCATAATTTCGGGCTCCCGGGGATCGTCGTAATTGTTGGAGGGATTCCTGCTTGTCCCGTACAGAGAGTGAGACCCTGAAAAGAGCCCACAGATAATGAAGAGCCCCCTGTGTCCCATCAGCTGTAATGTCAGGAATAATAGAAAGGATCACGCGTTTCTTATTGTAGCATTACAGCAGCGTCTTTGGGGACATTTTTTAATAATTTTTTCTTGGGCTAAGAATCATTTTTGCTTTCAGGTTTCATTACATATATTTTTCGTTTTCCTTTTTCTTTGCTTCCTGGAACAATCAACTTTCATGTAGTCTGTGGTCAGATATCAGCTACAAGGAGCTCAGGAAAAGGCAGGTAAAGAGTTACTTTCCTCTCAGACTGTAAGGATGCGCTCACTGACAGCTCCTCAGTTACAGCTCACTGACAGCTCCTCAGTTACAGCTCACTGACAGCTCCTCAGTTACACCTCACTGACAGCTCCTCGGTTACACCTCACTGACAGCTCCTCGGTTACACCTCACTGACAGCTCCTCGGTTACAGCTCACTGACAGCTCCTCAGTTACAGCTCACTGACAGCTCCTCAGTTACAGCTCACTGACAGCTCCTCGGTTACAGCTCACTGACAGCTCCTCAGTTACAGCTCACTGACAGCTCCTCAGTTACACCTCACTGACAGCTCCTCAGTTACACCTCACTGACAGCTCCTCAGTTACACCTCACTGACAGCTCCTCAGTTACACCTCACTGACAGCTCCTCAGTTACACCTCACTGACAGCTCCTCAGTTACAGGTCACTGACAGCTCCTCAGTTACAGGTCACTGACAGCTCCTTAGTTACACCTCACTGACAGCTCCTCAGTTACACCTCACTGACAGCTCCTCGGTTACAGCTCACTGACAGCTCCTTAGTTACAGCTCACTGACAGCTCCTCAGTTACAGTTCACTGACAGCTCCTCAGTTACACCTCACTGACAGCTCCTCAGTTACACCTCACTGACAGCTCCTCAGTTACAGGTCACTGACAGCTCCTCAGTTACAGCTTACTGACAGCTCCTCAGTTACAGCTCACTGACAGCTCCTCAGTTACAGCTCACTGACAGCTCCTCAGTTACACCTCACTGACAGCTCCTCAGTTACACCTCACTGACAGCTCCTCAGTTACACCTCACTGACAGCTCCTCAGTTACACCTCACTGACAGCTCCTCAGTTACACCTCACTGACAGCTCCTCAGTTACAGGTCACTGACAGCTCCTCAGTTACAGGTCACTGACAGCTCCTTAGTTACACCTCACTGACAGCTCCTCAGTTACACCTCACTGACAGCTCCTCGGTTACAGCTCACTGACAGCTCCTTAGTTACAGCTCACTGACAGCTCCTCAGTTACAGTTCACTGACAGCTCCTCAGTTACAGGTCACTGACAGCTCCTCAGTTACAGCTCGCTGACAGCTCCTCAGTTACAGTTCACTGACAGCTCCTCAGTTACACCTCACTGACAGCTCCTCGGTTACAGCTCACTGACAGCTCCTCAGTTACACCTCACTGACAGCTCCTCAGTTACAGGTCACTGACAGCTCCTCAGTTACACCTCACTGACAGCTCCTCAGTTACAGGTCACTGACAGCTCCTCAGTTACAGCTCACTGACAGCTCCTCAGTTACAGGTCACTGACAGCTCCTCAGTTACAGGTCACTGACAGCTCCTCGGTTACAGGTCACTGACAGCTCCTCAGTTACAGCTCACTGACAGCTCCTCAGTTACAGGTCACTGACAGCTCCTCAGTTACAGGTCACTGACAGCTCCTTAGTTACAGGTCACTGACAGCTCCTCAGTTACAGGTCACTGACAGCTCCTCAGTTACAGGTCACTGACAGCTCCTCAGTTACAGCTCACTGACAGCTCCTCAGTTACAGGTCACTGACAGCTCCTCAGTTACAGCTCACTGACAGCTCCTCAGTTACAGGTCACTGACAGCTCCTCAGTTACAGGTCACTGACAGCTCCTCAGTTACAGGTCACTGACAGCTCCTCAGTTACAGCTCACTGACAGCTCCTCAGTTACAGCTCACTGACAGCTCCTCGGTTACAGCTCACTGACAGCTCCTCGGTTACAGGTCACTGGCAGGGAGGGAGGAAGGAGGAAAGGAAGGATGGAGGTACAAGAAAGGGAGGAAGGAGGAAAGGAAGGATGGATGTACAAGGAAGGGAGGAAGGAGGAAAGGAAGGATGGAGGTACAAGAAAAGGAGGAAGGAGGAGGAAAGGAAGGATGGAGGTACAAGAAAGGGAGGAAGGAGGAAAGGAAGGATGAAGGTACAAGAAAGGGAGGAAGGAGGAAAGGAAGGATGGAGGTACAAGGAAGGGAGGAAGGAGGAAAGGAAGGATGGAGGTACAAGGAAGAGAGGAAGGAGGAGGAAAGGAAGGATGGAGGTACAAGAAAGGGAGGAAGGAGGAGGAAAGGAAGGATGGAGGTACAAGAAAAGGAGGAAGGAGGAGGAAAGGAAGGATGGAGGTACAAGAAAGGGAGGAAGGAGGAAAGGAAGGATGGAGGTACAAGAAAGGGAGGAAGGAGGAAAGGAAAAATGGAAGTAGAAGGAAGGGAGGAAGTAGGAAAGGAAGGATGAAGGTACAAGAAAGGGAGGAAGGAGGAAAGGAAGGATGGAGGTACAAGAAAGGGAGGAAGGAGGAAAGGAAGAATGGAAGTAGAAGGAGGGGAGGAAGGAGGAAAGGAAGGATGAAGGTACAAGAAAGGGAGGAAGGAGGAAAGGAAGGATGGAGGTACAAGAAAGGGAGGAAGGAGGAAAGGAAGGATGGAGGTACAAGAAAGGGAGGAAGAAGGAAAGGAAGGATGGAGGTACAAGGAAGAGAGGAAGGAGGAGGAAAGGAAGGATGGCGGTACAAGAAAGGGAGGAAGGAGGAGGAAAGGAAGGATGGAGGTACAAGAAAAGGAGGAAGGAGGAGGAAAGGGAGGATGGAGGTACAAGAAAGGGAGGAAGGAGGAAAGGAAGGATGGAGGTACAAGAAAGGGAGGAAGGAGGAAAGGAAGAATGGAAGTAGAAGGAAGGGAGGAAGGAGGAAAGGAAGGATGAAGGTACAAGAAAGGGAGGAAGAAGGAAAGGAAGGATGAAGGTACAAGGAAGTGAGGAAGGAGGAAAGGAAGGATGGCAGTACAAGGAAGTGAGGAAGGAGGAAAGGAAGGATCGAGGTTCAAGGAAGGGAGGAAGGAGGAAAGGAAGGATGGAGGTACATGGAAGTGAGGAAGGAGGAAAGGAAGGATGGAGGTACAAGGAAGGGAGGAAGGAGGAGGAAAGGAAGGATGGAGGTACAAGAAAGGGAGGAAGGAGGAGGAAAGGAAGGATGGAGGTACAAGAAAGGGAAGAAGGAGGAAAGGAAGGATGGAAGTACAAGGAAAGGAGGAAGGAGGAAAGGAAGGATGGAGGTACAAGGAAAGGAGGAAGGAGGAAAGGATGGATGGAGGTACAAGGAAGGAGGAAAGGAAGGATGGAGGTACAAGAAAGGGAGGAAGGAGGAGCAAAAGGAAGGATGGAGGTACAAGAAAGGGAGGAAGGAGGAGGAAAGGAAGGATGGAGGTACAAGAAAGGAAGCAAGGAGGAGGAAAGGATGGATGGAGGTACAAGGAAGGGAGGAAGGAGGAAAGGAAGGATGGAAGTACAAGGAAAGGAGGAAGGAGGAAAAGAAGGAAAGGAGGAAGGAGGAAAGGATGGATGGAGGTACAAGGAAGGAGGAAAGGAATGATGGAGGTACAAGAAAGGGAGGAAGGAGGAGCAAAGGAAGGATGGAGGTACAAGAAAGGGAGGAAGGAGGAGGAAAGGAAGGATGGAGGTACAAGAAAGGAAGCAAGGAGGAAAGGAAGGATGGATGTACAAGAAAGGGAGGAAGGAGGAAAGGAAGGATGGAAGTACAAGGAAGGAAGGAAGAAGGTAAGGAAGGATGGCAGTACAAGGAAGTGAGGAAGGAGGAAAGGAAGGATGGCAGTACAAGGAAGTGAGAAAAGGATGGAGGTACAAGGAAGGGAGGAATGAGGAAAGGAAGGATGGAGGTACAAGGAAGTGAGGAAGGAGGAAAGGATAGATGGAGGTATAAGAAAGGAAGGAGGGAAGGAAGGATGGAGGTACAAGAAAGGGAGGAAGGAGGAAAGGAAGGATGGAGGTACAAGAAAGGGAGGAAGGAGGAAAGGAAGGATGGAGGTACAAGAAAGGGAGGAAGGAGGAAAGGAAGGATGGAGGTACAAGAAAGGGAGGAAGGAGGAAAGGAAGGATGGAGGTAGAAGAAAGGGAGGAAGGAGGAAAGGAAGGATGGCAGTACAAAGAAGGGAGGAAGGATGGAGGTATAAGAAAGGGAGGAAGGAGGAGGTAAAAAAGATGGATGTACAAGGAAGGGAAAAAAGAAAGAAAGAAAGAAAGAAATTAAGGAAGAAAGACAAGAAGAAAGAGACAAGGAAGGAAGAAAAGGAGGAAGAAAGAGAAGAGAAGGAAGGAAGGAAGAGAAGAGAAGGGAAGGAATAAAGGCAAGGAAGGACAGAGGGGAAGAAAAGAAGAAGAAAGAAAGACAAGGAAGGAAGAAAGAAGAGAAGATAAGGAGGAAGGAAGCAAAGAAAGAGAGAGAAGGAAGGAAAGAAGGAAGGAAGGAGTGAAGGAAGAAAGGAACGAAGGATGGAAGGGTGAGACAGAGTGAGAGAAGGAAGGCAGAAAGACAGGAATGGAAGAAGGAATACAGCAAGAAGTATATTAAGGAATTGAGAGAGGAAGAAAGAAAGAGGAAATGAAAGTATAAAAGTAAGGGGGGAGGAAAAAGTGAAAGAAACTCAGGAAAGAAGAAACAGAGCAAGGAAGTAGAGAACCAAAGGAATGAAGATATGAGGGGATTTAGGGGGAGAAGGATTATTATTAGTATTATTCCTGATGTCTGGTGGGGACCCTCACTTATCTCTGACGTTCTCACCTTTGCTGATTTTCATCTTTTCGGGCTCCTGTACATCGTTACTGCTGCTGGAGGGATTCCTGCTTGTCCCGTAACACAGAAGCGAGACCCTGAAAAGACCCCACAGATAATGAAGAGCCCCCTGTGTCCATCAGCTGTAATGTCAGGAATAATAGAAAGGATCACGCGTTTCTTATTGTAGCATTACAGCAGCGTCTTTGGGGACATTTTTTTAATGACTTTATCTTGGGCTAAAAATCATTTTTGCTTTCAGGTTTCATTACATATTTTGCATGATTTATCTTTTTGGCTTATCTTTTTTCTTTGCTTCCTCGAACAATCAACTTTCATGTAGTCTGTGGTCAGATATCAGCTACAAGGAGCTCAGGAAAAGGCAGATAAAGAGTTACTTCCCTCTCAGTCTGTAAGGATGCGCTCACTGACAGCTCCTCAGTTACAGCTCACTGACAGCTCCTCAGTTACACCTCACTGACAGCTCCTCAGTTACACCTCACTGACAGCTCCTCAGTTACAGCTCACTGACAGCTCCTCAGTTACAGCTCACTGACAGCTCCTCAATTACAGCTCACTGACAGCTCCTCAGTTACACCTCACTGACAGCTCCTCAGTTACACCTCACTGACAGCTCCTCAGTTACAGCTCACTGACAGCTCCTCAGTTACACCTCACTGACAGCTCCTCAGTTACACCTCACTGACAGCTCCTCAATTACAGATCACTGACAGCTCCTCAGTTACACCTCACTGACAGCTCCTCAGTTACACCTCACTGACAGCTCCTCAGTTACAGCTCACTGACAGCTCCTCAGTTACACCTCACTGACAGCTCCTCAGTTACAGCTCACTGACAGCTCCTCAGTTACAGCTCACTGACAGCTCCTCAGTTACACCTCACTGACAGCTCCTCAGTTACAGATCACTGACAGCTCCTCGGTTACAGGTCACTGACAGCTCCTCAATTACAGATCACTGACAGCTCCTCAGTTACACCTCACTGACAGCTCCTCGGTTACAGCTCACTGACAGCTCCTCGGTTACAGGTCACTGACAGCTCCTCAGTTACACCTCACTGACAGCTCCTCAGTTACAGCTCACTGACAGCTCCTCGGTTACAGGTCACTGACAGCTCCTCAGTTACACCTCACTGACAGCTCCTCAGTTACAGCTCACTGACACCTCCTCAGTTACAGCTCACTGACAGCTCCTCAGTTACAGCTCACTGACAGCTCCTCAGTTACAGCTCACTGACAGCTCCTCAGTTACACCTCACTGACAGCTCCTCAGTTACAGCTCACTGACACCTCCTCAGTTACAGATCACTGACAGCTCCTCAGTTACAGCTCACTGACAGCTCCTCAGTTACAGCTCACTGACAGCTCCTCAGTTACAGGTCACTGACAGCTCCTCAGTTACACCTCACTGACAGCTCCTCAGTTACAGCTCACTGACAGCTCCTCAGTTACAGATCACTGACAGCTCCTCAGTTACAGCTCACTGACAGCTCCTCAGTTACAGCTCACTGACAGCTCCTCAGTTACAGCTCACTGACAGCTCCTCAGTTACAGCTCACTGACAGCTCCTCAGTTACAGATCACTGACAGCTCCTCAGTTACAGCTCACTGACAGCTCCTCAGTTACACCTCACTGACAGCTCCTCAGTTACAGCTCACTGACAGCTCCTCAGTTACAGATCACTGACAGCTCCTCAGTTACAGCTCACTGACAGCTCCTCAGTTACAGCTCACTGACAGCTCCTCAGTTACAGCTCACTGACAGCTCCTCAGTTACAGCTCACTGACAGCTCCTCAGTTACAGGTCACTGACAGCTCCTCAGTTACAGGTCACTGACAGCTCCTCAGTTACACCTCACTGACAGCTCCTCAGTTACAGCTCACTGACAGCTCCTCAGTTACAGCTCACTGACAGCTCCTCGGTTACAGCTCACTGACAGCTCCTCAGTTACACCTCACTGACAGCTCCTCAGTTACAGGTCACTGACAGCTCCTCAGTTACAGCTCACTGACAGCTCCTCAGTTACAGCTCACTGACAGCTCCTCGGTTACAGCTCACTGACAGCTCCTCAGTTACAGCTCACTGACAGCTCCTCAGTTACAGCTCACTGACAGCTCCTCGGTTACAGCTCACTGACAGCTCCTCAGTTACAGCTCACTGACAGCTCCTCGGTTACAGCTCACTGACAGCTCCTCAGTTACAGCTCACTGACAGCTCCTCAGTTACAGCTCACTGACAGCTCCTCAGTTACAGCTCACTGACAGCTCCTCAGTTACACCTCACTGACAGCTCCTCGGTTACACCTCACTGACAGCTCCTCAGTTACAGCTCACTGACAGCTCCTCAGTTACAGCTCACTGACAGCTCCTCGGTTACAGCTCCTCAGTTGCAGCTCCTCAGTTACAGCTCCTCAGTTACAGCTCGTCAGTTACAGCTCCTCAGTTACAGCTCACTGACAGCTCCTCAGTTACAGCTCACTGACAGCTCCTCAGTTACAGCTCACTGACAGCTCCTCAGTTACACCTCACTGACAGCTCCTCAGTTACAGCTCACTGACAGCTCCTCAGTTACAGTTCACTGACAGCTCCTCAGTTACAGCTCACTGACAGCTCCTCGGTTACAGCTCACTGACAGCTCCTCAGTTACAGCTCACTGACAGCTCCTCGGTTACAGCTCACTGACAGCTCCTCAGTTACAGCTCACTGACAGCTCCTCAGTTACAGCTCACTGACAGCTCCTCAGTTACAGCTCACTGACAGCTCCTCAGTTACAGGTCACTGACAGCTCCTCGGTTACAGCTCACTGACAGCTCCTCAGTTACAGCTCACTGACAGCTCCTCAGTTACAGCTCACTGACAGCTCCTCAGTTACAGCTCCTCAGTACACCTCACTGACAGCTCCTCAGTTACACCTCACTGACAGCTCCTCAGTTACAGCTCCTCAGTTACACCTCACTGACAGCTCCTCAGTTACAGCTCACTGACAGCTCCTCAGTTACAGCTCACTGACAGCTCCTCGGTTACAGCTCACTGACAGCTCCTCAGTTACAGCTCCTCAGTTACACCTCACTGACAGCTCCTCAGTTACAGCTCCTCAGTTACAGCTCCTCAGTTACAGCTCACTGACAGCTCCTCAGTTACAGCTCCTCAGTTACAGCTCACTGACAGCTCCTCAGTTACAGCTCACTGACAGCTCCTCAGTTACAGGTCACTGACAGCTCCTCAGTTACACCTCACTGACAGCTCCTCAGTTACAGCTCACTGACAGCTCCTCAGTTACAGGTCACTGACAGCTCCTCAGTTACAGCTCACTGACAGCTCCTCAGTTACAGCTCACTGACAGCTCCTCGGTTACAGCTTACTGACAGCTCCTCAGTTACAGCTCACTGACAGCTCCTCAGTTACAGGTCACTGACAGCTCCTCAGTTACAGCTCACTGACAGCTCCTCGGTTACAGCTCACTGACAGCTCCTCAGTTACTGCTCACTGACAGCTCCTCAGTTACAGCTCACTGACAGCTCCTTAGTTACAGCTCGCTGACAGCTCCTCAGTTACAGCTCACTGACAGCTCCTCAGTTACAGCTCACTGACAGCTCCTCAGTTACAGCTCACTGACAGCTCCTCAGTTACAGATCACTGACAGCTCCTCAGTTACAGCTCACTGACAGCTCCTCAGTTACAGCTCACTGACAGCTCCTCGGTTACAGCTCACTGACAGCTCCTCAGTTACTGCTCACTGACAGCTCCTCAGTTACAGCTCACTGACAGCTCCTTAGTTACAGCTCGCTGACAGCTCCTCAGTTACAGCTCACTGACAGCTCCTCAGTTACAGCTCACTGACAGCTCCTCAGTTACAGCTCGCTGACAGCTCCTCAGTTACAGCTCACTGACAGCTCCTCAGTTACAGCTCACTGACAGCTCCTCGGTTACAGCTCACTGACAGCTCCTCAGTTACAGCTCACTGACAGCTCCTCAGTTACAGCTTACTGACAGCTCCTCAGTTACAGCTCACTGACAGCTCCTCAGTTACAGGTCACTGACAGCTCCTCAGTTACAGCTCACTGACAGCTCCTCAGTTACAACTCGCTGACAGCTCCTCAGTTACAGCTCACTGACAGCTCCTCAGTTACAGATCACTGACAGCTCCTCAGTTACAGATCACTGACAGCTCCTCAGTTACAGATCACTGACAGCTCCTCAGTTACAGATCACTGACAGCTCCTCAGTTACAGGTCACTGACAGCTCCTCAGTTACAGCTCACTGACAGCTCCTCAGTTACACCTCACTGACAGCTCCTCAGTTACAGCTCACTGACAGCTCCTCAGTTACACCTCACTGACAGCTCCTCAGTTACAGGTCACTGACAGCTCCTCAGTTACAGGTCACTGACAGCTCCTCAGTTACAGATCACTGACAGCTCCTCAGTTACAGGTCACTGACAGCTCCTCAGTTACACCTCACTGACAGCTCCTCAGTTACAGCTCACTGACAGCTCCTCAGTTACAGATCACTGACAGCTCCTCAGTTACAGGTCACTGACAGCTCCTCAGTTATAGCTCACTGACAGCTCCTCAGTTACAGCTCACTGACAGCTCCTCAGTTACAGTTCACTGACAGCTCCTCAGTTACACCTCACTGACAGCTCCTCAGTTACAGCTCACTGACAGCTCCTCAGTTACAGTTCACTGACAGCTCCTCAGTTACAGCTCACTGACAGCTCCTCGGTTACAGGTCACTGACAGCTCCTCAGTTACAGCTCACTGACAGCTCCTCAGTTACAGCTCACTGACAGCTCCTCAGTTACAGCTCACTGACAGCTCCTCAGTTACAGCTCACTGACAGCTCCTCAGTTATAGCTCCCTGACAGCTCCTCAGTTACAGCTCACTGACAGCTCCTCAGTTACACCTCACTGACAGCTCCTCAGTTACACCTCACTGACAGCTCCTCAGTTACAGATCACTGACAGCTCCTCAGTTATAGCTCACTGACAGCTCCTCAGTTACAGATCACTGACAGCTCCTCAGTTACAGCTCCCTGACAGCTCCTCAGTTACACCTCACTGACAGCTCCTCAGTTATAGCTCACTGACAGCTCCTCAGTTACAGCTCACTGACAGCTCCTCAGTTACAGCTCACTGACAGCTCCTCAGTTACAGATCACTGACAGCTCCTCAGTTATAGCTCACTGACAGCTCCTCAGTTACAGATCACTGACAGCTCCTCAGTTACAGCTCACTGACAGCTCCTCAGTTACAGATCACTGACAGCTCCTCAGTTACAGCTCACTGACAGCTCCTCAGTTACACCTCACTGACAGCTCCTCGGTTACACCTCACTGACAGCTCCTCAGTTACACCTCACTGACAGCTCCTCAGTTACAGGTCACTGACAGCTCCTCAGTTACAGCTCACTGACAGCTCCTCAGTTGGAGCTCGGCCACTTTCACTTGAGGAGTTACTGAGGAGCTGTCAGTGAGCTCTCATCTGCTCTCAGCTGATTTATGACCACAGACTACATTAAAGCTGAATGTGTAAAGAAGCAAAGAGTCTGGAAAAGTCAAAAGGTGCAACATTTATAATGAAAACCAAATGCAAAATATATTTTTTCTTGCCCCAAATACATGAATTTAGGTAATTAATAAATCTTCCTGTGAGGTGGCCACTGCGCAGCACATTTATAGACCGTCATATTACTACAATGGCTGCTATGGATAATTCTCCTCATGTGCTGAACGTACATGGCTCAGAAAAATCCAGCCCAGATCACGGAAAATAGTCAGAAATGCAGAAAGTCTGCACAGGAATTATACAGCACATAGCAGGGGCACCCTGTACGGTCAGACACGGCCATTACACAGCACATAGCAGAGATACTCTGTACGGTCAGACACAGCCATTACACAGCACATAGCAGAGATACCCTGTATGGTCAGACACGGCCATTACACAGCACATAGCAGAGATACCCTGTATGGTCAGACACAGCCATTACACAGCACATCAGGAAAAAACTGTGGAGGAAGAAAGCGCAAAATAGGGTCTTATCTGGTGGACAAGAGATTAAAATGTAAAGAGACAGGTACTCACCTGTTTCCGTTGTGACAGGCACAACTCCTCTGCGAGCATTTAGGCAGAAAGTGCATATGGTGGTCAGCTGCAGCCCCGATGGGAAAGTAGATCACAAGATGTATGAGAAAAACGGGTTTGATGCTGCGCTAAAAACCACAACTCCAGGGGATTTGATGAAATCCTTTTCTTTATTTGCACGGGTCAACGCGTTTCGAAGGCACAGCCGCCTTCTTCATCAGGACAATATAAAGCTGTTCTTTTTTGCTTTATATTGTCCTGATGAAGAAGGCGGCTGTGCCTTCGAAACGCGTTGACCCGTGCAAATAAAGAAAAGGATTTCATCAAATCCCCTGGAGTTGTGGTTTTTAGCGCAGCATCAAACCCGTTTTTCTCATACATCTTGTGAATTACACAGCACATAGCATAGATACCCTGTATGGTCAGACACAGCCATTACACAGCACTTAGGACGGACATATTTCTAAGAATATCTCAGCACAGGAACATTTATATAACATCCAATTGTGGAAATTATTATTCCAAGATCTACTAATTACAATGCACTTTGTTTGTGGGAACCTTGTAACCGTCCCCAGTGATAAAAAACACATAAATATTCTGTAATAAATGTTTATTTTTTACCCTAATAAAAGCAGTATCACTTATTGTGGATTCATCAGTGATTTCTAACCTTTGTTCTTCTTCCTCCTCGCACTCCCCGGCTGATGGTCGTTCACTAAACGGTTCAGATAATTCCAAGCTAGGTCCATTTTGCTGAAGAGGAAGACATTGTGGTATGGGACACGGTTTCCATTTTCTTGTAGGATTGTCTCCTTCTTCCGCTCGCTGCTGTCCTCCAGATTGTGAATAATGATGATCAGGTTCCTCCGCTCTGCACAAAACATCACAGGATAAAGATCCAGAAACCACGAAGAACATCAATTTCAGACGTGACACTGACTATTTGGTGACAATGGCGCCCGTCGGGGGATGGGCTGAAATAAATTGGGCAGCAAATGAACATTGAGTTATTGAACCTAATATTTTGGAAACAGAAACAACAGACAACAGTGAAGATCTGAGGGACTTTATCATGGGTCAAACTAACGTCTGGATAACTGGTCATCTCCAGGGCTATGTGGGGTGTTCCTGTTATACGGCAGGTCTTGTGGGGGTGGGGTGCTCCCAGTATAGAGGGGTCTTGAGGGGTGTTCACATTATATGGCAGATTTTGTGGAGTGTTTCCAGTACTTGGTGGATTTTGTGAGGGTTTTCCAGAATTTACTAGGTCTTGTGGATTTTCTCTAATATATTGTGGATCTTTTGAGGTATTCCCAGTATATGGCAGTTCTTTTGGGGAGTCTCTGGTATACTGTGGGTATTGTGAGGTGTTCTTGGTGTACGGCTGCCCTTATGGGGTGTTCCTAGTATACAGCAGGTCTTGCGGTGTGTTCCTGGTATACATCCTCACTTGTGGATGGTGTGGAGCACATCCTCACTTGTAGATGGTGTGGAGCACATCCTCACTTGTAGATGGTGTGGAGCACATCCTCACTTGTAGATGGTGTGGAGCACATCCTCACTTGTAAATGGTGTGGAGACCATCCTCACTTGTAGATGGTGTGGAGCCCATCCTCACTTGTGGATGGTGTGGAGCCCATCCTCACTTGTAGATGGTGTGGAGCCCATCCTCACTTGTGGATGGTGTGGAGCCCATCCTCACTTGTGGATGGTGTGGAGACCATCCTCACTTGTAGATGGTGTGGAGACCATCCTCACTTTTAGATGGTGTGGAACCCATCCTCACTTGTGGATGGTGTGGAGCCCATCCTCACTTGTAGATGGTTTGGAGACCATCCTCACTTGTAGATGGTGTGGAGCCCATCCTCACTTGTACATGGTGTGGAGACCATCCTCACTTGTAGATGGTTTGGAGACCATCCTCACTTGTAGATGGTGTGGAGCCCATCGTCACTTATAGATGGTGTGGAGCCCATCCTCACTTGTGGATGGATGGAGACCATCCTCACTTGTAGATGGTTTGGAGACCATCCTCACTTGTAGATGGTGTGGAGCCCATCCTCACTTGTAGATGGTGTGGAGCCCATCCTCACTTGTAGATGGTGTGGAGCCCATCATCACTTGTAGATGGTTTGGAGACCATCCTCACTTGTAGATGGTTTGGAGACCATCCTCACTTGTAGATGGTTTGGAGACCATCCTCACTTGTAGATGGTTTGGAGACCATCCTTACTTGTAGATGGTGTGGAGCCCATCATCACTTGTAGATGGTTTGGAGACCATCCTCACTTGTAGATGGTTTGGAGACCATCCTCACTTGTAGATGGTTTGGAGACCATCCTCACTTGTAGATGGTTTGGAGACCATCCTCACTTGTAGATGGTGTGCAGCCCATCACTTGTAGATGGTGTGGAGACTATCCTCACTGGTCGACGGTGTGGAGTCCATCCTCACTTGTGAATGATGTGGAGCCTGTCATCACTTGTAGATGGTGTGGAGCCCGTCATCACTTGTAGATGGTGTGGAGCCCATCCTCACTTGTAGATGGTGTGGAGCCCATCCTCACTTGTAGATGGTTTGGAGACCATCCTCACTTGTAGATGGTGTGGAGCCCGTCATCACTTGTAGATGGTGTGGAGCCCATCCTCACTTGTAGATGGTGTGGAGCCCATCCTCACTTGTAGATGGTTTGGAGACCATCCTCACTTGTAGATGGTTTGGAGACCATCCTCACTTGTAGATGGTGTGGAGCCCGTCATCACTTGTAGATGGTGTGGAGCCCATCCTCACTTGTAGATGGTTTGGAGACCATCCTCACTTGTAGATGGTGTGGAGCCCATCCTCACTTGTAGATGGTGTGGAGCCCATCATCACTTGTAGATGGTGTGGAGCCCATCCTCACTTGTAGACGGTGTGGAGCCCATCCTCACTTGTGGATGATGTGGAGCCCGTCATCACTTGTAGATGGTGTGGAGCCCATCCTCACTTGTAGATGGTGTGGAGACCATCCTCACTTGTAGATGGTTTGGAGACCATCCTCACTTGTAGATGGTGTGGAGCCCGTCATCACTTGTAGATGGTGTGGAGCCCATCCTCACTTGTAGATGGTTTGGAGACCATCCTCACTTGTAGATGGTGTGGAGCCCATCCTCACTTGTAGATGGTGTGGAGCCCATCATCACTTGTAGATGGTGTGGAGACCATCCTCACTTGTAGACGGTGTGGAGCCCATCCTCACTTGTGGATGATGTGGAGCCCGTCATCACTTCTAGATGGTGTGGAGCCCATCCACTCCATGCTCTGTTACTATCTAATTGCATGTCTGGATCTACATGTGATGACCTCTTTAAACCCGGACAGTAGAATATTTAATCATGGAATCTTTTTCTGTATATTTTGTACAACTCTCATTATTTTATGATATTTGTTCTGTAGATTGGTCTATTGATCTCTTACCCGATAATAACCCAAGTCTCTGTCTCATGGCTGGGAATGTCTCCCGATTATATCCGCTGCAGATGTAGACGTAGAAGCTGCAGGAGGACATCATCTTGAATACCTTCTTTATGTCTTTATCAGACGTGTTAATGAATAGGATCCTCTTTATTATTTCTGAGAAGTGATAAGAACTCAGCGCCTGATGTAACCATCCAAAAGTGTTCTCCTCCCAGAAGTCAGCGATGATCCCAACCTTGTGTGCTTTACCTGATCCCTGTATAACACAAAAAGTGAAAGCAAGGAAGAACGGAAGGAAAGAAGGAAGAACGGAAGGAAAGAAAGAAGGAAGGAAGAAAGGAAGAACGGAAGGAAAGAAAGAAGAAAGGAAGAAAGGAAGAACGGAAGGAAAGAAAGAAGAAAGGAAGAAAGGAAGAACGGAAGGAAAGAAAGAAGGAAGGAAGGAGGAAGAAAGGAGGGAATGTTGAAAGGCTTTGTGTTTCTTACCGTGCAGCCTTTCCCAGGTTCTGTCATTCAGAGGAGAAGATCTCGGTAAAACACATAGATCCATTATAGAGATGATAATTGTACAATGCATGTAATATACCACTCTGTATAGCATACAGGATATCTGCATAGATCTATGATGGTCTTCCGGGCAGTGACCGGCGGCAGCAGGTGCCATTATAGCCGGAGACCATTCCACATACTGTACGTGTTAGTATCAGGTTTTAGTGTAAACTTAAAGGGACCCTGTCACCAGATTTGGCGACTATAAACTGTGGCCGAAGCTTTGGACACCACCAGTCAGCCCTTCTAGGCATCATCTAGAATACTGTATATAAGAGCCCTGGCCACTCTGTAGAATGTAAAAAACACGATGATTGATGCTGTTCTCGATCAGCGCCTTCTCCATCTTGTGTGATTGTTTGCCTTCCTCCTTCCCAGCCCCGTGTGGATGACGCTTCTTAAGTCATCCACAAAGACTCTCCCACTACACTTATGACTTTCCAACTCCATATCTCTCCATCCTCTACAGCTCTGAGCGTGAGACGACCTTCATTTTATAAACAATCATCTTGGCTTCTCATATATAAATATCAGTTGTAGCTATTCAGCATATGATTAGTTATGTAGATTCTCGTCATGTCACTGCATTGTTACTGTTTTGCTCTTGGTGTTTGAATTTTTTATACCTGTATACTACAATTACAACAAGTTCTCACATTCCCTAATAGCTCAGAGTGTTATTAGGTTGATTGCCAGAGAAAGGTAAATGGTTCGAATCAAAGAGCAGCCATGGAGAAGATTCCCAAGAAAAAAGACTCAACCTTATCCTACTCATCGATAGCGGTCTTTTGGCCAAGAAAATGACCAAACTGCATCATGTAAGGTCATAACAGGTGGAAGAATAAGAAATGAAGCCCGTCCACACAGTCAAAAGCCAAGAGGTGACGTCCAGACAAAATATCGGAGTCATCACAAGGTCTATCAGTTCTGGAGACACCCGACAGTGGAGGCGGCTCGTCTGCTCCATAATAGTGAGATCAGAGACGCCCATGTAAACACCGAGCAACACGTGTTACACAAGTCTGGAATGGTGGCCCGAAAAAAATGATGAAGAAGCCTCAACTTCAATATCATCATAAAAAGTGTCAACTCGAGATTGCAAAGAAGAACGAAAAGTGGAAGATTGGAAACGGGTGATTTGGAGCAATGAGAAGAAAGTCAATAGATGTCTCTGATGGGGGAAATGGGTCTGGATGAAACAAGGGAACAAGGGTTGAACGGATTGAGAAACTGAAGAAACTGTCAAGTTTGGTGGAAGAAGCCTGATGATCCAGGGTGTTTACAGCCAAAGGCGTTGGACACTTGACCAGGATCGATGTTGGCCTCAATGCTGAGCTATATGTGTGTATCCTACAAGATGAGTTACTTCATACACTCGAGTACTATGGGTATGAAATGGATGACATAGTGTTCCAACAGGACAACGACCCGAAGCATACGGTGAGATTGTAGAAGAAATGGTTCAATGACAATGAAGTAGAGGGGCTGGATTGTCCCCCAGAGTCCCCAGACCTCAACCCAATCCAACACTTGTGCTGAAGAAAAAGCTGTAAACATACAAGGAACGTGGAGAAGAGACCTGACCAGTATACACCAACACTGGGAACGTGGAGAAGAGACCTGACCAGTATACACCAACACTAGGAATGTGGAGAAGAGACCTGACCAGTATACACCAACACTGGGAACGTGGAGAAGAGACCTGACCAGTATACAACAACACTGGGAACATGGAGAAGAGACCTGACCAGTATACACCAACACTGGGAACGTGGAGAAGAGACCTGACCAGTATACACCAACACTAGGAACGTGGAGAAGAGACCTGACCAGTATACACCAACACTGGGAACGTGGAGAAGAGACCTGACCAGTATACACCAACACTGGGAACATGGAGAAGAGACCTGACCAGTATACACCAACACTGGGAACATGGAGAAGAGACCTGACTAGTATACACCAACACTGGAAACATGGAGAAGAGACCTGACCAGTATACACCAACACTGGGAACGTGGAGAAGAGACCTGACCAGTATACACCAACACTGGGAACGTGGAGAAGAGACCTGACCAGTATACACCAACACTGGGAACGTGGAGAAGAGACCTGACCAGTATACACCAACACTGGGAACATGGAGAAGACACCTGACCAGTATACACCAACACTGGGAACGTGGAGAAGAGACCTGACCAGTATACACCAACACTGGGAACGTGGAGAAGAGACCTGACCAGTATACACCAACACTGGGAACATGGAGAAGACACCTGACCAGTATACACCAACACTGGGAACGTGGAGAAGAGACCTGACCAGTATACACCAACACTGGGAACGTGGAATAAAGATCTGACCAGTATACAACAACACTGGGAACGTGGAGAAGAGACCTGACCAGTATACAACAACACTGGGAACGTGGAGAAGAGACCTGACCAGTATACACCAACACTGGGAACGTGGAGAAGAGACCTGACCAGTATACACCAACACTGGGAACATGGAGAAGAGACCTGACCAGTATACACCAACACTGGGAACATGGAGAAGAGACCTGACCTGTATTCACCAACACTGGGAACGTGGGGAAGAGACCTGACCAGTATACACCAACACTCGGAACATGGAGAAGAGACCTGACCAGTATACACCAACACTGGGAATGTGGAGAACAGACCTGACCAGTATACACCAACACTGGGAACGTGGAGAAGAGACCTGACCAGTATACACCAACACTGGGAACATGGAGAAGAAACCTGACCAGTATACACCAACACTGGGAACGTGGAGAAGAGACCTGACCAGTATACACCAACACTGGGAACGTGGAGAAGAAACCTGACCAGTATACACCAACACTGGGAACGTGGAGAAGAGACCTGACCAGTATACACCAACACTGGGAACGTGGAGAAGAGACCTGACTAGTATACACCAACACTGGGAACGTGGAGAAGAGATCTGACCAGTATACAACAACACTGGGAACGTGGAGAAGAGACCTGACCAGTATACACCAACACTGGGAACGTGGAGAAGAGACCTGACCAGTATACACCAACACTGGGAACGTGGAGAAGAGACCTGACCAATATACACCAACACTGGGAACGTGGAGAAGAGACCTGACCAGCATACACCAACACTGGGAACGTGGAGAAGAGACCTGACCAGTATACACCAACACTGGGAACATGGAGAACAGACCTGAGCAGTATACACCAACACTGGGAACATGGAGAAGAGACCTGACCAGCATACACCAACACTGGGAACATGGAGAAGAGACCTGACCAGTATATACCAACACTGGGAACGTGGAGAAGAGACCTGACCAGTATACACCAACACTGGGAACGTGGAGAAGAGACCTGACCAGTATACACCAACACTGGGAACGTGGAGAAGAGACCTGACCAGTATACACCAACACTGGGAACATGGAGAACAGACCTGAGCAGTATACACCAACACTGGGAACGTGGAGAAGAGACCTGACCAGTATACACCAACACTGGGAACGTGGAGAAGAGACCTGACCAGTATACACCAACACTGGGAACGTGGAGAAGAGACCTGACCAGTATACACCAACACTGGGAACGTGGAGAACAGACCTGAGCAGTATACACCAACACTGGGAACATGGAGAAGAGACCTGACCAGTATACACCAACACTGGGAACGTGGAGAAGAGACCTGACCAGTATACACCAACACTGGGAACATGGAGAAGAGACCTGACCAGTATACACCAACACTGGGAACGTGGAGAAGAGACCTGACCAGTATACACCGACACTGGGAACATGGAGAAGAGACCTGACCAGTATACACCGACACTGGGAACATGGAGAAGAGACCTAACCAGTATACACCAACACTGGGAACATGGAGAAGAGACCTGACCAGTATACACCAACACTGGGAACATGGAGAAGAGACCTAACCAGTATACACCAACACTGGAAACATGGAGAAGAGACCTGACCAGTATACACCGACACTGGGAACATGGAGAAGAGACCTGACCAGTATACACCGACACTGGGAACATGGAGAAGAGACCTGACCAGTATACACCAACACTGGGAACATGGAGAAGAGACCTGAGCAGTATACACCAACACTGGGAACATGGAGAAGAGACCTGAGCAGTATACACCAACACTGGGAACGTGGAGAAAAGATCTGACCAGTATACACCAACACTGGGAACATGGAGAAGAGACCTGACCAGTATACACCAACACTGGGAACATGGAGAAGAGACCTGACCAGTATACACCAACACTGGGAACGTGGAGAAAAGACCTGACCAGTATACACCAACACTGGGAACATGGAGAAGAGACCTGACCAGTATACACCAACACTGGGAACGTGGAGAAGAGACCTGACCAGTATACACCAACACTGGGAACGTGGAGAAGAGACCTGACCAGTATACACCAACACTGGGAACGCGGAGAAGAGACCTGACCAGTATACATCAACACTGGGAACGCGGAGAAGAGACCTGACCAGTATACACCAACACTGGGAACGTGGAGAAGAGACCTGACCAGTATACACCAACACTGGGAACGTGGAGAAGAGGCCTGACCAGTATACACCAACACTGGGAACGTGAGGAAGAGACCTGACCAGTATACACCAACACTGGGAACATGGAGAAGAGACATGACCAGTATACACCAACACTGGGAACATGGAGAAGAATCCGGACCGGTATACACCAACACTGGGAACATGGAGAACAGACCTGACCAGTATACATCAACACTGGGAACATGGAGAAGAGACCTGACCAGTATACACCAACACTGGGAACGTGGAGAATAGACCTGACCAGTATACACCAACACTGGGAACGCGGAGAAGAGACCTGACCAGTATACACCAACACTAGGAACGTGTAGAAGAGACCTGACCAGTATACACCAACACTGGGAACGTGGAGAAGAGACCTGACCAGTATACACCAACACTGGGAACATGGAGAAGAGACCTGACCAGTATACACCAACACTGGGAACGTGGAGAAGAGACCTGACCAGTATACACCAACACTGGGAACGTGGAGAAGAGACCTGACCAGTATACACCAACACTGGGAACGTTTAGAAGAGACCTGACCAGTATACACCAACACTGGGAACATGGAGAAGAGACCTGACCAGTATACACCAACACTGGGAACGCGGAGAAGAGACCTGACCAGTATACACCAACACTAGGAACGTGTAGAAGAGACCTGACCAGTATACACCAACACTGGGAACGTGGAGAAGAGACCTGACCAGTATACACCAACACTGGGAACGTGGAGAAGAGACCTGACCAGTATACACCAACACTAGGAACATGGAGAAGAGATCTGACCAGTATACACCAACACTGGGAACGTGGAGAAGAGACCTGACCAGTATACACCAACACTGGGAACGTGGAGAAGAGACCTGGGATCAGATATCGGTGGAGCCATGTTGGAATATGATGGAGCCCAGAAGGATTCAAGAGGGTGAAAGCAAAATACTAACAAAACAGTAACAATGCAGTGAGGAGAATGTGCAGAACTCATCATATAATGAATAAATCTCCCTCAGTCCCTGAGACCTCCAGGGAATTTATTATAAAATGACTGATCACTCTGCCACCAGGGAATTTGCTGAAAATGAATAGGCCCCCCCTTTAGGGCTTTTAGTGTGGGGGGCACTCATGGGTTTGCCTGACACCCTATTTCTTGCTTTTAATGATTTAGTGTTTCTTTAAATTTTTAGATTAAAGGGAACCTGTCAGCAGAATTTTCGCAATTAAACTAAAAGCTTCCCCTCTGTAGCTCCGGGGCTGCATTCTAGGAAGGTTCCTGTTGCTACTGTGCCCCCTTTGAGACCAAAATAAACACTTTATAAATTCTTACCTTTTTGTATGCAAATGTGTTTTTATGGTCACGGGGGCGGGCTGTATTTCGTCTATTATTCGCACCCTTGCTGCTGTACGCCGTCCCTCATTGCTCATTTACATACATTAGGACACCGCCCTCATGTAACTGTGCTCCCGAGGTCTCGTGCATGCCCAGTGGCACTCTTGCGGGACTGAGCACTGTGCAAAGTGTGAATGCTGGTGAGGTGATTGCGCAGGCGCGAGATTATGGGCGGTGCTGTGATTGTCATCCAAGTACCCGCCCATAATCTCGTGCCCGCGCTTTTCCCTCTGCCTCCACCGTTATGCACAAGTGCTGGCCATATGACCCCACGTCAGCTGTTACCTATCGGTGGTGTGCTGCTCCAGGGAAAGATGGGTAATAGGTAACATGGTTCATATGGCCAGCGCTTGCGCATAACGGTGGAGGCAGAGGGAAAAGCGCGGGCACGAGATTATGGGCGGGTACTTGCATGACGTTGCTGATGACAATCACAGCGCCGCCCATAATCTCGCGCCTGCGCAATTGTGGCACCCCTGACCTGGTCAGGCACCACTGAGTACTGCACCCATGCTGGGTGCAGTACAATACAGGTAATCCAGAAGGCTGACAGAGGTGTGACTACACAGGCGCATAGTAATCAGGTCTCACACATCTACCTTTGAGGGGACTCCTGAGAGATTCCAGGAGGGGGCGTGGCCTCCATGTCCACTCAAGGGGTGTGGTAGAGGGCCTGGTTGCTAGGTGGCGTAGGCAAGAACAGGAGAGGAGGAGCAGTGAGCCAGTTAATGAGTGCAGCTCAGGGAGAGCAGTCGCATGCCGCAGACCCTGGAGTCTGTCACAATCTGACAGCGTACGCTCAGTGACTACCGACGGGGGAGACCGGTCACCTGGTAGTGCCACCCGAAATCCACCCAAGGCTAGAGAGAGCAAAGGGGTGGCAGAGTAAGGGGACTGCCAGATCGGTACCAGGCCCGCAGGGGTAACAGGTTCCAGTGCAGAGGTAGATTCAGCTTCTTCTGCCAAATCTGCCGGTGGGGGCACTTAATGCTCCACCAACAACACTACAGAGTCCGCAGCCACGTAGCAAAGGGAGGGCCCATAGTTCACAGGAGGCAAGCAGTCAGAGTGACCTGGTCCAGGCTACAAGCAAACGGGCCAAAACGAGGGGAGAGAGGCAGCAGCAACTTCCCTGGGTGACCCCCGTAGGGACTGCAAGTCGGGGTCACCACAAACACAAAAGGGCTAAGGAAGGCGAGTTGGTGGTCACCCTCATCAGCCAGCCAGAAGGATACCTGGTTCCAGCCTGGTTCATCCCAGCTACGCCCGGGTTACTCGCCTGCCATCAACTGTGAGTAAAGACCCTGAAAGACTGTTTGGACTGTGCCTGAGTCATTCTGCGACCTGTGGTCCCACACTCCTACACAGGGCCCTGGGGCTTGCCTCACTCTCGGGAGGCCACTACAACTGACTGCACCCACCATCAGCCCCAGGCACCCCTTCAACTGCAGTGGCGGTCACCCTGACCGCAATACCGAGAGTGGCGTCATGACAAATCCTAAAAAAAAGGTTCCCTACCTGTGACCAGACTGTTCCATCCACGTGGAGTCCCTGAAGGTAATGCACCGACACAACAGCACCTGCGGGGGTCCACATCTGGTGTCACGAACAGGATGAGGACTAGACCTGTTTAGACAGGTGACCATGTGCCTGGGCGGTCCGCTTAAAAAGTTTGAAGCGCCGCCATATTGCCACCATGAAAAGCGCGCCAAGAAACTGCAGCAACATGTGAAAATGGAAGTTACCGGCCGCGAAGAGGTGTGGCTACCCAGAGAAGCCCTGGAGTGTGCTGGCCTTACAAGAGAGGATGGGAGGCGGATCTGTCCTGAGACAGCGGGAAAAAGCGGCGCTGCAAGAAAAAGAAAAGTCTGTTATTAAAAGAAGAACTACAGGAAGTGACAGGGCAGTTGCTGGAAAGAGAACTGAAGGAAGAAGCAGAGGAGATGGCGTCTGAACGCAGAGACCCAGAGCCAGGCTCCGCTGCCTGGTGGGATTGGGAGCTTGCCCAGTTCTGCGACCGACTGGAGGCCAGGATCGTACAGCAGATCAGAGATGAACGCAAGGAGCTTCTGCAGTTGGCTACAGCAGTTCGGGCCTACGAGAGGTGGACCGCGCGACAAGTGCCACACCGGGCGGCGACGACTCAGACCCCGATGATGCTACCGATGGGTGAGTCCTGTGTTGCCCCTGCCTGCGCGAGTGCCCCGACCCCCTCTGCCATGCCCACGGCCCCTGGAGAGATGCGTGGCGATGCTGAACCAGGCCACAGCCCTGCCGGGTGCAGCCCGCCAAGTCCAGGCCGCCGCCATGCTAGGCCCGGCCCGCCAAGAACCGGTCGCAGCAGCGACTCCAATCCAGGCCGCCACAGTGATGCCCTGCTCGGCCCGCCAAGATCCCGCCGCAGCCGCGACGCCCATCCACACCGCAGGTGCGGCCCTCCAAGACCAGGCCGCCGCCATGCCAGGCTCGGCCCGCCAAGCCAAGGCCCCAAAGCCATCTACCCCGGCCTGTAAGGCCAGAGCAGAGAAGGCTCCCCAGTCCAAGGAGCCGGGTCTCATGCCCCCACTGGGAGAAGACACTGAATGCCTAAAGTTCAGGGCGGACATGGAAGCACGGTTCCCAAAGGAAATGATGGACCGTTATCTGCTCCCCAGGCGCTCACCCAGAGTGTCCTCAGTGAATCCCATGGCTGACGGCCCACCTCCCTGGCCTGCAGATGAAAATCCATCCCCAGCGCTGCCGCAAAAGGAGTGCTCAGAAGAACTAAGGGGGAGGGGAGGCCAGGAGGCTGAGGAACTGACCCCAGAGCCATCAGCAGTGGATCCAGGCCTGGAGCCAGAGATGCTGCCGTACTCCCGCTGGGATGAAGAGAACCCAACACCCTCTGCTGATGAAGAGCTGACTGTACTGACCCCAAGTATGTACATCACCTGGGAGCCTGCAAGCAGTGAGATAGCAGCCCAGCAGAAGCCCGCCCGCAAGACACGGCGCCGCAGCAGAACGAAGCTTTCCCCTGCACAGCAGTCTCCAGATAGGAAGGACGAAGTAACGGCCCGGGACCTAGAAGAGAAGCGGATCCTGAGAAAAGCCTGCCACCAGGCGAGAGGCCCCCTTTGTTGTGGAGTTGTGGAGGAATTTAGTTTAAAATCTGGATACGGCTTCATAGTTGCACCTGGCCTGAAAGATGGCATCTTTGTAAGCAGGAGAGACATTAGAGCACACTTGCCTAGAGGACATCCAGGAAGAAACCTGTACATGGGAGACCTGGTAGAATTCACCAAACACCAAGAACGCGGATGGTACGCACTAGATGTTACACCATGCCCCAGAAATCCCTACAGTAACCCTGCTGTCTCAACACTACAAGATAAAGAAAGAGAAAAAGAAACAGAAGATGGAGATAGAGAAAGTGAAGACAAAAGCAAAGAACCCATTGATGAGACCACTACAGATGATGACAGAGATGTAGAAAGCAACAGGTGCCGTAGCCCTACAGGCCCAAGCCCTGGTGAAACAGAGGAATCCATGTAAGCAAAGTAAGAAGTACAGCAGTTTGAAAAGTTTGCAACGTTAATGTTTAAGAAATGTGCCCACATGAACTGATGTGAGAAACCCCTTTTTGCACTTTGAAAAATACGGACCATTAGGCTATGAACTGGCTATAGCCACAAACTCTCGCAGTGTTGATAGTTACCCTAGAGGTACCACCACCAGAGCCAGCCTGTTTAGGGGCCCGGCACGTCTGCGACCAGAAAGCATGCCTGTTTATGGGGCTTGGCTCTCCACCACAAAACAACAGCGTGACCGGGAACACCGCCTCTACATCCTGCCAGAAGTGGCTGAAGGCGCAGTGCAACTGAGAGGAAGCCGCCCCTACATCCTGCCAGAAGTGGCCGAAGACGCGGCACAGCAGAGAGGAGGGGCTTATGCCAATCACCGACCTTAGGAGAGGAAGGTTGGAGGAAAGGTCTGGGGAAGCGGATGGCCCAGACCTGGTTACCAAGAGGACCGGTGACCTACCTCCTGAGAGGGTATTGGGTGGGTTAACGGACTTGTGGGTGGAGGGTGGTGATGTATAGTACCTGGTGGTTTTAAAATGTTTTATATGTTTTACCTGTTTCATGCATTTTAAAATGTTGTCTTGCAGCCCGAGGACGTGCTCGTGATAACTAAGGGGGAATGTGGCGCCCCTGACCTGGTCAGGCACCACTGAGTACTGCACCCATGCTGGGGGCAGTACAATACAGGTAATCCAGAAGGCTGATCGAGATGTGAGTACACAGGCGCATAGTAATCAGGTCTCACACATCTACCTTTGAGGGGCTCCTGAGAGCTTCCAGGAGGGGGCAAGCAGCCGGAGTGGCCTGGTCCAGGCTACAAGCAAACGGGCCAAAACGAGGGGAGAAAGGCAGTAGCAACTTCCCTGGGTGAAGCCCCAGGCACCCCTTAAACTGCAGTGGCGGTCACCCTGACCGCAATACCGAGAGTGGCGTCACGACAAATCCTAAATGAAGGTTCCCTACCTGTGACCAGACTCTTCCATCCACGTGGAGTCCCTGAATGTAATGCACCGACACAACAACGCCACCAGTGGGGCTCCACACAATCACCTCACCAGCGTTCACGCTTTGCGCAGTGCTCAGTCCCGCGAGAGTGCCACTGCGCATGTGCCAGACCTCGGGAGCACAGTTACATGAGGGTGTCCTCATGTATGTAAATGAGCAATGAGGGATGGCGTACAGCGGCAAGGGTGCGAATAACGGACGAAATACAGCCCGCCCCCGTGACCATAAAAACACATTTGCATACAAGGTATATACATATATATATATATATATATATATATATACACATACATACATATATATAGATACAAAGGTAAGACTTTATAAAGTATTTATTTAGGTCTCAAAGGGGGCACAATAGAAACAGGAACGAACCTTCATAGAATGCAGCCCCGGAGCTGCAGAGGGGGAATCTTTTAGTTTAATTGCGAAAATTCTGCTGATAGGTTCCCTTTAATTGTTGTCGGCAGATTGTTGCAACAGCTCCAGGATTGGCTGACAGCTTTTGGCGGGAAGGGGAAGGGTACATAGGCTGAGGCCTGGTTGTCAGGAGTCATTGCTGACAGGACGCAGATCCGGCAGCTCCCGCCCCTCCCCCCGCATCTGGAGGTCTCGGAGTTATTAGTCGGGGGGGTCGCCCAGCTTAGCGTGAGTGGACAGTGCTTTATTCTGAGATATTGTAATATTAATCATTCATACAAGAGGTAATTTATTGGTTTCATTATTTATTGATTAAATTATTATGTGACGCATTAATAATCACCGCGGTCGTGTTCCCTGGAAATCGTCAGTGACAACGTGAGGAACTGCAGAGGCTTCTCAATGACGGAGAAGAAACAGAGAAGATGTCATGAAAATACTAGAAACCTCGAAACCTCACCCATTTCATCTGCCATGAGGCATTTCATATCATGAAACTTCTTTAGTGTTGCTTCCTCCATCCTGACCCGATCTGATCCTTCAGTCTGTTGGGGAGAAAGAGCGTTGGGTTCATCAATCAATGAAGACATGAGATCCTGAGATCCGGCCCTGTGTATCCATTCATCAATAATCGCAGCTTGTCCTGCAGATCTGCACGGAGATCAGGCTCACTTTACTGCCTGCTGCAATCATCGGATGAGGGTCTGAGGCCCGGGAACCTGAGGGGTCCCAAAAGCCCATCTACTATATAAGTAGTCATTATTATCAAATCATGAGGAATGGCCAACAAAGGGTGGATAGAAAGTGTAGGGATCAAGATAATATAACCTGCACCAGTGGGGGACCCTGTGATAAGACCATACGCAGACCAAAAGTTTGGACACACCTTCTCATCTCTAGAACAACTGTTAAGAGGAGACTTTGTGCAGCAGCCTTCATGGTAAAATAGCTGCTAGGAAACCTCTGCTAAGGACAGGCAACAAGCAGAAGAGAACACAAGGAATGGACATTAGACCAGTGGAAATCTGTGCTTTGGTCTGATGAGTCCAAATTTGAGATCTTTGGATCCAACCACCGTGTCTTTGTAGAAAAGGTGAACGGATGGACTCTACATGCCTGGTTCCCACCGTGAAGCATGGAGGAGGAGGTGTGATGGTGGGGGGGCTTTGCTGGTGACACTGTTGGGATTTATTCAGAATTGAAGGCATACTGAACCAGCATGGCTACCACAGCATCTTGCAGCGGCGTGCTATTCCATCCGGTTTGCGTTTAGTTGGACCATCATTTATTTTTCAACAGGACAATGACCCCAAACACCCCTCCAGGCTGTGTAAGGGCTATGTGACTAAGAAGGAGAGTGATGGGGTGCTACGCCAGATGACCTGGCCTCCACAGTCACCAGACCTGAACCCAATCGAGATGGTTTGGGGTGAGCTGGACCGCAGAGTGAAGGCAAAAGGGCCAACAAGTGCTAAGCATCTCTGGGAACTCCTCAAAGACTGTTGGAAGACCATTTCCGGTGACTACCTCTTGAAGCTCATCAAGAGAATGCCAAGAGTGTGGAAAGCAGTAATCAAAGCAAAAGGCGGCGACTGTGAAGAACCTAGAATATAAGACATATTTCCAGTTGTTTCACACTTTTTTGAGTATTTTATTCCACATGTGGTAATTCATAGTTTTGATGCCTTCAATGTGAATCTACAATTTTTAGAGTCATGAAAATAAAGAAAATTCTTTGATTGAGAAGTTTTGTCCAAACTTTTGGTCTGTACTGTATATATATGAACAAAAATATCTGATAGAAATTGTAGGAATTGTCACATTTCTTTACAAACACTCCACATTTTAGGAGGTCAAAAGTAATTGGACAAATAAACCAAACCCAAACAAAATATTTTTATTTTCAATATTTTGTTGCGAATCCTTTGGAGGCAATCACTGCCTTAAGTCTGGAACCCATGGACATCACCAAACGCTGGGTTTCCTCCTTCTTAATGCTTTGCCAGGCCTTTACAGCCGCAGCCTTCAGGTCTTGTTTGTTTGTGGGTCTTTCCGTCTTAAGTCTGGATTTGAGCAAGTGAAATGCATGCTCAATTGGGTTATTTTAGCTGTTTACAAAAACATGTTCAGAAATACAATTCTATATATAATATGGGCTGAAAGTGCACACTCCCAGCTGCAATATGAGAGTTTTCACATCCAAATCGGAGAAAGGGTTTAGGAATCATAGCTCTGTAATGCATAGCCTCCTCTTTTTAAAGGGACCAAAAGTAATTGGACAAGGAACTCTAAGGGCTGCAATTAACTCTGAAGGCGTCTCCCTCGTTAACCTGTAATCAATGAAGTAGTTAAAAGGTCTGGGGTTGATTACAGGTGTGTGGTTTTGCATTTGGAAGCTGTTGCTGTGACCAGACAACATGCGGTCTAAGGAACTCTCAATTGAGGTGAAGCAGAACATCCTGAGGCTGAAAAAAAAAGAAAAGATCCATCAGAGAGATAGCAGACATGCTTGGAGTAGCAAAATCAACAGTCGGGTACATTCTGAGAAAAAAGGAATTGACTGGTGAGCTTGGGAACTCAAAAAGGCCTGGGCGTCCACGGATGACAACAGTGGTGGATGATCGCCGCATACTTTCTTTGGTGAAGAAAAACCCGTTCACAACATCAACTGAAGTCCAGAACACTCTCAGTGAAGTAGGTGTATCTGTCTCTAAGTCACCAGTAAAGAGAAGACTCCATGAAAGTAAATACAAAGGGTTCACATCTAGATGCAAACCATTCATCAATTCTAAAAATAGACAGGCCACAGTTACATTTGCTGAAAAACACCTCATGAAGCCAGCTCAGTTCTGGAAAAGTATTCTATGGACAGATGAGACAAAGATCAACCTGTACCAGAATGATGGGAAGAAAAAAGACTGGAGAAGAAAGGGAACGGCACATGATCCAAGGCACACCACATCCTCTGTAAAACAAGGTGGAGGCAACGTGATGGCATGGGCATGCATGGCTTTCAATGGCACTGGGTCACTTGTGTTTATTGATGACATAACAGCAGACAAGAGTAGCCGGATGAATTCTGAAGTGTACCGAGATATACTTTCAGCCCAGATTCAGCCAAATGCCGCAAAGTTGATCGGACGGCGCTTCATAGTACAGATGGACAATGACCCCAAGCATACAGCCAAAGCTACCCAGGAGTTCATGAGTGCAAAAAAGTGGAACATTCTGCAATGGCCAAGTCAATCACCAGATCTTAACCCAATTGAGCATGCATTTCACTTGCTCAAATCCAGACTTAAGACGGAAAGACCCACAAACAAGCAAGACCTGAAGGCTGCGGCTGTAAAGGCCTGGCAAAGCATTAAGAAGGAGGAAACCCAGCGTTTGGTGATGTCCATGGGTTCCAGACTTAAGGCAGTGATTGCCTCCAAAGGATTCGCAACAAAATATTGAAAATAAAAATATTTTGTTTGGGTTTGGTTTATTTGTCCAATTACTTTTGACCTCCTAAAATGTGGAGTGTTTGTAAAGAAATGTGACAATTCCTACAATTTCTATCAGATATTTTTGTTCAAACCTTCAAATTAAACGTTACAATCTGCACTTGAATTCTGTTGTAGAGGTTTCATTTCACATCCAATGTGGTGGCATGCAGAGCCCAACTCGCCAAAATTGTGTCACTGGCCAAAGATTTCTGGACCTAACTGTATACCCCAGAGTATGCCCCCCTGTGTATACCCCCCAGAGTATGCCCCCCTGTGTATATCCCCCAGAATATGACCCCTGTGTATACCCCCCAGAATATACCTCCATGTGTATATCCCCCAGAGTATGCACCCCTGTGTATATCCCCCAGAATATGCCCCCCTGTATATATACCCCAGAGTATTCCACCCCTGTATATTTCCCAGAATATGCCCCCCTGTGTATATCCCCCAGAATATGCCCCTCCCCTGTGTATATCCCCCAGAGTATGCACCCCTGTGTATATCCCCCAGAATATGCCCCCCTGTATATATACCCCAGAGTATTCCACCCCTGTATATTTCCCAGAATATGCTACCCTGTTTATATCCCCCAGAATATGCCCCCCTGTGTATATCCCCCAGAATATGCCCCTCCCCTGTGTATATCCCCCAGAGTATGCCCCCCTGTGTATATCCCCCAGAATATGACCCCTGTGTATACCCCCCAGAATAAGCCCCCTCCCGTTTAAATTCCCAAAACTAAGCCCTGATATTATTCTTGACAGGATAAGAGGTTTCTCTCATGGGCGAAGACCATAACAGACACTTTATAGAGAATGGGAGAGGATTAGGAGAGGCCTCCAGAGCTGTAATCATTGACCGTTACTCTTTGCTCTTTACCATAAAAGGATTATGCAAATAATCTCCGGAATATAATCTCCTCCAGTAATCTGCCATCAGCGCTGTCTTCTATATTATCTTCTCTACTTTGTACAAAGTGAAATAAATATCAAAGTCATGGGATTTGAAAATGCATTACATGACTACAGAGGAGTGCAGCTCCGAAGTATAATAAAGTATCTAATACATGCAGTATCTCAAGATATGTACTGGATCAGTAATCTAATGTACAGTGACTGCACTAGCAGAATAGTGAGTGCAGCTCTGGAGTATAATACAGGAGGGAACTCAGCATCAGTAATGTAATGTATGTACACAATGACTGAACCAGCAGAATAGTGAGTGCAGCTCTGGAGGATAATACAGGAGGGAACTCAGCATCAGTAATGTAATGTATGTACACAGTGACTGCACCAGCAGAATAGTGAGTGCAGCTCTGGAGTATAATACAGGAGGGAACTCAGCATCAGTAATGTAATGTATGTATAGTGACTGCACCAGCAGAATAGTGAGTGCAGCTCTGGAGTATAATACAGGAGGTAACTCAGGATCAGTAATGTAATGTATGTACACAATGACTGAACCAGCAGAATAGTGAGTGCAGCTCTGGAGGATAATACAGGAGGGAACTCAGCATCAGTAATGTAATGTATGTACACAGTGACTGCACCAGCAGAATAGTGAGTGCAGCTCTGGAGTATAATACAGGAGGGAACTCAGCATCAGTAATGTAATGTATGTATAGTGACTGCACCAGCAGAATAGTGAGCGCAGCTCTGGAGTATAATACAGGAGGTAACTCAGGATCAGTAATGTAATGTATGTACACAGTGACTGCACCAGCAGAATAGTGAGTACAGCTCTGGAGTATAATACAGGAGGTAACTCAGGATCAGTAATGTAATGTATGTACACAGTGAATGCCCCAGCAGAATAGTGAGTGCAGCTCTGGAGTATAATACAAGACATAACTCAGGATCAGTAATGTAATGTATGTACAGAGTGACTGCACCAGCAGAATAGTGAGTGCAGCTCTGGAGTATAATACAGGAGGTAACTCAGGATCAGTAATGTAATGTATGTACACAGTGACTGCCCCAGCAGAATAGTGAGTGCAGCTCTGGAGTATAATACAAGACATAACTCAGGATCAGTAATGTAATGTATGTACAGAGTGACTGCACCAGCAGAATAGTGAGTGCAGCTCTGGAGTATAATACAGGAGGTAACTCAGGATCAGTAATGTAATGTATGTACACAGTGACTGCACCAGCAGAATAGTGAGTGCAGCTCTGGAGTATAATACAAGGGGTAACTCAGGATCAGTAATCTAATGTACAGTGACTGCACCAGCAGAATAGTGAATGCAGCTCTGGAGTATAATACAGGAGGGAACTCAGGATCAGTAATGGATGTACACAGTGACTGCAGCAGCAGAATAGTGAGTGAAGCTCTGGAGTATAATACAGGAGGTAACTCAGGATCAGTAATGTAATATATGTGCAGAGTGACTGCACCAGCAGAATAGTGAGTGCAGCTCTGGGGTATAATACAGGAGGTAATTCAGGATCAGTAATGTAATGTATGTACACAGTGACCGCACCAGCAGAATAGTGAGTGCAGCTCTGGAGTATAATACAGGAGGTAACTCAGGATCAGTAATGTAATGTATGTACACAGTGACTGCACCAGCAGAATAGTGAGTGCAGCTCTGGAGGATAATACAGGAGGTAATTCAGGATCAGTAATGTAATGTATGTGTGCCGCCCCCGTGCCAGCAGCCGGCGCTGCTCGAGTCCGTACCTTCAGGGGTGGTGGCTCGAGGGTCTCCGGACCCGGGGATCTCGCGGACATGCCAAATAAAAGGGGGGACGTAGATGTACGGGCTGGGCCGTATTAAGTTTGTGACGCCACCCACGGTGCGTGGTGAGTTGGGACACCACCACTGCAGTTATGGGGCACCCGGGGGAGATGTTGTGCAGCAAGTTGGTAACCCCTCCGTGGGCAGGGATGGTGGCCCCGGGACCCGGTGGCTCGGTGCAGGGGGATAGCGACCGCAGCGGGTGCGGGTGTACTCACTGTTAGTAAAACACACAAGTCTCTGGTAAACCAAGGTGATGGTGGCCACTGCCGTGGACGGTTGCATTGCGGGTCCCCCACCCAGCTGGTGGTCTCTATCTCTGTCCTCTGCACTGTTTTAAGTAGAAAATGACTTCCCAGTCTGAAACGTAGGAGTCGGCTCCCGGCTGGATGTGACCTAAGGAGCCGTGCCCGCAGACGCTGGCCCGTGGGGTCTATGGGCCCTGGCAGGGACCTGTTATCCCTAATCGGTGGGCTGTTGTCTTCTATGAGGGACTTTGAGTGGGACAGGACCTCTAGTCCTGGCCTCAATCGATTAATTAACCAGTCCGCTTGGTTCCGGTTTCTGGCTTCAGGGTTCGAGTACCCCCCTTGTGCTACCGTTTCCGGGTTGGTTCCCCGTGTCAGTACCGGCGGGCTACAACCCTGTCCCGGTACACCTTGGTTCCACCGAGCCGTCTTCCCGTCTCCTGCCGATGGAGACCACTGTCTGCCACCTAGCCAGAGGCACCAGGGCTCCAACCCTGGTACCGTTCAATTTGGACTACGCCTGCTGGAGCTACACTTAGCTCCAGCCCACACTCCTCTCCAACTTGAACTCCAGACACTATCTAAAACTGATCTCCCTGTTTTCCCACCCTGGGCTGTCTAGACCCCTGGGTGGGCGTGCACCAACCACCTGGTCATGGTGTAATGCCTGATCGGAGCCACAGACTCAGACTGGCTGTAAGGGACGTCTAGAGAAAAGCCGCTCACAAGGCAGGACCCCAAGAACTATGCAACCCTTTAACCCCTATACAGGGATTTGGTTGGAATTACACAGAGCCTCAGAGATCGCTACCTGTGGCAGGCTGTAGTCCGTGGTAGTCAGGCAGGGTCAAAAACCAGGAGATGTTAAACAGGAACAGAATCGGCAGGCAAGGGCATAGTGAGGAGACAAAGCAGAGGTCAAATCCGGAACTGGCAGCAAGGTACAAAAACGACAGGTAGGAGGGTAGTCAAAAAACAAGCAAAGGTCAGCACACAGGAATCACCATACAAACAGCACATGAGCCAGGAGTGCAGAACTATCTCTGGCAGTGGTAATGTGACAGGAGGGGGAATAAGAAGGGTGTGGTGTCTTCCCATTGGCTGCAGGTGAATGTTGGCAACTTCAGCTGGAAGACACACGCCACCTACAGTCAGCCAGTGGTACTGCAGGTTCCAGGGAAACTCAGCCTAGTGGATGAGTGGAGCCTGTGCTCTGCAGAGCCACGGGCACTGACTCCTCTCCCATCACCAGCACTATCCATGGTGGGAACATGGCGTTGTCTGGCGATCGGAGCAGAAGTCGCAGGAGTGGACTCCGGTGGGGACGTGACAGTACCCCCCCTCCACGAGGGGCCACCGGACCCTCAAAACCCGGCTTGTCAGGGAACTGGAGGTGAAATCACCTGACAAGACCTTTAGCGTGGACCTCACTTGCTGGGACCCATGATCGCTCCTCAGAGCCATAACCCTTTCAATGTACAAGATACTGCACCGCCCTCTAACAATACGGGAGTCAAGGATTCTCTGTACTTCATACTCCAGGTTACCCTTGACCAAAACAGGAGGAGGGGGGGGTCTGACTGGGAGAATGGAAACACGATACAACTTGAGGAGGGATTTGTGGAACATGTTCGATATTTTGAAGGACTGAGGGAGGTTCAGGCGGAAAGCTGTGGGATTAATGTCCTCAGCTATCTCGTAAGGTCCAATAAATCTGGGACCCAGCTTAGCAGAAGGGACCTTGAGTTTAATATTCCGTGTGGATAACCATACCTTATCCCCAGCTCCAAGGCTAGGGCCCTTGGAACGTCTCTTATTAGCAGAGGAGGCTTGACCACCCCGTGCCCTCTTCAAGTTCTCTTTCACCTCAGACCAGATAGCCTTCAGTTTGTTCACAGTGCTTTCAGCCTCAGGAGTATCCACCACAGCGGAAGAAAAGGACCCAAAACGTGGATGCAACCCTAAATTTCAGAAAAAGGGGTAGTCTGGATAGACTCCTGATACTGATTATTGATGGTGAACTCAGCTAGCGGCAGATATTCCACCCAGTCAGACTGATGGTCAGACACATAACACCGGAGATATTGTTCTAAGATTTGATTAGAACGGTCAGTCTGACCATTGGTCTCTGGGTGGTAGGCGGAAGAAAAAGATAACTCTATATTAATCTTTTTACAAAACGCCCTCCAGCATTTCGAGATGAACTACGTTCCTCTGTCAGAAACAATATTTTCAGGAACCCCGTGTGACCGCACAATGTGCCTAATGAACAACCTGCTAAGCGTTTCAGAATTAGGTAAACCGGACAAAGGAACAAAATGACACTGTTTGCTGAATCTATCCACTACTACCCAGATACAAGTCTTCCCTTCTGAGGGTGGAAGGTCAGTGATGAAGTCCATGGAGAGGGGGAATAAGTCCAAGGACTTTTTGGAATAGGTAGGGACTGGAGAAATCCAGCGGGATGGGTACGGGGTGTCTTGGCTCGAGCACAAGTTTCACAGGCCAGTACGTATTTGTCGCGGGCGGAGGAGGGGACGCCGCGCTCTCCCACTGCTCGGGTCCGGCTGCCGCGGCTGCTGCGGCCTGCTGCTGCTCGGTGGCTCGAGCGATGGGCCGGATCCCAGGGACTCTAGCGGCGCTCCTCCTTTTAATAATAACAGTGTAACGGGTCCTTCAGTCACCCACCCAAACAACCTAGCCTTGGTGCTGCCCCTAGGAAGTGGGCAGCACCCCTTGACCCCAGTCCAGGAACGGCTCCAGATTAGTCAACGGGACCGGTACTTCGCTGCCGTTGCGGCCGGGCGGACTGCCGGAGCCGTCGTCATCTCCATCGCGGCCGGGCGGACTGCCGGGGCCGGTGGCAGGGCGGTGACAAAGGTGAGGCCTGGGGACCCCAGGTCTGGGTCCTCCCCCACAGACGCTGCGGGCTCCGCTACCGGTAACAGGGGTAACGGGTCGGTGCATCACTGCGGCGGCCTCTTCCAGGAACCAAATGCTGGCAGAGTCCTGGCGTCCCTGCTTCCACAGCCGCGGTTCACATGCGGCCGGACGCCATCCCGTCCCCCTTAGCTTCTTTTTAGCACCTCCTTCTTCAGGGGGCGGGGCTCCACTTTCGCGCCTTTCCTGCTCGGGGAAGACGCTCGAGCAGGAAATTCTTCGCGCCAAGATGGCGGCTTCTGAAATTTTCTGGCCGGACACCTCCGGCGGTAACAAGGCGCACCTCTACCAGACGGCAGAGCGGTAAGATCCTGTTCGTGACGCCAAGTTGTCGCGGGCGGAGGAGGGGACGCCGCGCTCTCCCACTGCTCGGATCCGGCTGCCGCGGCCGCTGCGGCCTGCTGCCGCTCGGTGGCTCGAGCGATGGGCCGGATCCCGGGGACTCTAGCGGCGCTCCTCGCCCGTGAGTGAAAGGGGGATTTAGGTGTGGGGATTGTTTATTGTCCGTGACGCCACCCACGGGTGTGGTGATTGAGTGTACACCACCGCTGCTCTGGCTGGGGATCCCGGGAGTGATGGTATGGAGCAGCCAGTTGTTGTGTTGCCCCTCCGTGGGTAGGGGTTGGTGATCCCGGGGCCCAGTGATGGAGTTGGGATGGTGGACAGGCGGGCTAGGGGGCCTGTGGAGGTGCAGGGGCGCAGGGGCAGCGCTGTGCCGCACGGCACGGAGGTACTCACTCAGCCAGTAAACACGACACAGTTCTCGGTAAACAAACGGCTGGTTGGACGGGTCCCTCGGACAGTTGCTGTTGTTGTTTCTCCCCTGACCCAGTTTAGTGGGATAAGTCCTTTCTTTCGCCTCAGTGCACCCTCCTCCTACGTTCCGGCTTCCAGCTGGCTCCCCGGTTCAGTACCGGTGGGCCACCGCCCAGCCCCGGCTACCTACGGTTCCACCAGCTGTCTCCCCGGCTCCCTGCAGACGGCCACTACCGTCTGCCGGACTCTCTGTACGAGGCCCTAGGCTCCAACCTAGGCCCCTGGCTATGTCTGCCTCTCTGCAGACCTTCTCTCTTCCTCTCCTAGGACTTGACTGGGCTTGTTTTCTGCCTCAGGCCAGCTCACTCCTGGGTGGGCGTCTCCATCTCCTGACTCCGCCCACCTGGTGTGTCAGTCTAAGCCCGAGGCAGAAAGCAGGTCACTTTGGGGATGTCTGCTGTGAACTGCTGGGGGTGGGGGTGTGTGTGTGTTGTTACCTGTGTCCCCTGGCTTGTCCAGGGCGACACATATTCCTCACAGTCCTTTGCTATGGTTGGCCACCAAAAGCTCCTAGTTACAAGTTAGAGGGTATTGCCTATACCACGGTGACCTGCAAGGACAGAATTATGGACTCCTGAAGTACCCGTAGACGAAGTGGGGGAGCAACAAACAGTTTACGGTCAGGAGTTGCTTCAGGGGCCTGGTCTTGGGCATCACGGATTTGTTCTATCAAATCTATGGATACCGATGATACAACAATGCCTTTAGCTAAAATAGGGACTGGTTCGATGTTTTCTGACTGAGAGGGACAGAAGCTACGGGAAAGTGCATCAGCTCTTGTGTTCTTGGTACCGGGCAGAAACGTCACCACGAAATCAAATCTGAAGAAGAACAATGCCCACCTAGCTTGCCTAGGATTGAGTCTCTTAGCAGATTCCAGATAAGTGGGGTTCTTATGGTCTATGATGACTGTGACCTTATGTTTGGCACCCTCGAGGAAGTGGCTCCATTCCTCGAAGGCCCACTTAATGGCCAACAACTCACGATTACCAATATCATAGTTTCTCTCGTTGGGAGAAAATTTGCGGGAAAAGAAGGCACAAGGACGAAGTTGAGTGAGAGATGGAGTACCTTGTGATAGCCCCGCTTCTACTCCAACCTCGGATGCATCGACTTCTACAATAAATTGACGCATCAGGTCAGGCTGAACCAGAATAGGGTCTGAGGAAAAACAGTCTTTTAATGTAGAGAAGGCATGGATCGCCTCTGGCTTCCAATTAACCACATCAGACCCCTTTTTAGTCAAATCAGTGAGGGGTTTGGCAATCTTGGAAAAATCCCTAATAAATTTGCGATAATAATTTGCAAACCCAAGGAAACGCTGCAAGGCTTTCAGGGACTTGGGTTGCACCCACTCCTTAATCAGCTGTAGCTTAGAGGGATCCATCCGGAAGCCTTCTGCAGACAATATATAACCCAGTAAATTAACCTCTGCCTAAAAAAAAAACAACACATTTTTCATACTCAGCAAATAGGGAGTTCTCCCTGAGTCTCTGGAGCACAGTGCGGACATGTTGGACATGTGACGTAGCATCAGGAGAATAAATCAGGATATCATCCAGATAGACCACCACATATTGACCACAAATATCTCTGAAAATGTCATTAACAAAGTTCTGGAACACAGCCGGCGCATTACTCAATCCAAAAGGCATTACTAGGTACTCATAGTGTCCCTCTGGAGTGTTAAATGCCGTTTTCCATTCATCCCCTTCTCTGATGCGGATTAGGTTATATGCACCCCTCAGATCCAGCTTTGTTAAGTACCAGGCTCCTGTGAGCTGGTTAAAGAGATCGGGGATCAGTGGCAGAGGGTACTGATTCTTTACAGTGATAGCGTTAAGTTCACGGTAGTCAATACAAGGTCTGAGGCCACCATCTTTTTTCTCCACAAAAAAGAATCCAGCGCCAACTGGTGACCTGGATGGTCTGATGAACCCTCTCTGCAGACTGTCTGCTATATATTCTTTCATGGCCTGATGCTCCGGACCAGAAAGATTATAAATCCTACCCTGGGGGAGTTGGGAATTGGGGACCAAATCTATGGGGCAGTCATAATCTCTATGTGGAGGTAATTTTTCAGATTCAGATATAGAAAAGACATCAGCAAAATCCCTGAATGCATGAGGTATGAAGATAGGTTCAGCTCTAGTCAGGTTAACAGATAACGACATACACGTCTCCTGACACTCAGGGCTCCAGCGTACATTCTCACCCTGGTGCCAGTCTATGAGCGGGTTATGTTTGCGCAGCCATGGCATGCCCAATACCACTGCTGACATCAGATTCTCAAGAACAAAAAATGACACTGATTCTACATGCAGAGCCCCAGCAAGCATGGAGATCTCTGGAGTTACAAACGTAACCACACCCTGAGGGAGAGGGGTATTATCAATTGCAGAGATTTTAATGGGAGAGTTCAGTCTCAGCAAAGGCAAACCCAGCTCTTTTGCTATCTCAGAGTTTATGAAATTAGCTGCAGAGCCACAATCAATAAAGGCCTGTAGCCACACAGATTTTCCCTGGTGAGACAATGAGACAGGTAACATTAACTTCATAGGGTCTGCAGGGAGTACCTGGGCGCCTGAGTGAGTATCCTGGGGCTCACTCAGGTGCGGTTGCTGCTCTGGAAGCGATTGTCTCTGAGATCCAGGCTCTCCATGATGGTCTCCCCAACGTGATCTGCTCCCTTGACGTTGACGGGACTCTGGGCATGATGAGGGAGGTGCTGCTGGAGCTTGAACTTGGGCAAACTGGAGCTCTTCGACTTGCTGTGCAAGTACTTGAACCAAGCCAGACAGGGTCAGCACCCGGTCCATCACAGTTTGGAGAGGATCCATTTTTTTTTTTTTTGGAATTACACAGAGCCCCAGAGATCACTATCTGTGGTAGGCTGTAGTCCGTGGTCGTCAGGCAGGGTCAAAAACCAGGAGATGCTAAACTGGAACAGAATCGGCAGGCAAGGGTGTAGTGAGGAGACAAAGCAGAGGTCAAATCCGGAACTGGCAGCAAGGTACAAAAACGACAGGTAGGAGGGTAGTCAAACAACAAGCAAAGGTCAGCGCACAGGAATCAACATACAAACAGCACATGAACCAGGAGTACAGAACTATCTCTGGCAGTGGTCATGTGACAGGAGGGGGAATAAGAAGGGTGTGGTGTCTTCCCATTGATTGCAGGTGAATGTTGGCAACTTCAGCTGGAAGACACATGCCACCTACAGTCAGCCAGTGGTACTGCAGGTTCCAGGGAAACCCAGCCTAGTGGATGAGCGGAGCCTGTGCTCCGCAGAGCCACGGGCACCGACTCCTCTCCCATCACCAGCACTTTTCATGGTGGGAACATGGCGTCGTCTGGCGATCGGAGCAGAAGTCGCAGAAGCGGACTTCGGTGGGGACGTGACACACGCCCACTGGTGTGTCTATCTTTCCCTAAGGGGGGGTGACTAGGGTTTCAGGTCGGCTTTATGTTGCCTAATGAGGGAACGGTGTAATGCAGGGGCCTAAGTGTGACTACCTGGGTTCTCCAGGGCGTCACACTCCCCCTTGGTTGAATACAGACCGTCCGTGGGCTGTCCGACCACCACTGTTTATTTAACTGAAAAGAGAGAAAACGGGTAAACAGTTTACAATTATAATAACATTTGTACGTTAAGCATGGGTTTTGTTTTCTTCCCTTGCGGGAGGCATGTTACTTCAACGTTACACATTTAAAACCGGGACAGGACGGGACCGGATCCTTCTCTCCTGTACCACCTAAAACAACCTAACCCTGATGCCACCACTAAAACACAGGTTGGCACCCCTTGCCCAAGTCCAGGTTAAGTCCGGGTGTTGCCCAAACGGGCCGGGTAAAAAGTTCCTTACCCGGCAGTCCTTTACAGGGACTCCACGTCCAGGGGACCCCTGACCCGGAGGATAGTCACCGGTCCCACTGGTGACTGGGCCTCGGCCTACTCCACCGCAGGCCATTCCTCCAATCAGCCTCTCCGGAGACTGCTGCAAGGTGAGAAGGTAGGTCCGGGATTATTTACAAGACCCATTAGTTCATGGGTTGGCTCGCAAGTTCTAAGCCATTGTCTTTTTAACTGTTATGGGACAACAGACAATTCTAACGGGAACTTTAACTGAAGGTAGCCGGGAACCACTACCTAACTTTCTTCATATTCGGGACTGGAGAGCGGTGGAGAGGGGTGGACGTGCAGCTGGGTGCCCCTGCTCACCCTCCTTCTGACATCGAGGGCGAACCACCCCCTCTCTCCGCAGTGCCGGGTGTACGTTACCAGTTCTCCAGGTTCTAAGTGCCGGTCGGGGTGGCCAACAGGCAGATGAGGGGCCACGTCCCTTCGGGACACGAATATTTCAGCGTCCAGGCCCGGCTCGAATATGAAACCCCACCCCTTTTGGGGGTTAAAATGCCGGACCTGGCCTTCATACGTCGGGCCCCTCACCCGGAAAGTGGCATTCCAGAGGTTGTCCTTCTCTGTATAGGTCCGGGACCGGACCTCCGCCTTCCGCTTCTCCTGGGCGGCAATTTCTCTCCCCAGCTGGCGCCGCTGCCACTCCCAGTATGAAGCATCTGCTTCCAGGTGGTCTCTGTCTTTCTCCCGCACCTGTTTTGTGATGGTGGACTACCTGCGCCTGCAACATCAGGAGTCAGCTCCCCGGCTTGTGGTTGTCGGAGGAGCCCTTTGCCCGCAGACACTGGCCCGTGGGATCTCTCTGCCGTGGCGATGGCTTTCTATCCCCCTCGTTGGGCTGTTGTCTTCAGTCGGGACTTTGGGTGGGAAAGGACCTATAGTCCTAGCCTCAATCAGTTAATTAGCTAGCCCCCAGTAGCTTCTGGACCTAGCTTCAGGGTCTCAATACCCCCCATTGTGCTCCGGATTCCGGGTCACTACCCTGTCCTGGTCCTCCTCGGTTCCACCTCGCCGTCTTCTCGGCTCCTGCAGACAGAGGCCTCCGTATGCCTCCTAGCCAGAGGTACCAGGGCTCCTACCCTAGCACCTGTCAGTTAGTTGCAGACCTGACACACAGGCCTGCCTCCACTTTACTTCACCTCCAAAACTAAACTGTTTTTGTCTTCCTGCCTCAGGCTCTCTGAACTCCTTAGTGGGCGTGTCCAACTGCCTGGGCACGCCCCCTGGTGTGTCGATCAAGCTCTGAGGGAGGTGACTAAGGTTTTAATGGTTGGCTGATGTCACCTTGTTAGGGGACTGGTGTAGTGCGGGCAGGGCCACCATCAGGGCATTACTACTGTGGCTGGTGTAGGGGGCCCGGTGAAGAGAGGGGGCCCGGACAGGCCCGAGGTAATTACTTAGCTTTGGTAAGCCCCGGGCAGGCCAGGCCTCCCCTCTTCACCGGGTCCCAGTCATCACAGTGCTGCGGGCAACACGGAGGTGGTGAGGACAAGGCATCCGGTGGGGAAAGGTAGGCGCTCGGTGAGCTGAACATCGCCGGGGGTGGGGGGCACCCGAGTCTTGCTTTAGGTGAGGGTTTGGAACCGCGGGCTTGCAATGACTTTTTCTGCGGCCCCCGGGCAGATTCCCAGGAGCTGCAGTGCTCCGGTGCTGTGGTCAGGACTTACTGTGTCACCCGGTTTAGTTGTGTGCCTGGAGTCCCCCCCGTGTTGTGTGCCTTCTCTCCAGTGAGGTCAGCACCCCCCAATGCTGTGTGTAGCCCCCCGTGCTGTGTGCAGCCCCCCAATGCTGTGTGCAGCCCCCTACTGCTGTGTGCAGCCCCCTAGCACTATGTGCAGGACCCCCAGTGCTGTGTGCAGCCTCCCCAAAGCTGTGTGCAGCCTCCAGTCCTGTGTGGAGCCTCCAGTGCTGTGTGCCGCCCCCCAGTACTATGTGCAGCCCCCCGTGCTGTGTACAGCCCCCCCATGCTGTGTGCAGCCCCCCAATGCTGTGTGCAGCCTCCAGTCCTGTGTGTAGCCTCCAGTGCTGTGTGCTGCCCCCCAGTACTATGTGCAGCCCCCCGTGCTGTGTGCATCCCTCCTATGCTGTGTGCAGCCCCCCCAGTGCTGTGTGCAGCCTCCAGTCCTGTGTGCAGCCTCCAGTCCTGTGTTCAGCCTCCAGTACTGTGTGCCGCCCCCAGTACTATGTGCAGCCTCGCATGCTGTGTGCAGCCCTCCTATGCTATGTGCAGCCCCCGAGTGCTGTGTGCAGCTCCCCTATGCTATGTGCAGCCCCCCCACTGCTGTGTGCAGCCCCCTAGCACTATGTGCAGGCCCCCCAGTGCTGTGTGCAGCCTCCAGTCCTGTGTGCAGCCTCCAGTGCTGTGTGCTACCCCCCAGTACTATGTGCAGCCCCCCGTGCTGTGTGCAGCCCCCCCATGCTTTGTGCAGCCCCCCAGTGCTGTGTGCAGCCCCCTAGCACTATGTGCAGGCTCCCTAGTGCTGCGTGCAGCCCCCCAATGCTGTTTATCACCCCCAGTGCTGTTTGCAGCCCCCCCAGTGCTGTGTGCAGCCCCCCCAGTGCTGTGTGCAGCCCCCCCAGTGCTCTGTGCAGCCCCCCAGTGCTCTGTGCAGCCCCCCCAGTGCTCTGTGCAGCCCCCTCCAATGCTGTTTATCACCACCAGTGTTGTGTTCCCTCCAATACGGTGTACCACCCCCAGTGCTGTTTGCCCCCCTAGAGATGTCTGTACTCTGCAGTTGCTGACCGTGCCCCCTAGTGATGTCCGTGCCCCCTAGTGATGTCCGTGCCCCCTAGTGATGTTAGTGTCCACCTAGGGATGTATGTGCCCACCTAGGGAAGTATGTGCATCCCTTGGGATGTCTGTGGCCCCCTAGGGATGTCTGTGGCCCCCCCAGGGATGTTTGTGTACCCCCCTAGTGATGCCTGTGTACCCCCCAGTGATGTCTGTGTACCCCTCCTAGTGATGTCTGTGTACCCCCCGTAGTGATGTCTGCGCCCCCTAGTGATGTCTGTGCGCCCCCTAGTGATGTCTGTGCGCCCCACCTAGTGATGTCTGAATACCCCCCCAGTGATGTTTTGTACCCCCCTAATGATGTCTGTGTGCCCCTCCTAGTGATGTCTATGTGCCTCCCTAGTGATGTCTGTGCGCCCCACCTAGTGATGTCTGTGTACCCCCCAGTGATGTTTTGTACCCCCCTAGTGATGTCTGTGTACCCCCCAGTGATGTCTGTGTACCTCCCAGTGATGTCTGTGTACCCCTCCTAGTGATGTCTGTGTACCCCCCTAGTGATGTCTGTGCATCCCCCTAGTGATGTCTGTGCGCCCCACCTAGTGATGTCTGTGTACCCCCCTAGTGATGTTTTGTACCCCCCTAATGAAGTCTGTGTGCCCCCCTTAGTGATGTCTGTGTACCTCCCCCAGTGATGTATGTGTGCCTTCCTAGTGATGTCTGTGCGGCCTTTAGGCCACGCCCCCTAACCACACCCATTTCACAGTCACGCCCATATCCACTCCCCATCCACACCCATTCAGCACAAACACGCAGGCAGCCGGCGGGCCTCCAGCACGGACACGCAGGCAGCCGGCGGGCCTCCAGCACGGACACGCAGGCAGCCGGCGGGCCTCCAGCACGGACACGCAGGCAGCCGGCGGGCCTCCAGCACGGACACGCAGGCAGCCGGCGGGCCTCCAGCACGGACACGCAGGCAGCCACAGTGAGGCGGCCGGTCGCCTTCACAGACAGGCGGCCGGCCGCCTTCACAGACAGGCGGCGGGCCGCCCGCACAGAGAGGCGGCCAGCCGCCCGCAGAGAGAGGCGGCCGGCCGCCCGCAGAATGAGGCGGCGGGCCGCCCGCACAGACAGGTGGCGGGGGGCGCCCGCACAGACAGGCGGCAGGGGGGCGCCCGCACAGACAGGTGGCGGGCCGACCGCACAGACAGGCGGCCGGCCGACCGCACAGACAGGCTCCGGCCGGGGGTGAGGGGGGAGGGAGGGAAATCAGCGCTGGGGAGATTAGTTTACTGTACCAGCAGCAGCACAGGCAGCGCTCCTCTCTATGCCACGTCTACTAGGATGGTAGGAGGGAAAAGCAGGGAGGCGGAGAGAGAGTGGGTGGGCGGAGCCCGGGAGCCAAACAACGTAAAGCGTGAAAGTCCCGCTGTATCCGGGACGGTTGGGAGGTATGCAGCATGTTAGAATGTGTACATAAGATCCTGCTGGTGGTGGCCGCAGCTTATAGGCCCCAAATCTGGTGACAGGTTCCCTTTAAAGTGAACCTGTCAGGTGCAATCTGCACTCAGAGCCAGGAGCAGTTCTGGGTACATATTGCTAATCCCTGCCTAACCGTCCCTGTATACACTAGCATAGATAAAGAGATCAAGAACAAATATTTTTAAAGATCTTATATCTTATGCTAATGAGCGCGGGGACTAGTCACAAGGGCGTTACTTCACTTGGCTAGTCGGCTCGCATAGCATGTTAGCATGTTATTACGCCCCTGTGTGAGTACTAACACGCTATGTGAGCCGACTAGCCAAGTGAAGTAACGCCCTTGGGACTAGTCCCCGCGCTAATTAGCATAAGATATAAGCTCTTTAAAAATACTTTTTCTATAGATGCCTTTATCTATGCTAGTGTATACAGGGACGGTTAGGGAGGGAATAGCAATATACACCCAGAACTGCTCCTGGCTCTGAGTGCAGATTGCACCTGATAGGTTCCCTTTAAAGGGAAACTGTCACCAGAAATTTAGCAAAAAAAATAAAAGATTCCCCTCTGCAGCTCCTGGGATGAATTCTGGAAAGGTTCCTGTTGCTATTGAGACTTAAAATAATACTTTATGAAGTCTTACCTTTTTGTATGCAAATCTGTTTTTATGGTCACGGGGGCGGGCTGCCTGGCGTCCGTTATTCCCCCTCCTGCCGCTGTACGCCGTCCCCCATTGCTCATTTCCATACATGAGGACGCCTTCCTCATGTAACTGTCCTCCTGAAGTTTTGTGCATGCCCAGTGCCACTCTCGCGGGAGTGAGCACTGTGCAAAGTGTGAACGCTTTTGAGGTGATTGCGCAGGCGCGAGATTATGGGCGGCGCTGTGATTGTCATCAGCAGCGTCATCCAAGTACCCGCCCATAATCTTGTGCCCGCGCTTCTCACTCTGCCTCCACCGTTATGCGCAAGCACTGGCCATATGAACCATGTTACCTATTACCGTGGGCGCGAGATTATGGGCGGCGCTGTGATTGTCATCAGCAAAGTCATCCAAGTACCCGCCCATAATCTCGTGCCCGCGCTTCTCACTCTGCCTCCACCGTTATGCGCAAGCACTGGCCATATGAACCACGTTACCTATTACCATGGGCGCGAGATTATGGGCGGCGCTGTGATTGTCATCAGCAGCGTCATCCAAGTACCTGCCCATAATCTCGTGCCCGCGCTTCTCACTCTGCCTCCACTGTTATGCGCAAGCACTGGCCATATGAACCACGTTACCTATTACCGTGGGCACGAGATTATGGGCGGCGCTGTGATTGTCATCAGCAAAGTCATCCAAGTACCCGCCCATAATCTTGTGCCCGCGCTTCTCACTCTGCCTCCACCGTTATGTGCAAGCACTGGCCATATGAACCACGTTACCTATTATCATGGGCGCGAGATTATGGGCGGCGCTGTGATTGTCATCAGCAGCGTCATCCAAGTACCCGCCCATAATCTCGTGCCCGCGCTTCTCACTCTGCCTCCACCGTTATGTGCAAGCACTGGCCATATGAACCACGTTACCTATTATCATGGGCGCGAGATTATGGGCGGCGCTGTGATTGTCATCAGCAGCGTCATCCAAGTACCTGCCCATAATCTCGTGCCCGCGCTTCTCACTCTGCCTCCACCGTTATGTGCAAGCACTGGCCATATGAACCACGTTACCTATTACCATGGGCGCGAGATTATGGGCGGCGCTGTGATTGTCATCAGCAGCGTCATCCAAGTACCTGCCCATAATCTCGTGCCCGCGCTTCTCACTCTGCCTCCACCGTTATGCGCAAGCACTGGCCATATGAACCACGTTACCTATTACCGTGGGCGTGAGATTATGGGCGGCGCTGTGATTGTCATCAGCAAAGTCATCCAAGTACCCGCCCATAATCTCGTGCAAGCGGTAATAGGTAACATGGTTCATATGGCCAGCACTTGCGCATAACGGTGGAGTCAGAGGGAAAAGTGCGGGCACGAGATTATGGGCGGGTACTTGGTTAACGCTGCTGATGACAATCACAGCGCCGCCCATAATCTCGTGCCTGCGCAATCACCTGAAAAAGCGTTCACATGCGCAAAACTTCGGGAGGACAGTTACATGAGGAAGGCGTCCTTGTGTATGTAAATGAGCAATGGGGGACTGCGTAAAGCGGCAGGAGGGGGAATAACGGACGCCAGACAGCCCGCCCCCGTGACCATAAAAACACATTTGCATACAAAAAGGTAAGACTTCATAAAGTATTTTTGTAGGTCTCAAAGGGGGCACAATAACAACAGGAACCTTTCTAGAAGCAGCCCAGGAGCTGCAGAGGGGAATCTATTACTTTTATTGTGAAATTTCTGCTGACATGTTCCCTTTAACTGGTAGGGCAGCCAGGATAAAGCAGAGCTGAAGTTGTTGGGAAGCTAGGACCCAGCAGCTCTGCTCCACAGGCAGGAGACCACTGATCGGTAATAGAAGCCTGCAGATGCCACTCTGCATAGGTTATTACTGGCCAGTGCTATCTGCAGGAGAGAGAAGTGCTGATTGCACGGTCTCCTCAGCGTCCTGACTCCCCGCGTGTCTGCAGCAGTGAGAAGCCGCACAGGGGGAATCAGAGAACAGCTGCAGACAAACGCAGGCTCCGGGACTGGGGGGGGTCGGCTCTGGGGGAGGGGGGATCGCTCTGCTGCAGGGAGGGGTCGCTCTGCTGCAGGGGGTGATTCATACCTCAGCAGCAGTCACAGGAGTAGGTGCGCGCTCGGCTCTGTAATGAATAGAAGGGAGAAACAGCGAGGCGGGGCTACAGTGGGTGGGTGGAGCCGGGATAAACAGCCTCACGGGCGGGACCCGGGATCAAAGGCTCAGAAGAGGGACTGTCCCGCTGTATCCGGGACGGTTGGGAGGTATGATGATCACTGATGTATGTGTGCCTTCCTAGTGATGTCTGTGCGCCCCACCTAGTGATGTCTGTGTACCCCCCCATTGATGTTTTGTACCCCCCTAGTGATGTCTGTGTGCCCCCCCTAGTGATGTCTGTGTACCCCCCCAGTGATGTTTTGTACCCCCCTAGTGATGTCTGTGTGCCCCCCTAGTGATGTCTGTGTACCCCCCTAGTGATGTCTGTGTACCCCCCTAGTGATGTCTGTATGCCCCCCCTAGTGATGTCTGTGTGCCCCCTCTAGTGATGTCTGTGTGCCTCCCTAGTGATGTCTGTGTGCCCCCCCTAGTGATGTCTGTGTGCCTCCCCTAGTGATGTCTGTGCGCCTCCCTAGTGATGTCTGTGTGCCTCCCCTAGTGATGTCTGTGTGCCTCCCCTAGTGATGTCTGTGCGCCTCCCTAGTGATGTCTGTGTGCCTCCCCTAGTGATGTCTGTGTGCCCCCTCTAGTGATGTCTGTGTGCCTCCCTAGTGATGTCTGTGTGCCCCCCCTAGTGATGTCTGTGTGCCTCCCCTAGTGATGTCTGTGCGCCTCCCTAGTGATGTCTGTGTGCCTCCCCTAGTGATGTCTGTGTGCCCCCTCTAGTGATGTCTGTGTGCCTCCCTAGTGATGTCTGTGTGCCCCCCCTAGTGATGTCTGTGTGCTTCCCTAGTGATGTCTGTGTGCCCCCCCTAGTGATGTCTGTGTGCCTCCCCTAGTGATGTCTGTGTGCCTCCCCTAGTGATGTCTGTGTGCCCGCCCTAGTGATGTCTGTGTGCTTCCCTAGTGATGTCTGTGTGCCCCCCCTAGTGATGTCTGTGTGCCTCCCCTAGTGATGTCTGTGTGCCTCCCTAGTGATGTCTGTGTGCCTCCCCTAGTGATGTCTGTGTGCCTCCCCTAGTGATGTCTGTGTGCCTCCCCTAGTGATGTCTGTGCGCCTCCCTAGTGATGTCTGTGTGCCTCCCCTAGTGATGTCTGTGTGCCTCCCCTAGTGATGTCTGTGTGCCTCCCTAGTGATGTCTGTGTGCCTCCCCTAGTGATGTCTGTGTGCCTCCCCTAGTGATGTCTGTGTGCCCCCCCTAGTGATGTCTGTGTGCCTCCCTAGTGATGTCTGTGTGCCTCCCCTAGTGATGTCTGTGTGCCTCCCCTAGTGATGTCTGTGTGCCTCCCCTAGTGATGTCTGTGCGCCTCCCTAGTGATGTCTGTGTGCCTCCCCTAGTGATGTCTGTGTGCCTCCCCTAGTGATGTCTGTGCGCCTCCCTAGTGATGTCTGTGTGCCTCCCCTAGTGATGTCTGTGTGCCTCCCCTAGTGATGTCTGTGTACCCCCCAGTGATGTCTGTGTGCCTCCCCTAGTGATGTCTGTGTGCCCCCCCTAGTGATGTCTGTGTGCCCCCCCTAGTGATGTCTGTGTGCCCCCCCTAGTGATGTCTGTGTGCCTCCCCTAGTGATGTCTGTGTGCCTCCCCTAGTGATGTCTGTGCGCCTCCCCTAGTGATGTCTGTGTGCCCCCCCTAGTGATGTCTGTGTGCCCCCCCTAGTGATGTCTGTGTGCCTCCCCTAGTGATGTCTGTGTGCCTCCCCTAGTGATGTCTGTGTGCCTCCCCTAGTGATGTCTGTGTGCCTCCCCTAGTGATGTCTGTGCGCCTCCCTAGTGATGTCTGTGCGCCTCCCTAGTGATGTCTGTGTGCCCCCCCTAGTGATGTCTGTGCGCCTCCCTAGTGATGTCTGTGTGCCTCCCCTAGTGATGTCTGTGCGCCTCCCTAGTGATGTCTGTGTGCCTCCCCTAGTGATGTCTGTGCGCCTCCCTAGTGATGTCTGTGCGCCTCCCTAGTGATGTCTGTGTACCCCCCAGTGATGTCTGTGTGCCTCCCCTAGTGATGTCTGTGCGCCTCCCTAGTGATGTCTGTGCGCCCCCCCAATGATGTCTGTAATGTAATTTTTTGAGGGAAATACTTTTTCTGGAACAACTTAAAGGGTGGTAACACTTTTGGCCATGTGTGTTTGTGTGAGTGTGTATGTATGTATATATATATATATATATATATACATACACACTAGCTGTAATATGCAGAGTTGCCTGGGATGGTAGCTTTCTCTCTATCTCTCTCCCAGCCTCGCTCTGTCTCCCTTTCTGTCTCTATCTTTGTGTGTCTGTCTCTATCTTTGGTGTCTGTCTCTGTCTGTCTGTCTGCCTCTCTCCCTGTCTGCCTCTCTGTCTCTTTCACTCTGTCTCTCTCTGTCTCCCTCTATCTCAATCTTTCTCTGTCTCTCTCTCTCCGTCTTCCCACTGATATCATATTATCTCACACATAAGCTTCTTATACTAAGAATGTCCTTTGTTCTTAAAGCAACCAATTACAGCTCCTATTAATGACCTGTAGCTACCAGCTCCGTTGACTTTAATGGAGGCAGGATTTTTGGTGAATAACTAAAGCGTGGGGTTAAATTTTGTCCTCAAAACTTAGTCTATGACATTCCGTGAGTCACTTGAGGCGTCTGTGCAAAATTTCGTGATTGTAAATGTGACGGTGAGGATTCCTTTAGCGGACACACACACACACACATACACACACACACACACACACACATACATACATACATACATACATACAGCTTTATATATTAGAGATATACTGTGTGTGTATATATATATATATATATATTTATATATATATATATATATATATATATATATGCGCACAGACACATGTTTTTCAAATCATGATGTCGAGAGTGTGGAAGGTTTGAGGGGTGGAGGCGGAGCTGGGGTGCAGCCTATGCGGAGTCTCAAGGGGGCCCAGAAATGTTGCCAGTATGGGGCCCTGAAATTCCTAGTGGCGGCCCTGAGTGTGGGGCTCTACCTGTGACTACCTGGCTAGTCCAGGGCGTCACAGGTCCACTGCCAGGGGCAACCGAAGCTCTGTCACAAGTGTGGCAAACCCACACACTTCAGTGCAAATTGCACTGTACAGAAATGTGCATTGTGTGGGGATGTCGGCCATCTCGCCACATCTTGTAAGGAGTTTAGGTGCCACCTGTGTGGTGAGTTAGGTCACCCGTTCAGCCATTGTCCTCGCTCCTTTGCTAGTGCAGTCATGACCCCGGTGGGAGAAAGCCGAGAGACAAATTCTGCTGGGGAAGGGACTAGCAGAGGTGAAGGAGCTTAGGGGCCAGGGAGGAAAAGCAGGCAAAAGACGCCTGCCCACATGAGACGTCTTGATAAGCGCAAACAGGAGAGGCAGGTGGGCGAGCCCCGAGCAACTAGGGTGACCCCTGTCCTGGATGCCAGTCCTGCTGCTGAGGCCCCGAGGGACAATGAGTTGGATGAGGAAGTCAGGAGGATCCACAGGGAGGAGAGTGCCACTTCCTCAGAATCCTCCCATTATGAAAGTATGGATGAGGATAATAGGCAGTGTCTACAGGAAAGCGTAAGCACGGCACCAGGAAGAAGAAAAACAAGGGAGATGTAACATCTTCTCCTGCTCTGACTAAGGTACCTAAGGAAGGTAAAACCGACTCCCTTCTGGTGGGTTTCTCTAACCAGTTCCAAGCCCTTGAGGGCACCTCTTCCTCTGAGGAGCAAGATGAGGGTGAGGTTTGAGCCTCGGCGGTGCTTACAGGGGGCGCCGAGTCTTCCACTCTTTGGAATGCGAGGTCCACGGGGGAAGGGACTGGCCCGGAGTCTGGAGACAAGGACAATAAAGGAAGAAAGCATGTGGGAATGGATGTATCTGTGTCACTAAAGAGGGGGAAGGATTCCTCCTCGGAGGCAGAAGGTAGGAAGGGGAGTGGGAAAAAGAAAGCCGTCTAACTCAATCACCAATGATGGCAGTACCTACTCCGTTGACGTTGGCGTCCATTAATGTTGCCAGCATTAAGTCAAATGCGGCTAGATTTGCGACCTTTGATTTTTTTCAGCCGGGTGGAAGCTGACAATTTCTTTGTGCAAGTGACCAGGCTGCCAAACATGGCAGAGGTTTTTAAAGCCAAAAGTGAGTGGAGACTCAGGCCCTCTTATTGGTCTCTTGCAGCCGAGTAATATAGCAGAGTGGCGGTCCTTTTTACCGCCCGGTAGAATGTGGACGGGTTATTGAGTTAGAAACGTGGAGGTGCCTGATCTTGGATGTTGTTACGGGGGGCTGTCTGATAATAACCTAAAGGAGTATCAGACAGTCAGGGTCCACCGTGCAAAGACTCTGCTGCAGACTATGGCAGAGTGCAATACCTCTGTTAACTCACAGAAGGATATAATAAGTAAGTAAAGCAATTCCTCCCTTACTTGGAGGGTGTGTAGAATGATCTCTGTTAATAATCACAGAGACAAAGGCAATGTGTGCGAAATGGCACCTACCTAGGTCCGCTCTTCTAGTGGTGCAAAAGAGACGAACAGCAGCGTAAGCCGCACAAAGCTCCTACCTGCGTTCGCTCCACTAGTGTGCGAGGACACGAACCACTAGATATGGCACCTGCCTAGGTCCGCTCTTCTAGTGGTGCAAAAGAGACAAACAGCAGCGTAAGCCGCACAAAGCTCCTACCTCTGTTCGCTCCCCTAGTGTGCGAGGATACGAACAACTGCCAGACGCAGTATAAGGAACGTTACCCTAGCGGCAACGTCCACCTACGAGTCGAATCACAAGGCCCAGCCAGACCATGTGCCTCAGGCACCTGCCTATGTCCGCTCCCCTAAGAGGTAAGAATACGGACAGCAGCCGAAGCTGTAAGGTATAAGAACGCTACCCTGCCGGTAGCGCTCACCTAGCATAGACAGAGGAATGCCTAGAGGAACGCGCACAGAGCGTCTACTCTTATGCATGAACCAAGAGGACTGAGCGCCATGCGGCGTGTGTCAGGGTCTTATATAGACTCTGTGCCTCATCCAAGATGGAGAACACCAGAGCCAATCCGCTGCCAGAACGACAGGAGTGACGTCATGCTGGACTATCACCGAGCAAGGCGTCACAAGCACATGACCAGCGACCAATCGGCATAGAAGGTGTCAGAGACATGTGACCTCGTGTCAGCGATGATGTCACCCGCACATGTGCAATGGCTCCAAGATAGGACTTAGTCTCCAGCGCTCGCACATGTGCAGTAGCAAGAAATCTGGACTTAGTCTCCAGCGCTCGCACATGTGCAGGAGCAAGAAATCTGGACTTAGTCTCCAGCGCTCGCACATGTGCAGTAGCAAGAAATCTGGACATAGTCTCCAGTGCTCGCAGCAACCGTAACAGTACCTCCCCCTCAAGGGCCCCCCTCCCGGCGACGCAGGTAAGTCGGGAACATGGACAGCCTCCTCAGGCTCCCAAGAGCGATGTTCCGGGCCATAGCCCTCCCAATCTATCAAGATGAACCTGCGCCCTCTAACCATCTTAGAACCAACTATGGCTCGTACCTCATAGCTAGAGCGAGAGGAATCAGAGGCAGGAGAGTGCACTTCACAAGCGTGAGGTAAAATAGCCGGCTTTAGCAGTGAGACATGGAATTTGTCATGAATCCTAAGATGGACGGGTAACTTCAATTGGTAGACTACAGGATTTACCTGTCGAAGAACCTCATAAGGAACCAGGAAGCGAGGAGCAAATTTGACAGAGCTCACTCTAAGTCTCACGTTTTTTGCAGAGAGCCACACAAAGTCCCCTGGAGAAAAGACAGGAGCCGGGCGACGAAACCGATCGGACACCGTCTTCATACGGTCCTTAGCTGCTTGGATCGACTCTTGAGTCCGATCCCAAACCTCTCTGGCATTAGTCGCCCAGTCGGCCACAAGAGGAGGAGGTGCCACAGCGGGAAACGGTACCGGTACCCTAGGGTGTTGCCCATTATTGAGTACGAACGGTGTCTGCCCAGTGGCCTCAGCCAGCGAATTGTTAAGGGCAAATTCTGCCCAGGGTAGGAGGGAGGACCAGTTATCGTGGTTCTCAGCAACAAAGTGTCGAAGGTATATAATCATGGATTGATTGGTACGCTCAACCAAACCATTGGTCTCCGGATGGTATGCCGAAGAGAGATTCAACTCAATTTGCAGAAGGCTACAAAGATCTCGCCAGAAACGGGAAGCAAATTGCGGGCCTCTATCACAAATGATATGATCTGGCATCCCGTGAAGCCTAAAGACATACTTGAGGAATAGTTTGGCTAGTACCCTGGAAGATGGGATTCTCGATAACGGTACGAGATGAACCGTCCGGGAGAAATGGTCCGTAATGACCCACACAAATCTATGTCCCTGTGAACATGGAAGATCACCCACAAAGTCCATGCCTACCACCTCCCATGGTCTATCTGGCACTGGTAAAGGATGCAAGAGCCCAACCGGTCTCTGCCGTAATGGACCGTTGCGAGCACACGAGTAGCAGGAACCGACATATCTCTTGACGTGGCTGGCTAAGTGTGGCCACCAATACCACCTCTCGAGTAACTCTCGTGTCCGCCTAATACCAAATGCCCACCCACCTTTGAGGTGTGGGCCCATGACAGTATATCATTCTGTCGATCAGGCGGAACAAAGGTCTTGCCCGGTGGGATTTGGTCTAACGTCACAGGGGAGAGCGTATGAAAAACCCTGGAGGGAAGGATAAGACGAGGTTCGTCAATCTCTTCCTGGGTAGAAACCATAGAGCGAGACAGGGCGTCTGCCTTGTTATTCTTACTCCCAGACAGATAGTTGATGGAGAAGTGAAAGCGGGAGAAAAACAAGGACCAGCGGGCTTGGCGAGGATTCAGACGCTGAGCGGTTTGTAAGTACGTTAGATTCTTATGGTCTGTATAGACCTGGAAAGGATGTTTCGCTCCTTCCAGCAAGTGACGCCACTCCTCCAAGGCTAATCTCAAGGCGAGCAGTTCCCTATCCCCAATGGTATAGTTTCTCTCTGCCGGTGAAAAGGTTTTAGCAAAGAAGAAACACGGCCTTTTTCTACCTGCACCGTTCTTTTGATACAAGACCGCACCAGCACCCACTGAAGAGGCATCAACCTCCAAGAGGAAGGGCTTATTCTCATCGGGTCTTTGAAGAATGGGAGCAGTTGAAAAGTGTCTTTTTACTGCCTCAAAAGCCTGGGATGTCTCAGTAGACCAGACTTTGGGATTAGCACCTTTCTTAGTCAAGGCCACCAAAGGGGCCACCAAAGTAGAGAAATGGGGTATGAACTGCCTGTAATAATTTATGAATCCTAAGAAGCGTTGCACCACCTTCAAGGAATGAGGTTTGGACCATTGCAGGACAGCAGAGAGCTTCGCAGGATCCATAGCCAGGCCCTCTTGTGAGATAATGTAGCCCAAAAAAGGCAAGGATGACTGCTCGAATACACATTTCTCGAGTTTAGCAAACAATGAGTGCTCCCTTAAACGGGAAAGGACACGAACGACATCCTGACGATGAGTCTCCAGATCAGGAGAAAAAATCAGGATGTCGTCCAGATACACCACTACTGAGGATAACAGTAAATCCCTGAACACATCGTTTACGAAGTCCTGAAATACTGCGAGTGCATTACATAACCCAAAAGGCATGACGAGGTATTCATAGTGACCGTCTCGGGTGTTAAAAGCGGTCTTCCATTCGTCACCCTTTCGAATTCGTACCAAGTTATACGCACCCCGCAGATCCAACTTCGTAAAAACTTGAGCTCCTCTCAGTCTGTCAAAGAGCTCCGAAATTAAAGGTAATGGGTATTTGTTCTTTATTGTGATTGCGTTGAGACCCCTGTAATCTATGCAGGGACGCAAATCACCCTCTTTCTTCCGAACAAAGAAAAACCCAGCTCCCGCGGGAGAGACAGACTTACAAATGAACCCCTTCTCTAAACTCTCTCTTATATAGGTCGACATGGCCTCCGACTCAGGTATCGACAGGGGGTAAACCCTGCTTTTAGGTGGAACCGAACCTGGGATAAGGTCTATGGCACAGTCATACGGCCTATGGGGTGGAAGAACCTCAGCACCCTGTTTGGAGAACACGTCAGCGAAATCCAGATAGGGTGTAGGTATGGGAGAGAGATCAGTAGATGCAACCGCAATGACCTTAGGTGGTAAGGGAAGACATCGGGACTGACATTTCGAACCCCAACTAATAATGCTGTCAGACTCCCAGTCAATGTGAGGAGCATGAGTCCGAAGCCATGGAAGACCCAGAAGGACGTCGTCTATGCCCTCAGGCAAAACAAGAAAAGAAATCTCCTCTATGTGACCCTGAGACAGGGAAAGGCGCAAGGGAACTGTCCTCAATGTAATGGAGTCAGACAACATAGTTCCATTAACAACACGGACAGGAATAGGCGCCTCTAACATGATAGAGGGAATATTGTGTCCCTTTACAAATCCTGAGGACACAAAAGTCCCGTCAGCTCCGGAATCCACAAAAGCCATAATAGGCCATGTATTCTCAGAGAATGAGAGCTGACCTGGGATACTACACTTAGAGGGTGCAGAAGACGTCTCTAGTAACCCCCCTCTAATGGTTACTAGGCCAGGGAGTTTCCCTGACGACTAGGACACTTGTTGGCATAGTGCCCAGCCTGACGACATACGTAACATATAGGAGGACCAGACTTGCATAGTCTGGAGGACGTATGACCTAACTCCATAGGAGTGGGAGATGTTTCAGATGCTGAGGAAGATGGTAGTGGACCCTCAACAACTGGAATAGCCCGATGCTTAGGGCGTGAGGAGGAGACCTCGAGTCTACGTTCCTTATGGCGTACATCGATCCTCGTTGCTACTGTGATCAAGTCCTCCAGAGAAGCAGGGACCTCACGAGTAGCAAGAGCATCCTTGACATAGCCTGCCAACCCTCTCCAGAAGATAGGAATCAACACCTTCTCTGGCCAATCTAGTTCTGCCACCAGAGTTCTAAAAGCAATGGCATAAGAACTAGTGGATAACGAACCCTGAGATAGATCTAACAGTCTCAGGGCCGCATCATGGGTAACCTACGGCCCCATGAATACCGCCTTAAGAGCATCAAGAAAGTCTTGATGTCTCAGAGTAACCACATCAGAGCGCTCCCATAGGGGAGTCGCCCATTCTAAGGCTTTGTCCTGAAGTAAGGAGATGATAAAGCCTACTCTGGACCTCTCCGTAGAGAAGCGAGAAGAGTTGACCTCTAGGTGTATCTGACACTGACTAATGAAACCACGACATGATCTGGCATCGCCAGAATATCTGTTTGGCAGAGCAAGTCGAGGATCATGTGCAGCTGTCACCATGGTCTGAGGTTTATCCTCTATACTCTTGAGCCATGACTCAAGTACTTGTATGTAACGGTGTAACTGCTGATATTCTGCCATAACTGCCAGACCCTTGGCTCAGTCCTAATGTTACGGGGGGCTGTCTGATAATAAAACCTAAAGGAATGTCAGACAGTCAGGGTCCACCGTGCAAAGACTCTGCTGCAGACTATGGCAGAGTGCAATACCTCTGTTAACTCACAGAAGGATATAATAAGTAAGTAAAGCAATTCCTCCCTTACTTGGAGGGTGTGTGGAATGATCTCTGTTAATAATCACAGAGACAAAGGCAATGTGTGCGAAATGGCACCTACCTAGGCTCTTCTAGTGGTGCAAAAGAGACGAACAGCAGCGTAAGCCGCACAAAGCTCCTACCTGCGTTCGCTCCACTAGTGTGCGAGGACACGAACCACTAGATATGGCACCTGCCTAGGTCCGCTCTTCTAGTGGTGCAAAAGAGACGAACAGCAGCGTAAGCCGCACAAAGCTCCTACCTGCGTTCACTCCACTAGTGTGCGAGGACACGAACCACTAGATATGGCACCTGCCTAGGTCCGCTCTTCTAGTGGTGCAAAAGAGACGAACAGCAGCGTAAGCCGCACAAAGCTCCTACCTCTGTTCGCTCCCCTAGTGTGCGAGGATACGAACAACTGCCAGACGCAGTATAAGGAACGTTACCCTAGCGGCAACGTCCACCTACGAGTCGAATCACAAGGCCCAGCCAGACCATATGCCTCAGGCACTGCCTATGTCCGCTCCCCTAAGAGGTAAGGATACGGACAGCAGCCGAAGCTGTAAGGTATAAGAACGCTACCCTGCCGGTAGCGCTCACCTAGCATAGACAGAGGAATGCCTAGAGGAACGCGCACAGAGCGTCTACTCTTATGCATGAACCAAGAGGACTGAGCGCCATGCGGCGTGTGTCAGGGTCTTATATAGACTCTGTGCCTCATCCAAGATGGAGAACACCAGAGCCAATCCGCTGCCAGAACGACAGGAGTGACGTCATGCTGGCCTATCACCGAGCAAGGCGTCACAAGCACATGACCAGCGACCAATCGGCATAGAAGGTGTCAGAGACATGTGACCTCGTGTCAGCGATGATGTCACCCGCACATGTGCAATGGCTCCAAGATAGGACTTAGTCTCCGGCGCTCGCACATGTGCAGTAGCAAGAAATCTGGACTTAGTCTCCAGCGCTCGCACATGTGCAGGAGCAAGAAATCTGGACTTAGTCTCCAGCGCTCGCACATGTGCAGTAGCAAGAAATCTGGACATAGTCTCCAGTGCTCGCAGCAACCGTAACAGTACCTCCCCCTCAAGGGCCCCCCTCCCGGCGACGCAGGTAAGTCGGGAACATGGACAGCCTCCTCAGGCTCCCAAGAGCGATGTTCCGGGCCATAGCCCTCCCAATCTATCAAGATGAACCTGCGCCCTCTAACCATCTTAGAACCAACTATGGCTCGTACCTCATAGCTAGAGCGAGAGGAATCAGAGGCAGGAGAGTGCACTTCACAAGCGTGAGGTAAAATAGCCGGCTTTAGCAGTGAGACATGGAATTTGTCATGAATCCTAAGATGGACGGGTAACTTCAATTGGTAGACTACAGGATTTACCTGTCGAAGAACCTCATAAGGAACCAGGAAGCGAGGAGCAAATTTGACAGAGCTCACTCTAAGGCGGGCTTTGCACACTGCGACATCGCAGCCCGATGCTGCGATGCCGAGTGCGATAGTGCCCGCCCCCGTCGCAGCAGCGATATGTGGTGATAGCTGGCGTAGCGAAAATTATCGCTACGCCAGCTTCACACACACACTCACCTGCCGTGCGACGTCCCTGTGGCCGGCGGCCAGCCTCCTTGTTAAGGGGGCGGGTCGTGCGGCGTCACTGTGACGTCACACGGCAGGCGGCCAATCGGAGCGGAGGGGCGGAGATGAGCAGGATGTAAACATCCTGCCCATCTCTTTCCTTCCGCATATCCTACGGAAGCCGCAGTGAGGCCGGTAGGAGATGTTCCTCGCTCCTGCGGCTTCACACACAGCGATGTGTGCTGCCGCAGGAGCGAGGAACAACATCGGACCGTCGCGTCAGCATAATCATGGATTACGCCGACGCTGCACCGATGATACGATAACGACGCTTTTGCGCTCATTAATCGTATCATCTAGGCTTTACACACTGCGATGTCGCATGCGATGCCGGAAGTGCGTCATTTTCAATTTGACCCCACCGACATCGCACCTGCGATGTCGCAGTGTGCAAAGCCCGCCTAAGTCTCACGTTTTTTGCAGAGAGCCACACAAAGTCCCCTGGAGAAAAGACAGGAGCCGGGCGACGAAACCGATCGCACACCGTCTTCATACGGTCCTTAGCTGCTTGGATCGACTCTTGAGTCCGATCCCAAACCTCTCTGGCATTAGTCGCCCAGTCGGCCACAAGAGGAGGAGGTGCCACAGCGGGAAACGGTACCGGTACCCTAGGGTGTTGCCCATTATTGAGTACGAACGGTGTCTGCCCAGTGGCCTCAGCCAGCGAATTGTTAAGGGCAAATTCTGCCCAGGGTAGGAGGGAGGACCAGTTATCGTGGTTCTCAGCAACAAAGTGTCGAAGGTATATAATCATGGATTGATTGGTACGCTCAACCAAACCATTGGTCTCCGGATGGTATGCCGAAGAGAGATTCAACTCAATTTGCAGAAGGCTACAAAGATCTCGCCAGAAACGGGAAGCAAATTGCGGGCCTCTATCACAAATGATATGATCTGGCATCCCGTGAAGCCTAAAGACATACTTGAGGAATAGTTTGGCTAGTACCCTGGAAGATGGGATTCTTGATAACGGTACGAGATGAACCGTCCGGGAGAAATGGTCCGTAATTACCCACACAAATCTATGTCCCTGTGAACATGGAAGATCACCCACAAAGTCCATGCCTACCACCTCCCATGGTCTATCTGGCACTGGTAAAGGATGCAAGAGCCCAACCGGTCTCTGCCGTAATGGACGGTTGCGAGCACACGAGTAGCAGGAACCGACATATCTCTTGACGTGGCTGGCTAAGTGTGGCCACCAATACCACCTCTCGAGTAACTCTCGTGTCCGCCTAATACCAAATGCCCACCCACCTTTGAGGTGTGGGCCCATGACAGTATATCATTCTGTCGATCAGGCGGAACAAAGGTCTTGCCCGGTGGGATTTGGTCTAACGTCACAGGGGAGAGCGTATGAAAAACCCTGGAGGGAAGGATAAGACGAGGTTCGTCAATCTCTTCCTGGGTAGAAACCATAGAGCGAGACAGGGCGTCTGCCTTGTTATTCTTACTCCCAGACAGATAGTTGATGGAGAAGTGAAAGCGGGAGAAAAACAAGGACCAGCGGGCTTGGCGAGGATTCAGACGCTGAGCGGTTTGTAAGTACGTTAGATTCTTATGGTCTGTATAGACCTGGAAAGGATGTTTCGCTCCTTCCAGCAAGTGACGCCACTCCTCCAAGGCTAATCTCAAGGCGAGCAGTTCCCTATCCCCAATGGTATAGTTTCTCTCTGCCGGTGAAAAGGTTTTAGCAAAGAAGAAACACGGCCTTTTTCTACCTGCACCGTTCTTTTGATACAAGACCGCACCAGCACCCACTGAAGAGGCATCAACCTCCAAGAGGAAGGGCTTATTCTCATCGGGTCTTTGAAGAATGGGAGCAGTTGAAAAGTGTCTTTTTACTGCCTCAAAAGCCTGGGATGTCTCAGTAGACCAGACTTTGGGATTAGCACCTTTCTTAGTCAAGGCCACCAAAGGGGCCACCAAAGTAGAGAAATGGGGTATGAACTGCCTGTAATAATTTATGAATCCTAAGAAGCGTTGCACCACCTTCAAGGAATGAGGTTTGGACCATTGCAGGACAGCAGAGAGCTTCGCAGGATCCATAGCCAGGCCCTCTTGTGAGATAATGTAGCCCAAAAAAGGCAAGGATGACTGCTCGAATACACATTTCTCGAGTTTAGCAAACAATGAGTGCTCCCTTAAACGGGAAAGGACACGAACGACATCCTGACGATGAGTCTCCAGATCAGGAGAAAAAATCAGGATGTCGTCCAGATACACCACTACTGAGGATAACAGTAAATCCCTGAACACATCGTTTACGAAGTCCTGAAATACTGCGAGTGCATTACATAACCCAAAAGGCATGACGAGGTATTCATAGTGACCGTCTCGGGTGTTAAAAGCGGTCTTCCATTCGTCACCCTTTCGAATTCGTACCAAGTTATACGCACCCCGCAGATCCAACTTCGTAAAAACTTGAGCTCCTCTCAGTCTGTCAAAGAGCTCCGAAATTAAAGGTAATGGGTATTTGTTCTTTATTGTGATTGCGTTGAGACCCCTGTAATCTATGCAGGGACGCAAATCACCCTCTTTCTTCCGAACAAAGAAAAACCCAGCTCCCGCGGGAGAGACAGACTTACAAATGAACCCCTTCTCTAAACTCTCTCTTATATAGGTCGACATGGCCTCCGACTCAGGTATCGACAGGGGGTAAACCCTGCTTTTAGGTGGAACCGAACCTGGGATAAGGTCTATGGCACAGTCATACGGCCTATGGGGTGGAAGAACCTCAGCACCCTGTTTGGAGAACACGTCAGCGAAATCCAGATAGGGTGTAGGTATGGGAGAGAGATCAGTAGATGCAACCGCAATGACCTTAGGTGGTAAGGGAAGACATCGGGACTGACATTTCGAACCCCAACTAATAATGCTGTCAGACTCCCAGTCAATGTGAGGAGCATGAGTCCGAAGCCATGGAAGACCCAGAAGGACGTCGTCTATACCCTCAGGCAAAACAAGAAAAGAAATCTCCTCTATGTGACCCTGAGACAGGGAAAGGCGCAAGGGAACTGTCCTCAATGTAATGGAGTCAGACAACATAGTTCCATTAACAACACGGACAGGAATAGGCGCCTCTAACATGATAGAGGGAATATTGTGTCCCTTTACAAATCCTGAGGACACAAAAGTCCCGTCAGCTCCGGAATCCACAAAAGCCATAATAGGCCATGTATTCTCAGAGAATGAGAGCTGACCTGGGATACTACACTTAGAGGGTGCAGAAGACGTCTCTAGTAACCCCCCTCTAATGGTTACTAGGCCAGGGAGTTTCCCTGACGACTAGGACACTTGTTGGCATAGTGCCCAGCCTGACGACATACGTAACATATAGGAGGACCAGACTTGCATAGTCTGGAGGACGTATGACCTAACTCCATAGGAGTGGGAGATGTTTCAGATGCTGAGGAAGATGGTAGTGGACCCTCAACAACTGGAATAGCCCGATGCTTAGGGCGTGAGGAGGAGACCTCGAGTCTACGTTCCTTATGGCGTACATCGATCCTCGTTGCTACTGTGATCAAGTCCTCCAGAGAAGCAGGGACCTCACGAGTAGCAAGAGCATCCTTGACATAGCCTGCCAACCCTCTCCAGAAGATAGGAATCAACACCTTCTCTGGCCAATCTAGTTCTGCCACCAGAGTTCTAAAAGCAATGGCATAAGAACTAGTGGATAACGAACCCTGAGATAGATCTAACAGTCTCAGGGCCGCATCATGGGTAACCTACGGCCCCATGAATACCGCCTTAAGAGCATCAAGAAAGTCTTGATGTCTCAGAGTAACCACATCAGAGCGCTCCCATAGGGGAGTCGCCCATTCTAAGGCTTTGTCCTGAAGTAAGGAGATGATAAAGCCTACTCTGGACCTCTCCGTAGAGAAGCGAGAAGAGTTGACCTCTAGGTGTATCTGACACTGACTAATGAAACCACGACATGATCTGGCATCGCCAGAATATCTGTTTGGCAGAGCAAGTTGAGGATCATGTGCAGCTGTCACCATGGTCTGAGGTTTATCCTCTATACTCTTGAGCCATGACTCAAGTACTTGTATGTAACGGTGTAACTGCTGATATTCTGCCATAACTGCCAGACCCTTGGCTCAGTCCTAATGTTACGGGGGGCTGTCTGATAATAAAACCTAAAGGAATGTCAGACAGTCAGGGTCCACCGTGCAAAGACTCTGCTGCAGACTATGGCAGAGTGCAATACCTCTGTTAACTCACAGAAGGATATAATAAGTAAGTAAAGCAATTCCTCCCTTACTTGGAGGGTGTGTGGAATGATCTCTGTTAATAATCACAGAGACAAAGGCAATGTGTGCGATATGGCACCTGCCTAGGTCCGCTCTTCTAGTGGTGCAAAAGAGACGAACAGCAGCGTAAGCCGCACAAAGCTCCTACCTGCGTTCGCTCCACTAGTGTGCGAGGACACGAACCACTAGATATGGCACCTGCCTAGGTCCGTTCCTCTAGTGGTGCAAAAGAGACGAACAGCAGCATAAGCCGCACAAAGCTCCTACCTGCGTTCACTCCACTAGTGTGCGAGGACACGAACCACTAGATATGGCACCTGCCTAGGTCCGCTCTTCTAGTGGGGCAAAAGAGACGAACAGCAGCGTAAGCCGCACAAAGCTCCTACCTCTGTTCGCTCCCCTAGTGTGCGAGGATACGAACAACTGCCAGACGCAGTATAAGGAACGTTACCCTAGCGGCAACGTCCACCTACGAGTCGAATCACAAGGCCCAGCCAGACCATATGCCTCAGGCACCTGCCTATGTCCGCTCCCCTAAGAGGTAAGAATACGGACAGCAGCCGAAGCTGTAAGGTATAAGAACGCTACCCTGCCGGTAGCGCTTACCTAGCATAGACAGAGGAATGCCTAGAGGAACGCGCACAGAGCGTCTACTCTTATGCATGAACCAAGAGGACTGAGCGCCATGCGGCGTGTCAGGGTCTTATATAGACTCTGTGCCTCATCCAAGATGGAGAACACCAGAGCCAATCCGCTGCCAGAACGACAGGAGTGACGTCATGCTGGCCTATCACCGAGCAAGGCGTCACAAGCACATGACCAGCGACCAATCGGCATAGAAGGTGTCAGAGACATGTGACCTCGTGTCAGCGATGATGTCACCCGCACATGTGCAATGGCTCCAAGATAGGACTTAGTCTCCGGCGCTCGCACATGTGCAGTAGCAAGAAATCTGGACATAGTCTCCAGTGCTCACAGCAACCGTAACAGATGTCCTTATGAAGGGACAGGAGCTCCGGCTCATTAATATCTATGATCCCCAATCTAAGTGGGACCGGAAGTGTCTCTTTATGAGGATAAAGCCCTAACTTTTTACGAGTCGGCAGGTCATCTTTGGAGGGGATTTCAACATAGATAGATAGAGCAGGTGCCAGAGGCAAGCTGACTTATGATAGCGTCGCTCTTAATAGTATAGCTAGTGAGGCTTGCCTGGTGGATGTCCACATCTGTCACACCCCGGGCCACGAGGGGTTCACCTATCATAGAGGAAACTGTAGGTCCAGAATAGACAGGTTTCATTAAAAAAGAAGAAGACGTCTCTTCAATAGTGTCTGTTATTGAGGTGGAGTTCTCCGACCACTGTTTAATTTTGTTTTCTCTGAATGTTACAGAGACCCCCCCTGGATGGGAAGAGGCTTTTGGAGGCTGAATTCAGATCTCTTGGAAGAAGCGGAGATAAGACAGTCTTTTGAGGATTTTCTTTAGAACCAGATACCCTTACTGGATCTTTGTAGTAGTAAGTCAGAGTGGTGGGAGATGTTCAAGGAAAGGGTGGCGAGATTCTTCCGCCAGCTCTCAAGCCTCAGGAGTCTGGACAGGTACCGCCTGTACCAGGGCCTGAGGAAGAAACTGAAGCATCTTGTCTCAGCTGAAGGTAGCTGCGAGGAGATCTCCAGAGTGAAATCTTTGCTGAGGAGGTGTCAGTATGATAGGCACGCACCAGGTCCAGATGGCTTAACATCTGAGTTCTACAAGACCATAGAGTTTCCAGCTCTTTTGAGGTTGGTTCTGGTGTTCCCCAGGGTTGTCCCTTAAGCCCCCTGCTGTACGTGTTTGCGATTGATCCTTTCCTTCGGAGGGTGGAGAGTGGACCGTTGGCAGGGGTCGAGATGGACCGGACGGCACCGGAATCCACTCTAAGGGTGGTGGCGTATGCTGATGACGTCACCATTTTTGTTTCCTCGGATGGGGAGACGGAGTGGCTGATGTCAGAGGTAAATCGCTACTCTGAGGCATCTGGGTCCAAGATCAACCGGGATAAGTGTGAGAGTCTCTGGCTGGGAGGAGGAGATCCTGGTTTTGATCTCCCGGACACCCTTCCAGGACCCAAAGTCTCTGCAAAAGTTCTTGGCATCGAATTTGGCCAGGGGGATTACCCCAAACAAAATTGGGAAAGCAGGCTAGAGATCGCCACTCAGAAGGTCAACCAATGGAAGGGTTGGTCTTTGACCCTAAGGGAAAGGGTAAACCTGATCAAAACTTACCTGCTCCCTTTACTCATCTATCTGGGCAGCGTGTGCATCTTGCCGGAACCTCTCTGGACTTGGGTCTACAGTTTGTTTTTCCAGATGTTATGGGGGAATAGACTGAACCTGATCAAGAGGGAGGTTACTTACCGTACGAGGAGACTAGGAGGGTTGGGTATGGTCAACCCTGTGGTATTCCTTGTGAATACCTTCTTTAAGATCAATATTGCAAACCTCTGGAAAGAGAGGGCTCCTCCGTGGGTATTCTCCTGTGGGGGATGGTTTCAGCCTTTCTTCCAGGAATGGGAGACAGGAGGGCAAGTGAAGGATCTTCGCACACCGCATGGACATCTTCCGGCTTATGCTACCCTGGTTCTGAAGGTAATTCGCCGGTGGGGACTGGGAATGTGGGAGATTAGGACTCTGCCAAGGAAGCTCCTTGACAAAAGGGTTCTGTTGACCCATTTCCAGAGGCCTCTGGTGCTCAGAGACTGCCCAAGTCGGGATTTTGGGGTGGGTTTGCATCTTTTAAATTCTATCAGAATCTCCTCGAAGTTTTGGGACTTGGCTTGGCGCTGCTTCCATGGGAAACTGTGTGTGAGGGACAATCTGAAGTGTAGGAGCTCTGAGGATAGGAATTGTCCTCGAGAGCAGTGTGGTACTGTGCTGGAAAGCATGGACCATTTCCTGCTTCGTTGTCCCTTTAACACAGAGGTATACAACAGGGTGGGCGCCTCCATTGGCTGGCCTCGGCTGGCCGGTCTCTCCTATGCGGAATGGGCCTATGGAGCATTCAGAGACCTGGGTGGTCGGGACCGCTGCACTTTATTTCTAGTTAGCGTAGTGGTTAGGTATCACACGTGGAACGCACGGTGCTTAGTATCGACGCAACGGAAAATCCTCCCAGTGGATGATGTGTTTAGGACCATACTCGGTGACCTGGTGAAGGTGCGCTCTCTGGAGTATGAGAGACTGGGCGCACGGAGGGCGGCTCTCCTCTGGAGGGGCTTTTCTTTTAGTGTGCCTTAGTCTACTCCTCTCCTTTCCTGGTGGTGGGCTGCTGCTGACACCCTAGATTTTTGTTTTGATCAGTATACAGTGATGTAGGGCTGCAGGCGCCGAACCTGGGCTTTGTTGATTGTTTGTTGATTTGTTGTTTTTTGTATATATTGTGTATATAGATAGGGGTGTAGGTGTTAGGTTGGGTGGTGGCAGGAGGGGGGAGGTGGGTTCATCTTTTGGGACTTTGAGGTTTGGGTTACACACTGGCGCTGCCTGATCTGGTCCAGGGACGTTGGACATGGACTGAGGCATGAAACTCAGGACCAGCTCTCAAGTCGGCGCAGGGATGGTGGTCTGGAGTGAGGGGGGATAGTTTATAATTAGTTTGTATATAGTCAGTATTGATTTTATTTATGTTTACGTGTGTGTATATAAAGAAAAAAAAAAAAAATTTGCCGGACAGGCTATTTATTTTCTTTTTTGTTTTATTATGGTTGCTATTTTCTTTGGCAGCTGGACCAGAAGTCAGTGATGTCATTAGTTATTATTGTGTATATATGAGGGTTGTATGTAATAATGTGTGTGTGGAGAGAGCGAGCGGCTGAACCAGGGCTCAGTTACATGCAGCTTTTCTGATTGATATTTTATGTTTCTGTTATTGTTATGTTTTTTTACTTTTATAATAAAAGATCTACAGGAGGTAACTCAGGATCAGTAATGTAATGTATGTATAGTGACTGCACCAGCAGAATAGTGAGTGTGTCAAGGCCTAGGCTATGAATCGTTTGTCCAGTATAATAATAAGATAATCTGTCCTTTGAATGCTTTATGTATTGCTTCTCCACATATACCTAATTGAAATATTAACAGAATGTATAACCAAAACAAATTATGATTAGGGCTAAGTAGAATAAGTTTTAGTTCATGAATAAGTAACTGACATTCATGAATAGAAGAGATACCCATGTGTAGTTTCAAATAAGTAACTGACATTGTTCTATCCACAGACTCTCGTCTATGCTTAGACAAACCTGAAATGCTTTACTAAGGAATGTTTCTTAAATAAGGGAATGAGCGACACCCAGGCTAATTGGTTGGTTAAGAGACAATGCAGAAAAACTGTAAATCGGTAAATCCGCTGCAAACCATGGCAACTCGTGGCAAAAAAGCGGGTGCGGTTTTACCGCGGTTTTTACCGTGGGTGTGGGATTCTTTCAGAGGGTCTGTTTTTTTTTATTAAGAAATAGGCACTTTCTAGTGCGCACATAGCCTAAGAATGTTATGCTTTGAATACAAGGGTTCAAACCAAAATGTTTTTATTAAGGATTTTATACATTACATACTGTAGATCATACAATTTAGGGTCAACATAACCCCTAAGGTCCCACCCCCCCTCACCCCATAAGAAGCCAAAAAGCGGACACATATTTGACTCTTCCCCACATGTGATACATAAATGCCGTCGCTCTCCACACAAAGAACCATGACCAATGGTATATTAGAGGGTCTGTATCTTCCACATTTTTTTCCCAGTTAACACCATGTATGTCTATAGTTAAACACGAACAGGCGATGAGTCCAGGAAAGGAGGTTACAGTTCCCGCAGCCGTACAATATTTCGGTCATTTATATCCTAGTTTTAAAACAAGCCCAATCTGAACCAAAATAAGTTCCTAGATGTCAGACCAGAGTCATCTATCCACGGAGCCCAGATCTTTTCAAATTTGGTCATACAATTTCTTTTTAAATATATTCCCTTCTCCAGATTTACTATCCAATTAACCTTGGCAACAAACTCTGACATGGTGGGGACTCGATCAGAGATCCAATATTGTGCTATTAATTTCCTTGCCATATATACCGTAACATACGAGCAACCGCCACTTTACCCTCTTCTTCCACTTTAAAGTCTTCGATATACCCTAGAGTACATACCAAGGGGGTGAGGCTCAGATCTGTGATATACACTCTGTTAATAAGTGAGGTCACACCCCTCCAAAACGCCTCCAAACTAGGGCAGGACCACAACATGTGGAGCATGGACGCTGAGTCCACCCCACATCGTGGACAAGTGGGATCCGGTCTGGCACCTATGTCACATAAAAATTTTGGAGTACGATAGACTCGATGAATCACATACAGGTGGGACAATCTGTAGGCTTCCCCCAGAGACAAATCGGGTGTTCTTTCCAGTATTTCCGCCCACTGATTGTCCTCAATAGGGCCCATCTCCTGTTCCCACCTCTGCTTTGAGTTCGGTGAATGATGTATTAATAACCTATCCAGTACTTCACCATATAATACCGATATCAAGCCTGATGAGCCCCTTGAGAAAGCAATTCTCTGAATTATTCTATTACATTGGATCGTATGGCCAACTATACAAACATCTGCACGATAAGCATGCCTTAATGGGAGGTATTTATAGAATTCGCCATTCAAGAACCCAAACTCTGATTGTAACGTGGAGCACTCTTTAAAGTTGTCTCCGTTCAATAGTTGCGTGAGCCTGACCAACCCTCTCTCTCTCCAACCTCCAAACCCCTCCAGCTTATTTAAGTTAGGTAGCCATGGGGTGTCCCAGACAGAGGTAAACTGCGTCGGCCCCTTGATGTCCTGTATATCTTTAATTTTAATCCACAACTTATGTATCAGCAGAAGGGTAGGCATAGATTCCGATGACGAGTGAAATGTACCTGCTTCCAGGACCTCGTATAGACTAGCTGACTTGAAATATTGTTGCAATAACCTTCTTTGCGCCCCCCCCCCCCCGGGTCCTCCCACCCTCGGATATGTTGTATCTGGGCGGCTGCAAAGTATGCCCATGGGTTTGGCAATGAGAGTCCTACATTGCGCTTGTTCCTTTGTAACGTTTCTAATTCTTGGACTACGCCTCCTCCAGATCAATTCCCTAAAAAGTGAGTTAATTTATAGAAATATCTCTGAGGTATCCAATGTGGAGAATTATGTAGGACGTACAGCAGCTGTCTGCAGGAAACCCACTTAGACGAGGAAAAAATGACATACCTGAATAGATCATGGATCAGTTATAGCTACCACTCTACCTTCTCATCTTATTCTAGTGGGGTCAGCCTATTGGTGCATAGAGCCATACCGTTTGAACCCATAGCATCAAAAGTAGACAGGGAGGGGAGGATTCTTTGGGTCCGGTGTAAAATTCTGAACAAAGAGATGCTGTTAATGGGAGTATACATCCCTCCACCCTATAATAATGGGGTCATAAAGATGGTGGCGGAGGCTATGCATGAGAATTCGGGTGTACCGGTGATATGCATGGGAGATTTTAATAATACTATTCACCCATATTGGATACATTTAATAATGACCCGTCTCTGGCGTCATTACCTATATCAGGCTTTGGCGAGACATTAAAAGATTTGGCACTGACGGATGTGTGGAGGGTGGGACACCCGGGGGTTCGCCAATTCTCCTGCTATTTTAAGTCACATGAATCCCTATCCAGAATACATATGACACTGGGGTCTACAGGAGCAGCATTCAATGTTTTGGGGGAGTCATGGGTTTCATATCATAGCATTTCTGTGCAAGGTGTGGATTCGTATTGAATTGATGATGCCCTACAACTTTGTAATTCACTTTTTTCTCTATCTCGTTCCGTTTTCGAGATACAAATGCTAACTCCGTTGTTTTCCACCAGGTGGCGCTATAGGTGGTTTCATTGCGTAGCGCATGACTACTTTACTATACCTAGACACCACTTCTATGCCTATAGCTGCCGCCGTTCTCAAGTTAATGGCGGTGGACAGGATATGGGTGGATATACTGTATATAGGTGCGGTGTATACAGGATATGGGTGGACACACTGTATATAGGTGCGGTGTATACAGGATATGGGTGGACACACTGTATATAGGTGCGGTGTATACAGGATGTGGGTGGACACACTGTATATAGGTGCGGTGTATACAGGATATGGGTGGATACACTGTATATAGGTGCGGTGTATACAGGATATGGGCGGACACACTGTATATAGGTGCGGTGTATACAGGATATGGGTGGACACACTGTATAGAGGTGCGGTGTATACAGGATATGGGTGGACACGCTATATATAGGTGCGGTGTATACAGGATATGGGTGGACACACTGTATATAGGTGCGGTGTATACAGGATATGGGTGGACACGCTGTATATAGGTGCGGTGTATATAGGATATGGGTGGACACACTGTATATAGGTGCTGTGTATACATGATATGGGTGGACACACTGTATATAGGTGCGGTGTATACAGGATATGGGTGGACACGCTGTATAGAGGTGCTGTGTATACATGATATGGGTGGACACACTGTATATAGGTGCTGTGTATACATGATATGGGTGGACACACTGTATATAGGTGCTGTGTATACATGATATGGGTGGACACACTGTATATAGGTGCTGTGTATACATGATATGGGTGGACACACTGTATAGAGGTGCGGTGTATACAGGATATGGGTGGACACACTGTATATAGGTGCGGTGTATACAGGATATGGGTGGACACACTGTATATAGGTGCAGTGTATACAGGATATGGGTGGACACACTGTATAGAGGTGCGGTGTATACAGGATATAGGTGGACACACTGTATATAGGTGCGGTGTATACAGGATATGGGTGGACACACTGTATATAGGTGCGGTGTATACAGGATATGGGTGGATATACTGTATATAGGTGCGGTGTATACAGGATATGGGTGGATATACTGTATATAGGTGCGGTGTATACAGGATATGGGTGGACACACTGTATATAGGTGCGGTGTATACAGGATATGGGTGGACACACTGTATATAGGTGCGGTGTATACAGGATGTGGGTGGACACACTGTATATAGGTGCGGTGTATACAGGATATGGGTGGATACACTGTATATAGGTGCGGTGTATACAGGATATGGGCGGACACACTGTATATAGGTGCGGTGTATACAGGATATGGGTGGACACACTGTATAGAGGTGCGGTGTATACAGGATATGGGTGGACACGCTGTATATAGGTGCGGTGTATACAGGATATGGGTGGACACACTGTATATAGGTGCGGTGTATACAGGATATGGGTGGACACGCTGTATATAGGTGCGGTGTATATAGGATATGGGTGGACACACTGTATATAGGTGCTGTGTATACATGATATGGGTGGACACACTGTATATAGGTGCGGTGTATACAGGATATGGGTGGACACGCTGTATAGAGGTGCTGTGTATACATGATATGGGTGGACACACTGTATATAGGTGCTGTGTATACATGATATGGGTGGACACACTGTATATAGGTGCTGTGTATACATGATATGGGTGGACACACTGTATATAGGTGCTGTGTATACATGATATGGGTGGACACACTGTATAGAGGTGCGGTGTATACAGGATATGGGTGGACACGCTGTATAGAGGTGCGGTGTATACAGGATATGGGTGGACACACTGTATATAGGTGCGGTGTATACAGGATATGGGTGGACACACTGTATATAGGTGCGGTGTATACAGGATATGGGTGGACACACTGTATAGAGGTGCGGTGTATACAGGATATGGGTGGACACGCTGTATAGAGGTGCGGTGTATACAGGATATGGGTGGACACACTGTATATAGGTGCGGTGTATACAGGATATGGGTGGACACACTGTATATAGGTGCGGTGTATACAGGATATGGGTGGACACACTGTATATAGGTGCGGTGTATACAGGATATGGGTGGACACACTGTATATAGGTGCAATGTATACAGGATATGGGTGGACACACTGTATATAGGTGCGGTGTACACAGGATATGGGTGGACACACTGTATATAGGTGCGGTGTATACAGGATGTGGGTGGACACACTGTATATAGGTGCGGTGTATACAGGATATGGGTGGACACACTGTATATAGGTGCAGTGTATACAGGATATGGGTGGACACACTGTATATAGGTGCGGTGTATACAGCATATTGGTAGACACACTGTATATAGGTGCAATGTATACAGGATATGGGTGGACACACTGTATATAGGTGCAGTGTATAAAGGATATGGGTGGACACACTGTATATAGGTGCGGTGTATACAGCATATGGGTAGACACACTGTATATAGGTGCAATGTATACAGGATATGGGTGGACACACTGTATATAGGTGCAGTGTATACAGGATATGGGTGGACACGCTGTATATAGGTGCGGTGTATACAGGATATGGGTGGACACACTGTATATAGGTGCGGTGTATACAGGATATGGGTGGACACACTGTATATAGGTGCGGTGTATACAGGATATGGGTGGACACACTGTATATAGGTGCGGTGTATACAGGATATTGGTGAACACACTGTATATAGATGCGGTGTATACAGCATATGGGTGGACACACTGTATATAGGTGCGGTGTATACAGCATATGAGTGGACACACTGTATATAGGTGCGGTGTATACAGGATATGGGTGGACACACTGTATATAGGTGCGGTGTATAGAGGATATGGGGGGACACACTGTATATAGGTGCGGTGTATACAGGATATGGGGGGACACACTGTATATAGGTGCTGTGTATACAGGATATGGGTGGACACACTGTATATAGGTGCGGTGTATACAGGATATGGGGGGACACACTGTATATAGGTGCTGTGTATACAGGATATGGGTAGACACACTGTATATAGGTGCGGTGTATACAGGACATGGGTGGACACACTGTATATAGGTGCAGTGTATACAGGATATGGGTGGACACACTGTATATAGGTGCGGTGTATACAGGATATGGGTGGACACACTGTATATAGATGCTGTGTATAGAGGATATGGGTGGACACACTGTATATAGGTGCGGTGTATACAGGATATGGGTGGACACACTGTATAGAGGTGCGGTGTATACAGGATATGGGTGGACGCACTGTATATAGGTGCGGTGTATACAGGATATGGGTGGACACACTGTATATAGGTGCGGTGTATACAGGATATGGGGGGACACACTGTATATAGGTGCTGTGTATACAGGATATGGGTGGACACACTGTATATAGGTGCGGTGTATACAGGATATGGGGGGACACACTGTATATAGGTGCTGTGTATACAGGATATGGGTAGACACACTGTATATAGGTGCGGTGTATACAGGACATGGGTGGACACACTGTATATAGGTGCAGTGTATACAGGATATGGGTGGACACACTGTATATAGGTGCAGTGTATACAGGATATGGGTGGACACACTGTATATAGGTGCGGTGTATACAGGATATGGGTGGACACGCTGTATATAGGTGCGGTGTATACAGGATATGGGTGGACGCACTGTATATAGGTGCGGTGTATACAGGATATGGGTGGACACACTGTATATAGATGCGGTGTATACAGGATATGAGTGGACACACTGTATATAGGTGCGGTGTATACAGGATATGGGTGGACGCACTGTATATAGGTGCGGTGTATACAGGATATGGGGGGACACACTGTATATAGGTGCGGTGTATACAGGATATGGGGGGACACACTGTATATAGGTGCGGTGTATACAGGATATGGGTGGACGCACTGTATATAGGTGCGGTGTATACAGGATATGGGGGGACACACTGTATATAGGTGCGGTGTATACAGGATATGGGTGGACACACTGTATATAGGTGCGGTGTATACAGGATATGGGTGGACACACTGTATATAGGTGTGGTGTATACAGGATATGGGTGGACACACTGTATATAGGTGTGGTGTATACAGGATATGGGTGGACACACTGTATATAGGTGCGGTGTATACAGGATATGGGTGGACACACTGTATATAGGTGCGGTGTATACAGGATATGGGTGGACGCACTGTATATAGGTGCGTTGTATACAGGATATGGGTGGACGCACTGTATATAGGTGCGGTGTATACAGGATATGGGGGGACACACTGTATATAGGTGCGGTGTATACAGGATATGGGGGGACACACTGTATATCTGCCATAATAGATTACTTCTGTAGTGATGTCCGTCCTGTAGGTTTGGCCTCTTTCATTCTTTTACGTTGCTGCAGGATAATACTTCATTTTCTGGACACAGATGTTTTAATTAAAATAAAAGCAAAACTTATATATTGTAATAATAATTTTTATTTACTGGAGGAAGGAACATAGAATTTATTGTTAATTTTGTAAATAATTGGCTTTATATTCTGAGTCGCTATTCGTAGCTTCTTATCTGCACACATATCTCTATTCTGTCACTGACTCCATCTGCACTGATACATTGTAGCAAAGCTGCATGTGTGACTAGATCCGGATGTGGACAATACAGGGACCATCACTGACCGCGACCACAGTGCAATAAATTATATCATCTCTCTCCTGTGATTCTTCATGACAACATTTTCTTCATGTTGCTGATTTTGTCCATTGTGCATTTGCTCATTTTACTTCCATCTTTCCTCTGATCTAGATTCTTCTTATCAGACGTAGTGATCAGGATGATGTCGGCCACTAGTCTCCCCAGACTCGGCTGTCTGTCCAGGATCTGCTGCTTAAACTTGTGTCCAATGTCATCCAGGTCATCAATCACCACAATCAGCCGCCGCTTCCCTGGAGCATCCCGGAAAGACGAAACAACAACAAAATACATAAGTAATAAGATGATGACGAGAAAGGGATAAAACTAGAAGAGTATAGAAAGGGAGAAGAAAAGAAAAGTGAAGGAAGAAGACCAGGAAGAAAAAGATAAGTAAATAGGAAGATAAAATAGTGTAAAATAAGAAGAAACAAAAGAAGATAAAGATAACAAAATAAGACGATAGAATAGTGTAAAAAAAGAAGAAACGGGCGAAGAAGATAAAGATAAGACTTAAAAAAAAAAACCAAAATGAGGTATAAAGGAAAAAAGTAATTGTAGAAGAGTGAAATAAAATGAATAAACAATAAGATGATGACGACGTGAAAGAGATAAAACTAGAAGGGCATAAAAAAGAAGAAAAGAAAAATGGAGGAAGAACACCAGTAAGAAAAAGAGAAGAAAAGATAAAATAGTGTAAAAAAAAAAAAAGCAACAGAAGAAGAGAATGAAGAAGATAAATCTAAGAAAAAAAGAAGATAGAATAATATACAAAAAAAGAAACAGAAGAACAGAAAAATGAAGATAAAGATAAGAAAATAAGAAGATAAAATAGTGTAAAAAAAGCAACAGAAGAAGATAAAGAAGAAGATAAAGATAAGACAATAAGATAAGAAGATAAAATAGTATAAAAAAAAGAAACAGAAGAACAGAAAAAAAAGATAAAGATAAGAAAATAAGAAGATAAAATAGTGTAAAAAAAAAGCAACAAAAGAAGAGAAAGAGGAAGATAAAGATAAGAAAATAAGATAAGAAGATAAAATAGTATAAAAAGAAACAGAAGAACAGAATTAAAAAAGATAAAGATAAGACTTAAAGAAGACAAAAGTGAAGTGTATGGGAAAGAGTAGTTGTAGAAGAGTGTAAGAAAGTGAATACAAAAAAGTATAGAAGGAAGAAAAAAAAAGAAATTGAAAAGAATAAACAGTAGAATGAAAGAGGAAAACAAAGAAAAGAAAAGAAAGGTGAAAAAAAGATGATGAAGACATAAAAGAGAAAAAAGAGAAGTACAGACAAATAGAAGAGTCAATAAGAAAGGAAGAGATAAGGGGAAGACACCAAGAAGATGAAAAAGAAGTAAAAAAGAGAAGTAAAAAAAAACTTCAAGAGACTGGTGCCCCTCCCCCGCCCCTGAAGACCTGTCTCAAGAGACTGGTGCCCCCTGCCCTGCCCCTGAAGACCTGTCTCAAGAGACTGGTGCCCCTCCCCTGCCCCTGAAGACCTGTCTCAAGAGACTGGTGCCCCCTGCCCTGCCCCTGAAGACCTGTCTCAAGAGACTGGTGCCCATCCCCTGCCCCTGAAGACCTGTCTCAAGAGACTGGCGCCCCCTGCCCTGCCCCTGAAGACCTGTCTCAAGAGACTGGTGCCCCTCCCCTGCCCCTGAAGACCTGTCTCAAGAGACTGGTGCCCCCTGCCCTGCCCCTGAAGACCTGTCTCAAGAGACTGGTGCCCCACCCCTGCCCCTGAAGACCTGTCTCAAGAGACTGGCGCCCCCTGCCCTGCCCCTGAAGACCTGTCTCAAGAGACTGGTGCCCCTCCCCTGCCCCTGAAGACCTGTCTCAAGAGACTGGTGCCCCCTGCCCTGCCCCTGAAGACCTGTCTCAAGAGACTGGTGCCCCACCCCTGCCCCTGAAGACCTGTCTCAAGAGACTGGTGCCCCTCCCCCGCCCCTGAAGACCTCAGTCGATGCAGAGACTAGTGTACATAGTGTTCATGTGTTTATGCTGATGTTGCACATGTGGCTGTCACAAACCACCGGGGGGGTCACTCAGAAATCCCCCGCGCTGGCTACCAGTACGTCACAATCGGGGGGTAACAAGTGGGGGTCACCCCTCCTTTATACCTCCCGACCGACAGACAGAGCACGTGACGCGCTCTCTAGCGCCCCTCTTATAGTCAGGCCAATTATGGAATTGCCCGACCATAAGCAAGGAGGCCGCTATACTACTTATGCCGATTATTGAAGGGTCCCCGGTGAGAGTAAGGTATATATTCCCCTGACCTCCGCGGGCGGAATATATAATATCTTCCCGAATCTCACTGGCCTCCCCACAATAATCCTTGGCACAACTCGCTGCCACCAACCGATTTACGGTAACTATTAGCCGAACACACAGACGTGGGATTCAAGATCGAGATAACAGAACAGCCCAAGATTAATTATATAATTTAATCAGCCTAAAGCACACTAGAAACTACAATATATACAATAGGGAATCTACAGAATATACATATGTCAGAGTACAGTTACAGATAAAGCATGGTTTACAGCAGGTATGCAATTCAATCAGTTACCTTGTGCGTCTGGCCACAGGGGGGCGCTGTAGACCAGGTTTCCAGGAACTCCCTCACAGGTCTTTCCCAACCAGGCCCCCGAGCAGAAGAACACTGGAAAATGGCCGAAGTAGGGTTATCAACCTGGGCAGATCCAGGTCCCCTCCTACCTTCGTGACCTCACAGGGAGCACTGCTCCACCCCTGGCTTGAGTTATGGACAATATCCCAACATGGAATATGGGCCATAACTTTGCCTGGGAGCGTCGTAGGCGGACGCCAACGCTCTCATTGTGACAGTTATGAATTTAGCTACAGAACGAGGGGACTCATGACCTGTCTGCCAGTTCCCCATTGGCTGATATCACGCCTGGGGCATTTCCCAATGTCCTGCCCCCATAAAAAGGGTGTGCCGGCATCGTCTGCATGCGGAGACACCATTTTTATGGTTGCCATATTTATCGGAAATATGGCTTGCGAGATATGAACCATTTTTTACTGGAGTCGTTCTGTCTGGCTATTTCCATAGCCTTGCTAACTAGCTAGCAGCTCCTACTACAGGGTGACGGCAGGGAGTCATCCTGTGTCCATTGTTCCCACACCACCTCATCTCCATATCACAGGACATGGCCAAGGAGGTGTAAGTGGAACACTGAGAACAAGAAGGGAGGGGGCACTGCCAGGGAGTGATGAGGGATTATGACTGGAGTCATAATTCATCTTCATATCCCGGGATTTGCCTCACACCTCCCCCCTTTTGAGGGCGCTAGGGGGCAGCACACTCCGGTGTTCCCCCGTGCGCCCGTCCGCGACCTCTCCTTGTCGGGACAGCCCGTCTGCGTTACCGTGGTCACGGCCCCTTTTGTGGCGAATGGTGAAGTTGTATTGCTGGAGCGCAAGGCTCCATCGCAACAATCGCCCATTCGTCCCAGAGACGGTGTGCAACCAGCTGAGGGGATTGTGGTCCGTCTCCACGATGAAGTGGCGCCCGTATAGATAGGGTTGCAGACGCTGCAGGGCCCACACTATGGCCAGGCACTCCTTCTCCATCGTGGAATAGGCAACTTCCCTTGGTAACAGCTTCCTGCTCAGGTACAAGACTGGGTGCTCTTGGCTCGCAGAGTCCACCTGGCTGAGCACCGCACCGAGGCCGAAGTCACTGGCGTCGGTCTGTACTACAAACGGCCGCGTGAAGTCGGCTGCCTGTAGCACGGGCGGGCTGGACAGGGCGTCCTTTAGGGCCCGGAAGGCTGTCTCGCAGTCCATTGTCCAATCGACTGCAGAGGGCAGCTTCTTCTTGGTGAGGTCCGTCAAGGGCTTTGCCAGGCTACTATAGCATGGAACAAACCTCCTATAGTACCCAGCGGTCCCCAAGAAGGACATCACCTGCTTCTTGGTCCTGGGGGTGGGCCAGGATGCGATGGCCTCCACTTTCTCAGGCTCGGGCTTCAGTGTTCTCCCGCCTACCCGGTGACCGAGGTACTGGACCTCGCTCATGGCCAGCTGACACTTTCCCGGCTTGATGGTCAAACCTGCCCGGTGGATCCGCCTGAGCACCTGTGCTAGATGCTCTAGGTGGTCCTCCCAGGTGGGACTGAAGACGGCAATGTCATCTAGGTACGCGGCCGCGTACCCTTCAAGTCCCTTGAGCAGGGTGTTGACCATCCGCTGGAAAGTGGCAGGGGCATTCCTCATCCCGAATGGCATCACCGTGGACTCGTACAGTCCAAATGGGGTAATAAAGGCAGAGCGTTCCCTGGCCTTGCGAGTCAGGGGGATCTGCCAATATCCCCGGCTCAGATCCATGATGGTCAGGTACTGAGCCCCGGCCAACTGATCGAGCAGGTCATCGATGCGTGGCATTGGGTACGCATCGGCGACCGTGACCGCATTGAGCCCCCTGTAGTCCACGCAGAACCGAGTGGTTCGGTCCTTCTTAGGGACGAGGACTACAGGCGAGGACCAAGCGCTGTTGGATGCCTGGATCACCCCCAGCTTCAGCATCTCGTCAATCTCCTGGCGCATGTGTTGCTGCACCTCCAGGGAGACCCGATATGCTGAACGCCGGATCGGGGGATGATCCCCAGTGTCCACGTGATGGACAGCCAAGTCAGTCCTTCCGGGCTGGTTGGTAAACAACCCCCGGAAGGGGAGGAGGGTGGCCCACAGCTGGGACCGTTGGTCTTCCAAGAGCTGGTGGCCAACCTCCACATCCTCAATGGATCCGCCTGCCCTAACCTGGGCTAGCATATCCAAGAGGGTTTCCGCTTCTCCCTCCTCGGGCAGGTTGCACACGGGGAGCGCACATGCCTCCCGCTCATGATGTGCCTTCATCATGTTCACATGGAAGGGCTTCCGCCTTCCACGGGCAGGGTCCAGGGTGACCAGGTACGTTACAGGGTTGAGCTGCTGGTACACGAGGTATGGGCCTTCCCAGGCTGCCTGAAGCTTGTCCTGTGGTACGGGGACCAGTACCCACACCTTTTGACCCACTTGGTAGGTCCTCTCACAAGCGTTCTGGTCGTACCAACGCTTCTGATCGGCCTGGGCTTGAGCCATATTGTCGTGTACCAGTTGCGTCAAGGCCTGCATTTTGTCCCGGAAGCGCATGACATACTCGATAACCGACACTCCAGGGGTGGCCAAATCCCCTTCCCAAGCCTCTTTCACCAGAGCCAGGGGGCCCCGCACACGTCGCCCGTACAGGAGCTCAAACGGTGAGAATCCTGTTGAGGCCTGTGGAACCTCCCGGTAAGCAAATAACAGGTGTGGGAGATACCGCTCCCAGTCACGCCCATGGGAGTCGACCAACATCTTAAGCATCTGCTTTAAGGTGACATTGAACCGCTCGCACAGGCCATTAGTCTGTGGATGGTACGGGCTGGCCACCAGATGTCGCACCTGGACTTGCTTACAGAGGGCCTCCATCAGCTGGGACATGAATTGGGTCCCCCGGTCAGTGAGCATTTCCTGGGGAAAACCCACTCGGGAGAAAATCTCCAGCAATGCGGTGGCCACCTTGTCAGCCCGAATGGACGACAAGGCCACTGCTTCTGGGTACCGGGTGGCATAGTCCACTACCGTCAGTAGGAAGCGTTTCCCGGAGCTGCTGGGGATGGCCAGCGGGCCGACCAGATCCACAGCCACCCTCCTGAAAGGCTCATCGATGATGGGCAGAGATACCAGTGGGGCTTTGGGGCGTGGCCCCGCCTTCCCCACTCTCTGACAGGTTTCACACGAACGGCAGTAGGCAGCCACATCGGCCCCCATTTTTGGCCAGTAGAAATGCTGGTTTAACCTGGCCTTGGTCTTAGCGATCCCTAGGTGTCCGGCCATCGGAATCTCATGTGCGATCCGCAACAACTCCGTCCGGAACGGATAGGGTACCACCAACTGTCGGTCCCTGGGCCACGCCTCCGGTGAACCCTGCTGGACCGTGGCCCGGTACAGCCGTCCTTGGTCCCAGACCACTCGCTCCGGGTCCGAGTCCGAGGGAGGCTGTGCCGCCTGCTCCTTAAGAGCTTTCAGGCTGTCGTCAGCTTCTAACGCTGCCTGAAACCCCTGACTAGATGTGGCCAGAATCGACGAGACTGTCACATCTTCAGTCAGTACCCCGGGACCTGTGTCCTGGCCTCCACCTGACTCGGCTGCCACTTGGTCAGAAGGGGAAGAGCTATCGGACCTCCGGGAGGCCCCTTGGCTTCCAGCACTCCCACTGCGGGTGACAGCGGCCACAGCCGCTGCGACCGTGGGTCGTGCCTGCTCCTCCTCCGTTCCTGACCAAGTCGCCGGTTCAGGCAGACCTACCTGGCTTCCTGACACCCCGGTTGTGGGGGAACCATGCACCGAGATCTTACCTGGGAGCACTTCCGCTCCTGGACCGGCCCCAATCTCACCTGCCTGTTCCCCTCCTGCAGCAACAGAACCCCGCTGTGAAATCTCTGGGGACCCCACATTTGCTGTGGTAGCCCCCACCCCACACACTGGTCCTCCCCCTGCAGCACCCTGCTCTCTGCTTATCCCTGCAGAGGGCAACAGATCCCAGCTCACAGGCTGGTTACTTGTAGAGGCATTGTCACACCTTTCTCTGACCCCCTCCCCTGTCACAGCTGCAGCTGTGTGTGTGTCTATGGTGTCTGTGCAAGCAGAAATATCAGAGTTCACTCCCTCCTCCCTTACATCATTCATAGATAACACATTAACATTGTCAGGAGTCATGTCAGTACTGGCTGAAGGTTCAGCCCTTGGTTGGGGCCCGAACTGGGAGGTTATCTGCCCCAAATCTGTCCCAAGTAGCACGTTTGCAGGGATCCGATCAGTTACCCCCACCTCCCTCACCCCTCGCCCTGCGCCCCAGTCCACATAAATGTCAGCAACAGGCAGCGCCGGGTCAGTGCCTCCAATCCCGGAGACAGCGAGGGTTTTTCCAGGGATCAAGTCTTGGGGGGACACCATCTCAGGCCGCACCAGAGTCACCTCCGAGGCGCTGTCTCGCAGTCCTATGGTCACAGACCGGCCGACGGTGACAGGTTGGAAGCTGTCCAGGGACCTACCACCACCCCCACCCACACAATACACCTTGGGCGGCCCTTGGGACGGGGACGGAGCCGGGGCCTTGGGACGCTGAGGGCACATGGCCTTGAAGTGTCCAGGTAGGTTGCACTGGTGGCACCGTCTTGGTTCTGCCACGGGCCTGGAGAGGGGAGTTGAGGGGGACACCCCCTGCAGTCTAGGGGCAGGTGGGGCAGTCGCAGAGTTCATCTTACCCCCTCTCCAGGTGCTGCTGGTGGCTGCTCTCCTGGCTTCAGGAGCCCGGTTGTTGGTGTAGTCATCGGCAAGGGCAGCTGTAGCCGTGGACCCCTTTGGCTTCTGGTCTCGGATGAACTGGCGGAGATCCTCAGGGCAGTTCCACAAGAGTTGCTCCGTGATGACCAAGTCCAGGATCTCTGGTCCGGTGGAAAGCTGCAGGCCTTGGGTCCAGTGGTCGGCAGCTCGGGCAAGTGCCCGCCGGTGGTCAGCCCAGGAGTCCTTTGGTCCCTTCTGTAGGCTCCGGAACTTCTTGCGGTAGGACTCTGGAGTGAGGTTGTACTGTTGGATCAGGGCCCGCTTGATGGTGTCGTAGCCCTGATCTGCCTCAGCAGGCAAGTCCCCAAGGATATCTAGGGCCTTACCCCTTAAACGGGGGGTCAGGTATTTGGCCCACTGGTCCTTGTCCAGATGGTGCTGCAAGCAAGTCCGTTCAAAAGCAGTCAAGAAAGAGTCCAAGTCTCCATCCTTCTCCAGCACTGGGAAGTCCTCAACACGGACCTTTGGAAGTTTGGTGTCTCGAAGGTCACATGTGGCTGATGAGGGCCGGAGCTGAGCTAGCTGCAGCTGGTAGTCACGGTCTGCCTGTCGCTCTCGCTCTTCACGCGCTGCCTGCCGCTCTCGCTCCGCAGCCTCACGCTCTGCGTGCCGCTCCGCCCTGCGCTCTGCCAGGAGTTCCTTGTAGCCCTTCTGGTCTCCAGCCTGGAGAAGGGCCATAGCCATTTGAAGAAGGCTATCCGAGCCTCCCAGGCTCGGTGGAATGGCACGTGGTGATCTGCGGCACGCTGCAGAGCTAGGCGATTCACTGTCCCTTTCAGAGCGGAGGGCTGGCATCTGGCTCGTTGAGGAACCTTGGGTGAGCTCCTCCTCATCTTGTCCAGCAGTGCCAGGTTGCGCAATGTCCTCGGCAGAACGGTTTTCTGGCGTCGAGCTCCTGGAGGACTCGTGGGCAACCTCCTCATTGCTGTCCACAGCACCGTCCTGCCTCTCTTCGGCTCCTGCCTTAGCATTGGCCAGTTGCATAGCTCTGCTCCTGGTGCCATCAGCCATTCTTGCAGACTTTTGGTCACTGACACAGAACTGACACCTGATGCCTCCACACACCTTACAGTATCTGCACTCTGACACTCTAGTGTTGAGCTAGTCTGAAGACCCCAGCAGCCACAGCTGCTGCAGGCAGTCTTTAGTGTCTGGGAGTATGGGTCTCACACTCACACACACTATTATCTCGATCCCACCGCTATGCCACCAATATGTCACAAACCACCGGGGGGTCACTCAGAAATCCCCCGCGCTGGCTACCAGTACGTCACAATCGGGGGGTAACAAGTGGGGGTCACCCCTCCTTTATACCTCCCGACCGACAGACAGAGCACGTGACGCGCTCTCTAGCGCCCCTCTTATAGTCAGGCCAATTATGGAATTGCCCGACCATAAGCAAGGAGGCCGCTATACTACTTATGCCGATTATTGAAGGGTCCCCGGTGAGAGTAAGGTATATATTCCCCCGACCTCCGCGGGCGGAATATATAAAATCTCCCCGAATCTCACTGGCCTCCCCACAATAATCCTTGGCACAATTCGCTGCCACCAACCGATTTACGGTAACTATTAGCCGAACACACAGACGTGGGATTCAAGATCGAGATAACAGAACAGCCCAAGATTAATTATATAATTTAATCAGCCTAAAGCACACTAGAAACTACAATATATACAATAGGGAATCTACAGAATATACATATGTCAGAGTACAGTTACAGATAAAGCATGGTTTACAGCAGGTATGCAATTCAATCAGTTACCTTGTGCGTCTGGCCACAGGGGGGCGCTGTAGACCAGGTTTCCAGGAACTCCCTCACAGGTCTTTCCCAACCAGGCCCCCGAGCAGAAGAACACTGGAAAATGGCCGAAGTAGGGTTATCAACCTGGGCAGATCCAGGTCCCCTCCTACCTTCGTGACCTCACAGGGAGCACTGCTCCACCCCTGGCTTGAGTTATGGACAATATCCCAACATGGAATATGGGCCATAACTTTGCCTGGGAGCGTCGTAGGCGGACGCCAACGCTCTCATTGTGACAGTTATGAATTTAGCTACAGAACGAGGGGACTCATGACCTGTCTGCCAGTTCCCCATTGGCTGATATCACGCCTGGGGCATTTCCCAATGTCCTGCCCCCATAAAAAGGGTGTGCCGGCATCGTCTGCATGCGGAGACACCATTTTTATGGTTGCCATATTTATCGGAAATATGGCTTGCGAGATATGAATCATTTTTTACTGGAGTCGTTCTGTCTGGCTATTTCCATAGCCTTGCTAACTAGCTAGCAGCTCCTACTACAGGGTGACGGCAGGGAGTCATCCTGTGTCCATTGTTCCCACACCACCTCATCTCCATATCACAGGACATGGCCAAGGAGGTGTAAATGGAACACTGAGAACAAGAAGGGAGGGGGCACTGCCAGGGAGTGATGAGGGATTATGACTGGAGTCATAATTCATCTTCATATCCCGGGATTTGCCTCACAGTGGCCATCCAGTGGCCAGTTTAGGAACTGCACCTGGGAAAAAAATTAGAGGCTGCCTAGTGATAGGAGTAGCCAGACAGTGAGCAGTTACAAACACTGGGGGAGTCAGGGAGAATATTCACAGAGGCAGAGACAAGGTTTAGTTATGGAGAGAATTGTGTAAAGAAACATTCAGAGACAATTGGCGGTGTGCAAGCCAGCAAAGAGCTAGGGTCAAGAATGGGGGTACGAGGTCCAGAAACAGTAATGTGGTATCCCACAAAGTGGCCATCTCCATGGGATACCAGAAATATTAAGTACTGTAGGATATTGTGAAAACCTGCTGACAGGCAGCACTCATAGGGTTAAGTTCCCCTGTGCAGTCAGCCAATGACTGCAGTGGTAGGAGTCCCATGCAGGGGGAGGAGCTGACTACGCGTGGAAGGCGAGGGTCGGCAGGGAGGCGGCAGTGGAGAGGAATTAGAGGGAGGTGACATCCTCCATTTTGTGAGGAGTTTTTCTAGCGCATCGCGAGAAGAAAAGCTTCCCCTCAGAGGTGTGCCTGTCGGGTGTGGTGAATTTACCACAGTATGTGCAGAAAACACTGACCCGCCATCACCTGTAAATAGTCATCTCCATCACCAGTAAAGAGACTGTTCAGCACCGAAGAGGAGTTGTTTTATGATTAAAGATTAACAACAACAATAACAACTATCACCACCATCAGACTCTGCCGTGTCCCACACGAGGTCACCACAGCTTGTGGCGTCACGAACTGGATGTTACCTCTGTGCCTCATATGCCCTGAAGAGAGGGGGAATACATACTATTGATATTGAAGGACATTGATGAGAAAATTACCTCAGGAAGCGCCAGTCTTTACTGCCTTAAGAGAATTTGTACTGCGCCACAGCTGTCGTTGCAAGAAGACACTGTACACAAACCAGTGGCTGCTTTATTTGGAAAAGTGACATCCTTTCCTCCTAAGCTGAAATTCCCTCCACTGCACCCCAACAAAGAGTGGAGAGGCGGGAAACAGCGAGGACGGTAAGAACTACTGCATTCACTACCCCTACGGGCTTGGTTGAATTCAGCTGTATGTCGTTCGGCTTGTGTAATTCTCCGGGAACCTTTCAGAGGCTTCTGGAATGCTGCTTGGGTCACAAGAATTTTGAAACTGTGCTGTTGTACTTAGATGATGTAATAATTTACTCCAAAAACTTATGAAGAACACCTCCAACATCTCACTGAAGTTTTTGAAGTCCTAGCCAAGCATGGCCTGAAAGTCAAACCATCCAAATGCCATCTACTAAAATCCAAGGTCCAGTACCTGGGATACATAGTTAGTGCGGAAGGAGTTATTCCAGATCCGGAGAAGAGTGCCGTAATAAAAGACTGGCCTATCCCAACCACCATTAGAGAAGTCCGCAGATTCCTCGCATTTGCCAGCTACTATAGGAGATTCATCAAAAAATTTAACCCGGATTGCTGCCCTCTTACAAGAGCTCCTAAAAGGACACCCGTGTCAGAAGATGTGCAAGAGCCCCTCCATTCAGTGAACACTAGAACTAGAACAGTCCTTCCAGGAACTTAAGGTGAAGTTAACCGAAACCCCGGTCCTTGCCTATCCAGACTACAACATCCTCTTCCATCTGTATACAGATGCCAGCCACCTGGGATTAGGCGCAGTGCTAGCCCAGGTCCAAGACAATAAAGAAAGAGTCATCGCCTATGCCAGCAGATCCCTCCGACCAACTGAAAGAAATGATCAGAACTACAGTTCATTTACGTTGGAATTCCTTGCACTAGTGTGGGCTGTCACAGACAAATTTATGCACAACTAAGCTGCAACTCCCTTCATTGCCTTCACCGACAACAACCCATCGCCCCGGTTACAGACTGCTAAATATAGAGGCCTTGAGCAGTGATGGGCCTCCTGCCTGGCCAACTACCAGTTTGTCCTGAAGTACAGAGCAGGTCAATCTAACACCAATGCTGATGCCCTATCCAGGCTGCCCACAACAGAAATACCCCGTTACGGCGAGGACGAGTGGGAAGAAGTGGAATGCCAGCCTTTTACTCATATGTCATTAGACAAAATGTGCAGAAAGTCCCAAAACCTCCTGTTTCTGAACCCAGCTCCAGACACTCAGCGAGCCATAATTGGGCTCAAATTCAAAAGAAAAGCCATACCTTCAGAACTTTATGGAAGTTGCTAGAATCTATACCACCAAAATTACCGGTGAACTACCGGCAATCCAATCCAGAACTTTGTCGATTATGGCGACAGAGAAAACGTCTACAGTACCACAAAGGAGTGTTAGTACGATGCGCTGTGAATCTCCACACTCATGAGAGAGTCTTCCAAATAGACATACCCAGACAAGATGCCAATCTCATTCTAGAGGCATATCCTGACAAGTCCGGACATTTTGGTTGCCGAAAGACTGAAATGACAATCCGAGAACGCTTCTATTGGATAGGAATGCGACAAGACATTGAGAAATGGTGCAGAGAATGCATCACGTGTACTCTACGTAGCCAAGAAGGTGTGGAACAAAGAGCTCTGCTTCATCCCATTGACACACATCATCCTCTGGAGCTTGAGGTCCTTGATCATGTCAAACTGCAACCCAGCCGTACTGTATACCTTTATGCTCTGACCATCGTCGACCACTACACTAAATTTGTTGTGGCCGTACCTGTCAGAGATCTGACTGCTCCAACCACTGCTGAGATGTTTTTAAAACACTTTGTGAGATCTTATGGATATCCTGAGCAGATTCTGACAGATCCAGGTCCAGCATTTGAGTCAGATTTATTCCAAGAACTGTGTGCTCTGTATGGCTGCAAGAAACTTCGCATAACCGCTTACCATCCCCAATGCAATGGCCTGTGTGAGAGGATGAACAGAACTTTGATTGACATGATAAAGAATGTTCCAGCCCAAGAAAGGAAAGAATGGCCAGAGGTACTGCAAGAGTTAACTTATACAACAATACCATTCACTGCTCCACTGGTTATACTCCATATTACTTGATGTTTGGTTTTCCAGGGAAACTGCCTGCAGACCTCCAGCTAAATGTTCAAGTAGAAGCTTACCATAATCCCCTTCCAGAGACATATTGGGTTGCAGACCACCAAAGACGTCTGAAAGAAGCTAATGCAATCGTGGAAGACCGCATGAAAGCTGTCCGCCAAAGGCAGGAGGATGATTTCAATGCTTCAGCCAAGGCCAAACCATTACAAGTTGGAGACAGAGTTTGGGTTAAATAGAACTGCCGCTCTCACAAGCTGGATGATCAGTGGGAATCCTGCCCTTACGTCATCAACAGTATATCGTTCCCAGGGGTGGAAGTGTACAAAATTGCCAGAGAAGATACTCAGCAAGAAAAGGTGGTTCATCGAAGCCAGATAAAAGCTTGCATTTCCCAGGAAGTTACAGTCCCTCCAGTTTATACCCCTGTTGCACCAGAGAAGGCTTCCAGGGCCTCCACCACCCCACTTGTTTGGCTTCATGCACCCTGTCTTCAGTTTACTATGCCAGCTCCTCCTTCTCCACTAGTGGGTGCTGACAAAATTCCTGCAGTAGGTTCTCAGGGGACGCCCTCTACAGTTGAGGAGTCAGGAGCACCATCCACCTATGAAGAGCCAGTACTTGCTCTACGGAGATCTGAACGAGCAACCAAGGGACAGTTACCTGCTCGTTACCGAAAATAATTGGTCGCTGCTTATCTGAACAGGAGAGACTTTGCATGTGTGGCTCCGATACATTTTCTGTGTAATAAGAGAGACTTTGGCGTATGAGAGCCTTATTACTGCTACACTGTGTCCTAGCCCTCCTAAAAACAGCTTGGTGCAGAAAGTTCCTTTATGGTCTGTGTGCCCTGACTGCACCCGGGGACCAAGCAAAGAGGTTATAGCGGGTTAGCCGTCATCCCGTTCCCCACCTAGTGGGGATTGTTCCTACAAGGATCTTCAAGACAAATGGACTCCTTTATTATGGTTACATGCTGTTTTACTTTGCATCCAGATGTTGTGGTTTTTTATGTGTTTTTTCCAGGTCTTCAAGAAGCCAAGAATAATTTAAGCAACAGTGTTCATTGAAATAATTTATTTGTATGCAAGTTGTTCCTTTCTGTTTTTCAGATGTGTATGTGTCGGGGACGACACTCTTCAAGAGGGGAGACGTGGTATCCCACAAAGTGGCCATCTCCATGGGATACCAGAAATACAGATATTTCCCAAAAATGTAATGTTCTATGTATATTAAGTACTGTAGGATATTGGAAAACCTGGTGACAGGCAGCACTCAGAGGGTTAAGTTTCCCTGTGCAGTCATCCAATGACTGAAGTGGTAGGAGTCCCATGCAGGGGAAAGGAACTAACTCCGACTACGCATGGAAGGAGAGGGTCGGCTGGTAGACGGCAGTTGAGAGGAAATAGAGGGAGTTGACGTCCTCCATTTTGTGAGTAGTTTTTCTAGCGCATTGCGACAAAAAAAGCTTCCCCTCAGAGGTCTGCCTGTCGGGTGTGGTGAATTTACCACAGTATGTGCGGAAAACACTGACCAGCTGTCACTTGTAAGTAGTTATCAATATCACCAGTAAAGAGACTTCATCACCGAAACAGAGTTGTTTTATGATTAAATGTTAACAACAACAATAACAACTATCACCACCATCAGACTCTGCCGTGTCCCACACGAGGTTACCACAGCAACATAGGACAGGACAGTGGGGTGCTCTATACCATCAATCTGAGTACCAGACCCCAACCTGGGTATCCTGGGTCACTACTGCGTCCAGCGGTACTAGTCCACTAGCGGACGACTGATGTAGACTTGGGCAAACAGATCGACATGGAGAAGATAAGTGATCAAACTCTGTCCCACCACAGTGCAGGTCAGTAAGAGCCATCAGTAAATAAGGCCTTCAGCGCTGGGTGCGACCATGGTTGAACAGGAATTTCTGACTTTACCAGGTGAACCGTGGTGTCAGCAAGTAAAGGAAAGGACGGTAGAAGAGCAGCAGTAGTATCAGGAGCCAAGAACACTCTTCGGGGGGAGTGTCTCTAGAAGTAAAGTGCTCCATGCCTGCAAAGTTCAGGTGTTGTGCCCGTAATGATGACTGAAGTGCTGTGCGTAACTGTTAGTAAAAGACTGATGAATAAGAAAACCGAATCTGTGTCCATCAATCCCCGGTGGGAGTCTCCTGGATTATTCGAGGACCAGGATAAAGGTTAGTCCACTCACCCAACCAGGATCCCCACCAACCACCCCTATATCATTGCTCTGTGGAAAGGACTGGGGCGCGGGCCAAAGTGAAAGAAGAGCCCCATCACAGCAGAAGGCCCAAGTCCAGGCCACGGCAAACGGCCCTCTACAAAAGGAATAGAAATAAGATCAAGACAAAGACATAAAAGAGATATATTGTACAGGGATATAAAGAAACAAAAGATATACAAGAACTGTGAAAAGAAAAGATTGGGAGGATGAGGACAGGACATGAAGGAGATACAAATAAGAAATATGTTAAAAAAGGGATGTAGAAGAAAAAAACGAAGATATTATTACAAAAAGGAGAGGAAAAGTGTCATTGTTTGATTTAGGGATTCGCTCTGGTGACCTCTTCCTCGTTGGTTCCTCTCTCTAGTGAGCTATAGTCCTTTCCCCTTGGTTCTTATGCTGATGGTTGCTATCACTTGTGTTTTTCCTTTCTGGGTTTTATCCTCTTCAGGTGTTTTCCATTGTCCTCTTTTGGTTTGTCCTGTCACAGCTTAGGTGGGGATACATATGTTCTCCCTTCCTTGCTGGCTATCTTTCAATGTGTTTCTGGGATTTCCAGCTCTTTATCTTAGGGGTTCGCCAGCTGAGGGTCTGCTGAGAGTCAGTGTGTTTTCCTTCCCAGCTTCTTATCCTTTCACCATATTTGAACCTGTTTCAGTTCACCTCACACTGGGTTTGTGTTTATTCCTGCACACCTTCCTTTCCCCTCGTCGGCAGTGTGTGGCAGCCTCCCCTTTGGGCCTTCAGGAGGCACGAGAAACCCCTCAATGGCCTATCAGGCGGTCAAGTAGGAGGTGGTGCTATTAATAGTGCGGCTAGGGCCTTATAGTCTGTACAGGGAACAATTGGGTGCGGCCGCCCCTTACCCTTTTCGTTACTTGTGTGTGTGAGAGATTTATGTTTATAAAAAAAGCAAAAAATATATACAAAAAAAGAGAAACAGAAGACGATGACAATTGTGATGAAATTGTGACGCCCTGGACCCCAGGGGTCACAGAATAACATCACACACATACACACCCCCTTCCCTGGTAGGAAACACCCGTCAAACAAAACCCTTGTTGCCCCCTCCAGGGTCTGATGTCCACACCAGGTGGGGCGGAGCCAGGCGGTTGGCCCCACCCACCGAGGAGTTCACAGGCCTGGAGGCGGGAAGTGGAGGGCAGTCTAGTGAGAGTGGTGAAGTGGAGGAGTTGAAGTGGAAGTGGAGACTGTGTGTGTCTGTGTTGGAGCCCAGGCACTGACAGCAAGGTCGGCAGACGTTGGTGGCCGTCTGCAGGAGTTAGTGGACGCCTGCGGAACCATAGGACCGGGGTTGGGCGGTGGCCCGCCGGTACCGAACCGGGGAGCGGATTGAAGCTAAGCACCAAGGCAGGGTACTCAGACCCCGACTAGGCTCGGAAGCCGCCATAACGGTCAAATTCTCTGATTGCGGTCTGGACCTCAGGGGTTCATTCCCAGCCAAGTCCCGTCAGAAGGCAACAGCCCAACCCGTCCGGATAAGAGCCACCGCCAACGGCCAGAGATCCAAGGGCCAGCGCCTGCGGGCAAAACGGGCTCTCCAGAGATGTACAAGCCGGGGAGCGGACCACCCGTGGGAATCCATAGGGGTCAAACACTTACACACAGGTGCAGGGAAAGACAGCCGCCATCAATCCGTCCGGGGAGAGTGAAGACGCCGCAGCCGACTGCGGGCCCCGTCCATCCAGCCGTTTGGTTTACTAGAGACTCTGTTATTGACTACCTGAGTGAGCACACCAGTGCCATCCGGCACAGCGCTGCACCGTATCGCTGCCACGCTGCCTCCCCGCATCGGCACCTGCACCTATCCCCTACCAATCCAACCCCCCAACCGGGGCCCCGGGACCAACATCCCCTACCCACGGAGGGGCCGACACCTCGGCTGCTCCCCGCCATCGCTCCCGGGAACCCCCGTCACCAGCAGCGGTGGTGCCTACCATCACCACAACCCCGTGGGTGGCGTCACAACCGACATCCCACCACCAAACCTTCCCCTTTTCACTAGTGGGCGAGGAGGCGCTGCTCGAGCCCCGGGTGCGGCCCCGTGCTCGAGCCACCGAGGAGCAGAAGCACTGGACCCGAGCGCCAGAGATTCCCCCAGGCGAGCGGGTTCCCCAGAAAACCCTCTCCGCCCGCGACAAAATCAAAGGTGTGTAAAGAGAATTAAACTGAGATTAAAAAAGGAACAAGATAAAAGTATGAAGATAAACCAAGAAGAAGAAGAGGGCAAGAGAAGAAGAAGTCAAAAGGAGCAGTACAAAAGAGAGAAAGAACCGCTAAGGAGGATTGTGTGAAAGACAAGATGAATACATAAAGTAATAGATGTACTGAGACGTAAAATAGGAAAGGAACAAAAATACAGGTGATAAAATAAAAAAGTAACCACAAGCCGGAATAAAAGAATAGAGAAGATGAAAATAAGCTACACTGCAGTCCACGGCCTCCTGACTCTGATGGGTCATACTCCGGCCTCTCACCTAGTTTAGTCCACAGCAGCTCCAGCTCCTGATGATACAGAGCATCTTTGACGTCGGTGAGACGTATCTTTCCATTTTTCACACTGTGATATAAAATTCCAAACTTAATCTTGAAGGCCACCTCTCGCAAAGCCTCCTCACTGCCGGAAACTTTACAACATTGAACGTCCTTGTATCCAAACTCCTCCGATGTGAGGAGCTTCTCCAACCAAAAGTAGTCACGCTCCTCCGATTTAGAGAAGATGCCAACGGTGGATCTTATCAAAACTGGTGAGGCCTAAACAAAATCCAGAAAATTCCGTTAAAAATATCTAATTATTTTTACAAAAACATTCAAATAGTGCAATGACATTAATATCATGCAATGAAGAGAATCCAGGGCACTGATCCACATCCAGTATAGCGGAAAATAAACAGCTCCTCAATATCAGCTGAAAAGACCTTGCTCTGCGGTGCCACTGGTGCAGCCAGATTTATGACATGTAAGCAGTAGAGAAAAAATACCAGGCACTCACCAGAGCTTGCTTGTGTAAAAGGGCTGGTGGGGAGGGAAAGGACGCAGGCACGTCCACCGACTCGTTGGTCGTTGGACGTGCCTGCGTCCTTTCCCTCCCCACCAGCCCTTTTACACATGAAAGCCCCAACGATTGAATAAATCACAAAACTGCACAAGCAAGCTCTGGTGAGTGCCTGGTATTTTTTCTCTACTGCTTACATGACATTAATATCATGGTGAAGAGAAGAGGCATCACCTGAACATGAACATCATCACGTGAGAATAAAGAATCAACAAATACGTGTCCATCGAGAGAGGACAGCGCTAACTCCTACTCAGCCATCAACCCTACAAAGCCGACAGAAATGTATCACTTACCCGTCCCACCAAGGAAGATGTCAGCTCTTCAGGAGGCATGTAAGATGGATAAACTGATCGGTCCAAAGATGGATAAGAACCAGGACCTCCCTGCAAAAAAATAACAAGATTATTACTTCATATCACCATATAAATATTACCCCGGGTCTATAACAGAAGTATCATAGATGACATATTACCCCGGGTCTATACCAGATGTATTATAGATGACATATTACCATTGGTCTATACCGGATGTATCATAGATGATATATTACCCCCGGTCTATACCGGATGTATCATAGATGACATATTACCCCGGGTCTATACTGGATGTATCATAGAAGACATATTACCCCGGGTCGATACCTGATGTATCATAGATGATATATTACCCCCGGTCTATACCGGATGTATCATAGATGACATATTACCCCGGGTCTATACTGGATGTATCATAGATGACATGTTACCACGGGTCTATACTGGATGTATCATAGAAGACATATTACCCCGGTCTATACCGGATGTATCATAGATGATATATTACCCCGAGTCTATACCGGATGTATCATAGATGACCTATTACCCCGGGTCTATACCGGATGTATCATAGATGACATATTACCCCAGGTTTATACCAGATGTATCATAGATGACATATTACCCCGGGTCTATACTGGATGTATCATAGATGACATATTACCCCGGGTCTATACCAGATGTATCATAGATGACATATTACCCCGGGTCTATACCGAATGTATCATAGATGACATATTACTCCTAGACTATACCGGATGTATCATAGATGACATATTACCCCAGGTCTATACCGGATGTATCATAGATGACATATTACTCCGGGTCTATACCGGATGTATCATAGATGACATATTACCCCGGGTCTATACCGGATGTATCATAGATGACATATTACCCCGGGTCTATACCGGATGTATCATAGATGACATATTACCCCGGGTCTATACCGGATGTATCATTGATGACATATTACCCCGGGTCTATACCAGATGTATCATAGATGACATATTACCCCGGGTCTATACCGGATGTATCATAGATGACATATTACCCCGGGTCTATACCGGATGTATCATAGATGACATATTACCCTTGGTCTATACCGGATGTATCATAGATAACATATTACTCCTAGTCTATACCGGATGTATCATAAATGACATATTACCCCGGGTCTATACAAGATGTATCCTAGATGACATATTACCCCGGGTCTATACCGGATGTATCTTAGATGACATATTACCCCAGGTCTATACCGGATGTATCATTGATGACATATTACCCCGGGTCTATACCGGATGTATCATAGATAACATATTACCCCGGGTCTATACCGGATGTATCTTAGATGACATATTACCCCTGGGTCTATACCGGATGTATCATAGATGACATATTACCCCGGGTCTATGCCGGATGTATCATAGATGACATATTACCCCGGGTCTATACTGGATGTATCATAGATGACATATTACCCCAGGTCTATACCAGATGTATCATAGATGACATATTACCCCGGGTCTATACCGGATGTATCATAGAAGACATATTACCCCGGTCTATACCAGATGTATCATAGATAACATATTACCCCGGGTCTATACTGGATGTATCATAGATGACATACTACCCCAGGTCTATACCGGATGTATCATAGATGACATATTACCCCGGGTCTATACTGGATGTATCATAGATGATATATTACCCCGGGTCTATACTGGATGTATCATAGATGACATATTACCCCGGGTCTATACTGGATGTATCATAGATGATATATTACCCCGGGTCTATGCCGGATGTATCATAGATGACATATTACCCCCGGGTCTATACTGGATGTATCATAGATGACATACTACCCCAGGTCTATACCGGATGTATCATTGATGACATATTACCCCGGGTCTATACCGGATGTATCATAGATGACATATTACCCCAGGTCTATACCAGATGTATCATAGATGACATATTACCCCGGGTCTATACCGGATGTATCATAGAAGACATATTACCCCGGTCTATACCAGATGTATCATAGATAACATATTACCCCGGGTCGATACCTGATGTATCATAGATGATATATTACCCCGGGTCTATACCGGATGTATCATAGATGACATATTACCCCGGGTCTATACTGGATGTATCATAGAAGACATATTACCCCGGTCTATACCAGATGTATCATAGATGACATATTACCCCGGGTCTATACCGGATGTATCATAGAAGACATATTACCCCGGGTCTATACCGGATGTATCATAGATAACATATTACCCCGGGTCTATACCAGATGTATCATAGATGACATATTACCCCGGGTCTATACCGGATGTATCATAGAAGACATATTACCCCGGGTCGATACCAGATGTATCATAGAAGACATATTACCCCGGGTCTATACCGGATGTATCATAGAAGACATATTACCCCGGGTCTATACCGGATGTATCATAGAAGACATACTACCCCGGGTCTATGCCGGATGTATCATAGAAGACATACTACCCCGGGTCTATACCGGATGTATCATAGATAACATATTACCCCGGGTCTATACCGGATGTATCATAGATAACATATTACCCCGGGTCTATACCGGATGTATCATAGATAACATATTACCCCGGGTCTATACCGGATGTATCATAGAAGACATACTACCCCGGGTCTATACCGGATGTATCATAGATGACATATTACCCCGGGTCTATACCAGATGTATCATAGATAACATATTACCCCGGGTCTATACCGGATGTATCATAGAAGACATACTACCCCGGGTCTATACCGGATGTATCATAGATAACATATTACCCCGGGTCTATACCGGATGTATCATAGATAACATATTACCCCGGGTCTATACCGGATGTATCATAGATAACATATTACCCCGGGTCTATACCGGATGTATCATAGATAACATATTACCCCGGGTCTATACCGGATGTATCATAGATAACATATTACCCCGGGTCTATACCGGATGTATCATAGAAGACATACTACCCCGGGTCTATACCGGATGTATCATAGATGACATATTACCCCGGGTCTATACCAGATGTATCATAGATAACATATTACCCCGGGTCTATACCGGATGTATCATAGAAGACATACTACCCCGGGTCTATACCGGATGTATCATAGATAACATATTACCCCGGGTCTATACCGGATGTATCATAGATAACATATTACCCCGGGTCTATACCGGATAACGTATATTACCTCAGTTTCTCTTTGGCTGTATTTGTATGTGGACATATTGCTCTCATCTTCATACGGTGAGTATATTGTTGCATGTTGCGAGTTTCCACCTGTAAAAGAACAGGATGTTCTTTTTGTCATTCATAATATTTTAATAGTTCTCTTATTTCAGCTTTAAAATATTTTCTGAAAATTTATACAGACAAATCATTTTCTTCTAATCCTGAGATGATCTTTCATATAAAATGTGGTGCACCGGGGAACGATTTCTCTCCGTAACTTGATCTTCAGACGGTCCAGTAGATAACCCGACCGGCGAAACCTGTTATTTCAGGGGAACCTTAAGATGATTTGGGTTCTGATATTTTAAATAAATCATAGATTTTCACAATGTATCAATTCTGTATTGTGTTAGTGTGTAACAGTCCTATTTTCTAGAGTCCCATTGAAGTACATGGGAAGGAGTTACGTACAAAATACAGTGTAATAAGAGGTTTTGTTTCATACCTGAAAGTTTACGAAAACAATTTAGGATCTTGGATTTTGCGGATTGTCCCATGTTAGCAGTCTTGTCCTCATATGAGATGAGGATCAGGTCACTGGCGTAATTGGCAATTGCCGGCTGCGTGAACAGGATTTGGTTCCTTTTCTCATTCCCGGAGTCCTCCAGATCATCAATTACCACAATTGTATTCTTCTTCCCTATAAATCACCGGCTGGATTAGTGATCTACTACTGAGGATCCATTTCTTCATTACATTTGATTACATATTGATGATATAGATCTACATATAGGAGGACACATGTCTGCATCAGAATCATTAAGGAATAACGTTTGGAACTCCATTCTATGTCTGAACTGGGTGCAAAAAACCTAAAAAACATCACTATGGGGAGATAAGGTATGCACACCAGTGACTATGTAAGGGGAATACATGGAATAGCAGAAACTGCTGTGTGAATACTGACATGAAAAATCCAATAGCTATATGTAAGAATGAAATGTGAAAAATGGAACCTGCATTACTGCCATGAATATATGAATAAAGAGAAATTTAGCTACTGAATTGATCAATGCAGAAGAGCCCCAACACTACGCCAAAGTATTTCTCTACGTTGGGGTCCCTAGCTTGTGTGTGTCCTCTCATGCAGTTAAAAAACTTACCGTGTATGGGACGCTGAGACCCAGGCTATATATGCGTATAATGTGGATTGGCAATAGGTGTGTATGGGGAGGGTTCACAAACGAAAAAACTACTAACATTAAGGAATAACGTTTGGAACTCCATTCTAAGTCTGAACTGGGTGCAAAAAACCTAAAAAACGTCACTATGGGGAGATAAGGTATGCACACCAGTGACTATGGAAGGGGAATACATGGAATAGCAGAAACTGCTGTGTGAATACTGACATGAAAAATTCAATAGCTATTTGTAAGAATGAAATGTGAAAAATGGAACCTGCATTACTGCCATGAATATATGAATAAAGAGAAATGTAGCTACTGAATTGATCAATGCAGAAGAGCCCCAACACTACGCCAAAGTATTTCTCTACGTTGGGGTCCCTAGCTAATGTGTGTCCTCTCATGCAGTTAAAAAACTTACCGTGTATGGGACGCTGAGACCCAGGCTATATATGCGTATAATGTGGATTGGCAATAGGTGTGTATGGGGAGGGTTTTTTGCACCCAGTTCAGACATAGAATGGAGTTCCAAACGTTATTCCTTAATGTTAGTAGTTTTTCGTTTGTGAACCCTCCCCATACACACCTATTGCCAATCCACATTATACGCATATATAGCCTGGGTCTCAGCGTCCCATACACGGTAAGTTTTTTAACTGCATGAGAGGACACACATAAGCTAGGGACCCCAACGTAGAGAAATACTTTGGCGTAGTGTTGGGGCTCTTCTGCATTGATCAATTCAGTAGCTAAATTTCTCTTTATTCATATATTCATGGCAGTAATGCAGGTTCCATTTTTCACATTTCATTCTTACAAATAGCTATTGAATTTTTCATGTCAGTATTCACACAGCAGTTTCTGCTATTTCATGTATTCCCCTTCCATAGTCACTGGTGTGCATACTGCATCAGAATCATGTGATGGCCCTCAAAAGAGATGGGTTGATCCCCCAATAGTCATATTTATGGGTAAAATATAACCTGTATCTTTCCCTGCCATTTTCTGTAGGTAAGGTGAGGATCTACACCCAGGCTTATATGTTTTATAAACTAAGCAGCTTTGTGTTAGTAAAGATTTAGATCAATACTAATGTCTACGATCATTTCTGCAGTTACCTAATTAACGGGGCTAAATTCTGCTCTAACCCCAACGCTAACCCCAGCTCTAACCCTAGCTCTTACTCCAGCTCTAACCCATTCTTAACCTTAACCCCAGCTCTAACCCATTCTTAACCTTAACCCCACACCTAGCCTAAGCCTTGTGGTGAGCGCTGCTCCTCAGGACGATGGTTTTTGAAGTCGTCATTTTCTGGGGGTTTCTCTCACCCAGAGTCATGGACAGTTGCTGCAGCTCCTCATCGTACAGACTGTCGGTCACGTCAGTGACGTTGACTCTGCCCTTTTTCTTGGTGTGGTAGAGGATCCCGAATGTGCAGTGTGACAGGTCCTCACTCATCTGCTGGTATCCATTGTTGGAGATGAAACACGGCCTGACCGATAGGACGTGGTCTCTGAAGTCGTCAGTTGACAGCAAACCCTTCAACCAGGCGTAGTCTCTGTCCGCTGAACTGGAGAAAATCCCAACGCTATATTTTGTGCCAAACACAACCTTGAAAGGAGAAACATATTACAATATTAGCGAGTAACTAACACAGGATTACAGACTACGCAAGACTCTGTGACTTTACTAAGGTGAAACAATTCCACGCCTCAAGCTTCATCATGGTATCACGAGGTAACTGTTAGGATAGCGAGGAACAGGGGATCCTATGCCGTCTCTCATACTAGGGGACCATTGGCTGTCCCATACTTCAGGGTTACTCTTGATGGTGGAGATGCCTCTGTCCTGTTCCTGACTATTCTCCTGTCTAGTACTACTCTAATATCCCCTCCCACCAGGGAAAAACAGGCCAGGAGTGTGATGGAAAACAGATAAAGACAGACAATGGAAAACCATAGCTTTGACACACTGCACACACACAGGAATAGACAATGAGATACTCAGGAGTAAAGCAAGAGCAAGAAGGTAACAACAAAAAGGCAACAAGGTTTAACACCACAACTGCACATAGCAAGAAGTAAAATAGCCACCAGATAGTCTGGATCACAACACTTCACTAGACCGGCTAAGATAAACTATAGCTGGAATAGGTGGAAGGATCCAGGCAGGATATATAGGTGAGCAGATGTGATTGGCTCGCCCACAGCATGTGATTAAAAGAGACTAACAAGCAGACTAGCAGCCTTCTTATGAAGTACCACTCTACAGGCATCAGAGAAAGTATCGGATGGAGTGTCAGAATCTATAGTTTGAACAGACTCCTATGCCGCCATGACAGTTGGCGAAGTTTGTAAAAATCTCCGTGCGACACATAGAGGATACACCAATATTTTATATCTACCTGCTGGGAAATGGCGGCCTGATTACCTGTGGAGTGAAAAGAAATTCGAGTAAAGAAATGCAGGCAGAATGGTCATAATACGACTAATGTTATTATCACTGTTGTTACTGTCTATCTACGAGATACTAGACCCTGCACTGGTCTATCAGGCTATGTGCAAGCCGAGCTTCTTGAGATGGTCAAAACCAACAAGTTTTTCAAGTTGAAACTGTTTTCGAAAGCGTTCCTTCTCTGGGAAGTTTTTGGAGTTTTTTATTTCTTGAGTTGGTGTTTCAAAACTTTTTGAATAGTTTTGTAATAGTTTATTTTTTTCCTGAAGAGTTGTTTGCAGCCTTCTGATTGGATAGTGATTAGTTTAGAGCCAATTCCATCAAGAGATACTTGGAAGGAGAAACTCGCACGTTCTTTTCTTCCAACAGTTTTTTCCAAAAATAGAAATGGGAAACAATGTTCCAAAAAATGAAAATATGAAGAGGGACGTGCGTTTACAATGGAAATAAATAAGTGTTTTTAATAGATTATTCAGGTGGGCTTTTTGAGGGGATCAGTTAAAAATAAAAAAATCTTCACCTGCCATATTCTTACTATATTCGCTGCAAAAGTGATAAAAAGTCCACATTCTGCAACCACCGGGATTCTTCACTTCCTGATAAATCCACAAATGACAACTTTTAATTTTTTGTTTCGAAACTTATCTCAAATCCATGAAGGGAAAATATTCAGATGGAATTTTTGAGTTGTTCACGTCACTAACGATAAATATTTTAATTAGTTGTCTTTGTGTTGGATTTTCATCTTGAGCGAGTTTTATCCTTTTTTTTCCATTGTTACAATAAACATCTCGGTTGTTAATAAGGATAAAGTTAAGAATCCTCCCATGAAGTTTTTTTTTACATATACACGTAATGTAGTTTCAATGTCTTAATATGTGCGAAGCTCCCACCTTCCAGCGTCCATAGCGGTTGGATAGAAGGCCGCATGTCTCTCCCCTTCCAGCGTCCATAGTGGTTGGATAGGAGGCCGCATGTCTCTCCCCTTCCAGCGTCCATAGCGGTTCGATAGGAGGCCGCATGTCTCTCCCCTTCCAGCGTCCATAGTGGTTGGATAGGAGGCCGCATGTCTCTCCCCTTCCAGCGTCCATAGCGGTTGGATAGGAGGCCGCATGTCTCTCCCCTTCCAGCGTCCATAGCGGTTGGATAGGAGGCCACATGTCTCTCCCCTTCCAGCGTCCATAGCGGTTGGATAGGAGGCCACATGTCTCTCCCCTTCCGGCATCCCCAGTGATTGGACGGGAGGCCACAAATCTCTCCCCTTCTGGGGTCCCCAGCAGCTGGACAGGAGCCCACAAATCTTTTACCTTCCAGTGGCTGGATGGGAGGCCACGCATCTCTCATCGTCCGGTGTCCCTAGCTGGCTCCACCAGTATCATAACACAATGACTCTTCTGGTAGCGTAGGACACAAACCTTCTCTTACGCCTTTGTACTGGTTCTGGTGTGGGAAGGTAAGGCTGTTTATTGTTCATGGTACAGACCCTTATAGACATTAGATAGAGTTATCTCTTCCCACTGCTCCATACACATGAACGGTTGGCTGAGCTCTCTTGTGTTCTCTACGAGAGCTGATGACAGATTCCTCAGTGGTGGCTTTCCGGTATGACGAACAAAAAGATTAGCTGTTGATACTCAACAGGCTGGATCCTTCGCTTGGTCAATATCATCCATCGGGGAGACTTGGAAGGCCCCTATACATATTAGACTACCGGTCTCTCCCAGATATCGGTGGATTTGACCAACTTTAGTCTAAGGTGTACAGAGGCCATTAGATAATCATTGTATTTCTAAGAAGAAACTTGGAATTAATAGGTAACCTAAAAAGCCACGATTGTGCTGTGAACGCAGAACGGGGAGGACCTTTCATCCTGTCGAGACTCGATATATTGCATTTTATTGCTTTCCACTTATGCTTTCCATATTATTGCAGTAACTCTGCCAAGCCTTTACAAACGCACATGAAAAATCTCTGATGACCGTGAAGGTTTTTCAGCACTGACCTCGAGCATCGCTGTGATGTTCCGGCTCCGGGGAATTGTACAAAAACTTTTTATAGTCTGACAACTTCTCCATCATAGTGAACAGGAACAGGCCACGGGCATACTTGTTTATATTGGGATACTTTTCCTGGATCCGAGCCTTCGCCTCGTTATCACCGATCCTTGCGTTATCGATCACCACCACCAGGTGCTTGCTTCCTGCAAACACAACCAAGATCAGACTACGACGGATGGTTTAAATCAAGATATAATAGGAAAAAAATGTCTACAGTATAGAGTTTTCTAATGTTCCATAAATCTCACATTAGGAAATATTGCTATTTTTACATTGTCCAAACAACAAGTGTATAATTCATGTGACTCTTCAGATTATGCTGCGTATACTGGGCCCAGAATCAGCAGTCATCTCATTTTCACAGGTCAGTTCCTTCTCTTCTCCGCACAGTGATCTCTGTACATGGCACAGAGCATGCTCATAACATAGATAAGTCAGTAATAATGGGAACAGGTCAGTTCCTTTTCTCCTTCTCTGCACAGTGATCTCTGTACATGGCACAGAGCATGCTCATAACATAGAGAAGTCAGTAATAATGGGAGCAGGTCAGTTCCTTCTCTGCACAGTGATCTCTGTACATGGCACAGAGCATGCTCATAACATGAAGAAGTCAGTAATAATGGTAACAGGTCAGTTCCTTCTCTGCACAGTGATCTCTGTACATGGCACAGAGCATGCTCATAACATAGATAAGTCAGTAATAATGGGAACAGGTCAGTTCCTTCTCTGCACAGTGATCTCTGTACATGGCACAGAGCATGCTCATAACATAGAGAAGTCAGTAATAATGGTAACAGGTCAGTTCCTTCTCTGCACAGTGATCTCTGTACATGGCACAGAGCATGCTCATAACATAGATAAGTCAGTAATAATGGGAACAGGTCAGTTCCTTCTCTGCACAGTGACCTCTGTACATGGCACAGAACATGCTCATAACATAGATAAGTCAGTAATAATGGGAACAGGTCAGTTCCTTCTCTGCACAGTGATCTCTGTACATGGCACAGAGCATGCTCATAACATAGATAAGTCAGTAATAATGGTAACAGGTCAGTTCCTTCTCTGCACAGTGATCTCTGTACATGGCACAGAGCATGCTCATAATATAGATAAGTCAGTAATAATGGGAACAGGTCAGTTCCTTCTCTGCACAGTGACCTCTGTACATGGCACAGAGCATGCTCATAACATAGATAAGTCAGTAATAATGGGAACAGGTCAGTTCCTTCTCTGCACAGTGACCTCTGTACATGGCACAGAGCATGCTCATAACATAGATAAGTCAGTAATAATGGGAACAGGTCAGTTCCTTCTCTGCACAGTGATCTCTGTACATGGCACAGAGCATGCTCATAACATAGATAAGTCAGTAATAATGGGAACAGGTCAGTTCCTTCTCTGCACAGTGATCTCTGTACATGGCACAGAGCATGCTCATAACATAGAGAAGTCAGTAATAATGGTAACAGGTCAGTTCCTTCTCTGCACAGTGACCTCTGTACATGGCACAGAGCATGCTCATAACATAGATAAGTCAGTAATAATGGGAACAGGTCAGTTCCTTCTCTGCACAGTGATCTCTGTACATGGCACAGAGCATGCTCATAATATAGAGAAGTCAGTAATAATGGGAACAGGTCAGTTCCTTCTCTGCACAGTGACCTCTGTACATGGCACAGAGCATGCTCATAACATAGATAAGTCAGTAATAATGGGAACAGGTCAGTTCCTTCTCTGCACAGTGACCTCTGTACATGGCACAGAGCATGCTCATAACATAGATAAGTCAGTAATAATGTGAACAGGTCAGTTCCTTCTCTGCACAGTGATCTCTGTACATGGCACAGAGCATGCTCATAACATAGAGAAGTCAGTAATAATGGGAACAGGTCAGTTCCTTCTCTGCACAGTGATCTCTGTACATGGCACAGAGCATGCTCATAACATAGATAAGTCAGTAATAATGGGAACAGGTCAGTTCCTTCTCTGCACAGTGATCTCTGTACATGGCACAGAGCATGCTCATAATATAGAGAAGTCAGTAATAATGGGAACAGGTCAGTTCCTTCTCTGCACAGTGACCTCTGTACATGGCACAGAGCATGCTCATAACATAGATAAGTCAGTAATAATGGGAACAGGTCAGTTCCTTCTCTGCACAGTGACCTCTGTACATGGCACAGAGCATGCTCATAACATAGATAAGTCAGTAATAATGGGAACAGGTCAGTTCCTTCTCTGCACAGTGATCTCTGTACATGGCACAGAGCATGCTCATAACATAGAGAAGTCAGTAATAATGGGAACAGGTCAGTTCCTTCTCTGCACAGTGATCTCTGTACATGGCACAGAGCATGCTCATAACATAGATAAGTCAGTAATAATGGGAACAGGTCAGTTCCTTCTCTGCACAGTGACCTCTGTACATGGCACAGAGCATGCTCATAACATAGATAAGTCAGTAATAATGGGAACAGGTCAGTTCCTTTTCTCCTTCTCTGCACAGTGATCTCTGTACATGTCACAGAGCATGCTCATAACATAGAGAAGTCAGTAATAATGGTAAAAGGTCAGTTCCTTCTCTGCACAGTGACCTCTGTACATGGCACAGAGCATGCTCATAACATAGAGAAGTCAGTAATAATGGTAACAGGTCAGTTCCTTCTCTGCACAGTGACCTCTGTACATGGCACAGAGCATGCTCATAGCATAGAGAAGTCAGTAATAATGGGAACAGGTCAGTTCCTTCTCTGCACAGTGACCTCTGTACATGGCACAGAGCATGCTCATAACATAGATAAGTCAGTAATAATGGGAACAGGTCAGTTCCTTCTCTGCACAGTGATCTCTGTACATGGCACAGAGCATGCTCATAACATAGAGAAGTCAGTAATAATGGGAACAGGTCAGTTCCTTCTCTGCACAGTGACCTCTGTACATGGCACAGAGCATGCTCATAACATAGAGAAGTCAGTAATAATGGGAACAGGTCAGTTCCTTCTCTGCACAGTGACCTCTGTACATGGCACAGAGCATGCTCATAACATAGATAAGTCAGTAATAATGGGAACAGGTCAGTTCCTTCTCTGCACAGTGATCTCTGTACATGGCACAGAGCATGCTCATAACATAGATAAGTCAGTAATAATGGGAACAGGTCAGTTCCTTCTCTGCACAGTGACCTCTGTACATGGCACAGAGCATGCTCATAATATAGATAAGTCAGTAATAATGGGAACAGGTCAGTTCCTTCTCTGCACAGTGATCTCTGTACATGGCACAGAGCATGCTCATAACATAGATAAGTCAGTAATAATGGGAACAGGTCAGTTCCTTCTCTGCACAGTGACCTCTGTACATGGCACAGAGCATGCTCATAACATAGAGAAGTCAGTAATAATGGGAACAGGTCAGTTCCTTCTCTGCACAGTGATCTCTGTACATGGCACAGAGCATGCTCATAACATAGAGAAGTCAGTAATAATGGTAACAGGTCAGTTCCTTCTCTGCACAGTGACCTCTGTACATGGCACAGAGCATGCTCATAGCATAGAGAAGTCAGTAATAATGGGAACAGGTCAGTTCCTTCTCTGCACAGTGACCTCTGTACATGGCACAGAGCATGCTCATAACATAGATAAGTCAGTAATAATGGGAACAGGTCAGTTCCTTCTCTGCACAGTGATCTCTGTACATGGCACAGAGCATGCTCATAACATAGAGAAGTCAGTAATAATGGTAACAGGTCAGTTCCTTCTCTGCACAGTGACCTCTGTACATGGCACAGAGCATGCTCATAGCATAGAGAAGTCAGTAATAATGGGAACAGGTCAGTTCCTTCTCTGCACAGTGACCTCAGTACATGGCACAGAGCATGCTCATAACATAGAGAAGTCAGTAATAATGGGAACAGGTCAGTTCCTTCTCTGCACAGTGATCTCTGTACATGGCACAGAGCATGCTCATAACATAGATAAGTCAGTAATAATGGGAACAGGTCAGTTCCTTCTCTGCACAGTGACCTCTGTACATGGCACAGAGCATGTTCATAACATAGAGAAGTCAGTAATAATGGGAACAGGTCAGTTCCTTCTCTGCACAGTGACCTCTGTACATGGCACAGAGCATGCTCATAACATAGATAAGTCAGTAATAATGGGAACAGGTCAGTTCCTTCTCTGCACAGTGACCTCTGTACATGGCACAGAGCATGTTCATAACATAGATAAGTCAGTAATAATGGGAACAGGTCAGTTCCTTCTCTGCACAGTGATCTCTGTACATGGCACAGAGCATGTTCATAACATAGAGAAGTCAGTAATAATGGTAACAGGTCAGTTCCTTCTCTGCACAGTGATCTCTGTACATGGCACAGAGCATGCTCATAACATAGATAAGTCAGTAATAATGGGAACAGGTCAGTTCCTTCTCTGCACAGTGATCTCTGTACATGGCACAGAGCATGCTCATAACATAGAGAAGTCAGTAATAATGGGAACAGGTCAGTTCCTTCTCTGCACAGTGATCTCTGTACATGGCACAGAGCATGCTCATAACATAGAGAAGTCAGTAATAATGGGAACAGGTCAGTTCCTTCTCTGCACAGTGACCTCTGTACATGGCACAGAGCATGCTCATAACATAGATAAGTCAGTAATAATGGGAACAGGTCAGTTCCTTCTCTGCACAGTGACCTCTGTACATGGCACAGAGCATGCTCATAACATAGAGAAGTCAGTAATAATGGGAACAGGTCAGTTCCTTTTCTCCTTCTCTGCACAGTGATCTCTGTACATGGCACAGAGCATGCTCATAACATAGATAAGTCAGTAATAATGGTAACAGGTCAGTTCCTTCTCTGCACAGTGACCTCTGTACATGGCTCAGAGCATGCTCATAACATAGAGAAGTCAGTAATAATGGGAACAGGTCAGTTCCTTCTCTGCACAGTGACCTCTGTACATGGCACAGAGCATGCTCATAACATAGATAAGTCAGTAATAATGGGAACAGGTCAGTTCCTTCTCTGCACAGTGATCTCTGTACATGGCACAGAGCATGCTCATAACATAGAGAAGTCAGTAATAATGGGAACAGGTCAGTTCCTTCTCTGCACAGTGATCTCTGTACATGGCACAGAGCATGCTCATAACATAGATAAGTCAGTAATAATGGTAACAGGTCAGTTCCTTCTCTGCACAGTGATCTCTGTACATGTCACAGAGCATGCTCATAACATAGATAAGTCAGTAATAATGGTAACAGGTCAGTTCCATCTCTGCACAGTGACCTCTGTACATGGCACAGAGCATGCTCATAACATAGAGAAGTCAGTAATAATGGTAACAGGTCAGTTCCTTCTCTGCACAGTGACCTCTGTACATGGCACAGCGCATGCTCATAGCATAGAGAAGTCAGTAATAATGGGAACAGGTCAGTTCCTTCTCTGCACAGTGACCTCTGTACATGGCACAGAGCATGCTCATAACATAGAGAAGTCAGTAATAATGGTAACAGGTCAGTTCCTTCTCTGCACAGTGACCTCTGCACATGGCACAGAGCATGCTCATAACATAGAGAAGTCAGTAATAATGGTAACAGGTCAGTTTCTTCTCTGCACAGTGACCTCTGTACATGGCACAGAGCATGTTCATAACATAGAGAAGTCAGTAATAATGGGAACAGGTCAGTTCCTTCTCTTCTCTGCACAGTGACCTCTGTACATGGCACAGAGCATGTTCATAACATAGATAAGTCAGTAATAATGGGAACAGGTCAGTTCCTTCTCTGCACAGTGATCTCTGTACATGGCACAGAGCATGTTCATAACATAGATAAGTCAGTAATAATGGTAACAGGTCAGTTCCTTCTCTGCACAGTGATCTCTGTACATGGCACAGAGCATGCTCATAACATAGATAAGTCAGTAATAATGGGAACAGGTCAGTTCCTTCTCTGCACAGTGACCTCTGTACATGGCACAGAGCATGCTCATAATAAAGATAAGTCAGTAATAATGGGAACAGGTCAGTTCCTTCTCTGCACAGTGACCTCTGTACATGGCACAGAGCATGCTCATAACATAGATAAGTCAGTAATAATGGTAACAGGTCAGTTCCTTCTCTGCACAGTGATCTCTGTACATGTCACAGAGCATGCTCATAACATAGATAAGTCAGTAATAATGGTAACAGGTCAGTTCCTTCTCTGCACAGTGACCTCTGTACATGGCACAGAGCATGCTCATAACATAGAGAAGTCAGTAATAATGGTAACAGGTCAGTTCCTTCTCTGCACAGTGACCTCTGTACATGGCACAGAGCATGCTCATAGCATAGAGAAGTCAGTAATAATGGGAACAGGTCAGTTCCTTCTCTGCACAGTGACCTCTGTACATGGCACAGAGCATGCTCATAACATAGATAAGTCAGTAATAATGGGAACAGGTCAGTTCCTTCTCTGCACAGTGACCTCTGTACATGGCACAGAGCATGCTCATAACATAGAGAAGTCAGTAATAATGGTAACAGGTCAGTTCCTTCTCTGCACAGTGACCTCTGTACATGGCACAGAGCATGCTCATAACATAGATAAGTCAGTAATAATGGGAACAGGTCAGTTCCTTCTCTGCACAGTGACCTCTGTACATGGCACAGAGCATGCTCATAGCATAGAGAAGTCAGTAATAATGGGAACAGGTCAGTTCCTTCTCTGCACAGTGACCTCTGTACATGGCACAGAGCATGCTCATAACATAGAGAAGTCAGTAATAATGGTAACAGGTCAGTTCCTTCTCTGCACAGTGATCTCTGTACATGTCACAGAGCATGCTCATAACATAGATAAGTCAGTAATAATGGTAACAGGTCAGTTCCTTCTCTGCACAGTGACCTCTGTACATGGCACAGAGCATGCTCATAACATAGAGAAGTCAGTAATAATGGTAACAGGTCAGTTCCTTCTCTGCACAGTGACCTCTGTACATGGCACAGAGCATGCTCATAGCATAGAGAAGTCAGTAATAATGGGAACAGGTCAGTTCCTTCTCTGCACAGTGACCTCTGTACATGGCACAGAGCATGCTCATAACATAGATAAGTCAGTAATAATGGGAACAGGTCAGTTCCTTCTCTGCACAGTGACCTCTGTACATGGCACAGAGCATGCTCATAACATAGAGAAGTCAGTAATAATGGTAACAGGTCAGTTCCTTCTCTGCACAGTGACCTCTGTACATGGCACAGAGCATGCTCATAACATAGAGAAGTCAGTAATAATGGGAACAGGTCAGTTCCTTCTCTGCACAGTGACCTCTGTACATGGCACAGAGCATGCTCATAACATAGAGAAGTCAGTAATAATGGTAACAGGTCAGTTCCTTCTCTGCACAGTGACCTCTGTACATGGCACAGAGCATGCTCATAACATAGAGAAGTCAGTAATAATGGTAACAGGTCAGTTCCTTCTCTGCACAGTGACCTCTGTACATGGCACAGAGCATGTTCATAACATAGAGAAGTCAGTAATAATGGTAACAGGTCAGTTCCTTCTCTGCACAGTGACCTCTGTACATGGCACAGAGCATGTTCATAGCATAGAGAAGTCAGTAATAATGGGAACAGGTCAGTTCCTTCTCTGCACAGTGACCTCTGTACATGGCACAGAGCATGCTCATAACATAGATAAGTCTGTAATAATGGGAACAGGTCAGTTCCTTCTCTGCACAGTGACCTCTGTACATGGCACAGAGCATGCTCATAACATAGAGAAGTCAGTAATAATGGTAACAGGTCAGTTCCTTCTCTGCACAGTGACCTCTGTACATGGCACAGAGCATGCTCATAGCATAGAGAAGTCAGTAATAATGGGAACAGGTCAGTTCCTTCTCTGCACAGTGACCTCTGTACATGGCACAGAGCATGCTCATAACATAGAGAAGTCAGTAATAATGGTAACAGGTCAGTTCCTTCTCTGCACAGTGACCTCTGTACATGGCACAGAGCATGCTCATAACATAGAGAAGTCAGTAATAATGGGAACAGGTCAGTTCCTTCTCTGCACAGTGACCTCTGTACATGGCACAGAGCATGCTCATAACATAGAGAAGTCAGTAATAATGGGAACAGGTCAGTTCCTTCTCTGCACAGTGACCTCTGTACATGGCACAGAGCATGCTCATAACATAGATAAGTCAGTAATAATGGGAACAGGTCAGTTCCTTCTCTGCACAGTGATCTCTGTACATGGCACAGAGCGTGCTGATAATATATAGAAGTCAGTAATAATGGGAACAGGTCAGTTCCTTCTCTGCACAGTGATCTCTGTACATGGCACAGAGCATGCTCATAGCATAGAGAAGTCAGTAATAATGGGAACAGGTCAGTTCCTTCTCTGCACAGTGACCTCTGTACATGGCACAGAGCATGTTCATAACATAGAGAAGTCAGTAATAATGGGAACAGGTCAGTTCCTTCTCTGCACAGTGATCTCTGTACATGGCACAGAGCATGCTCATAACATAGATAAGTCAGTAATAATGGGAACAGGTCAGTTCCTTCTCTGCACAGTGACCTCTGTACATGGCACAGAGCATGCTCATAACATAGAGAAGTCAGTAATAATGGGAACAGGTCAGTTCCTTCTCTGCACAGTGACCTCTGTACATGGCACAGAGCATGCTCATAACATAGATAAGTCAGTAATAATGGGAACAGGTCAGTTCCTTCTCTGCACAGTGATCTCTGTACATGGCACAGAGCATGCTCATAACATAGATAAGTCAGTAATAATGGGAACAGGTCAGTTCCTTCTCTGCACAGTGACCTCTGTACATGGCACAGAGCATGCTCATAACATAGAGAAGTCAGTAATAATGGTAACAGGTCAGTTCCTTCTCTGCACAGTGATCTCTGTACATGGCACAGAGCATGTTCATAACATAGATAAGTCAGTAATAATGGGAACAGGTCAGTTCCTTCTCTGCACAGTGATCTCTGTACATGGCACAGAGCATGCTCATAACATAGATAAGTCAGTAATAATGAGAACAGGTCAGTTCCTTCTCTGCACAGTGACCTCTGTACATGGCACAGAGCATGTTCATAACATAGAGAAGTCAGTAATAATGGGAACAGGTCAGTTCCTTCTCTGCACAGTGACCTCTGTACATAGCACAGAGCATGCTGATAACATAGATAAGTCAGTAATAATGGGAACAGGTCAGTTCCTTCTCTGCACAGTGACCTCTGTACATGGCACAGAGCATGCTCATAACATAGATAAGTCAGTAATAATGGTAACAGGTCAGTTCCTTCTCTGCACAGTGATCTCTGTACATGGCACAGAGCATGCTCATAACATAGATAAGTCAGTAATAATGGTAACAGGTCAGTTCCTTCTCTGCACAGTGATCTCTGTACATGGCACAGAGCATGCTCATAACATAGATAAGTCAGTAATAATGGGAACAGGTCAGTTCCTTCTCTGCTCAGTGACCTCTGTACATGGCACAGAGCATGCTCATAACATAGATAAGTCAGTAATAATGGGAACAGGTCAGTTCCTTCTCTGCACAGTGACCTCTGTACATGGCACAGAGCATGTTCATAACATAGATAAGTCAGTAATAATGGGAACAGGTCAGTTCCTTCTCTGCACAGTGACCTCTGTACATGGCACAGAGCATGTTCATAACATAGATAAGTCAGTAATAATTGGAACAGGTCAGTTCCTTCTCTGCACAGTGACCTCTGTACATGGCACAGAGCATGCTCATAGCATAGAGAAGTCAGTAATAATGGGAACAGGTCAGTTCCTTCTCTGCACAGTGATCTCTGTACATGGCACAGAGCATGCTCATAACATAGATAAGTCAGTAATAATGGGAACAGGTCAGTTCCTTCTCTGCACAGTGATCTCTGTACATGGCACAGAGCATGTTCATAACATAGAGAAGTCAGTAATAATGGGAACAGGTCAGTTCCTTCTCTGCACAGTGACCTCTGTACATGGCACAGAGCATGCTCATAACATAGATAAGTCAGTAATAATGGTAACAGGTCAGTTCCTTCTCTGCACAGTGACCTCTGTACATGGCACAGAGCATGCTCATAACATAGAGAAGTCAGTAATAATGGGAACAGGTCAGTTCCTTCTCTGCACAGTGATCTCTGTACATGGCACAGAGCATGCTCATAACATAGATAAGTCAGTAATAATGGTAACAGGTCAGTTCCTTCTCTGCACAGTGATCTTTGTACATGGCACAGAGCATGCTCATAACATAGAGAAGTCAGTAATAATGGGAACAGGTCAGTTCCTTCTCTGCACAGTGACCTCTGTACATGGCACAGAGCATGCTCATAACATAGATAAGTCAGTAATAATGGGAACAGGTCAGTTCCTTCTCTGCACAGTGATCTCTGTACATGGCACAGAGCATGTTCATAACATAGATAAGTCAGTAATAATGGAAACAGGTCAGTTCCTTCTCTGCACAGTGACCTCTGTACATGGCACAGAGCATGCTCATAACATAGATAAGTCAGTAATAATGGGAACAGGTCAGTTCCTTCTCTGCACAGTGACCTCTGTACATGGCACAGAGCATGCTCATAGCATAGAGAAGTCAGTAATAATGGGAACAGGTCAGTTCCTTCTCTGCACAGTGATCTCTGTACATGGCACAGAGCATGTTCATAACATAGAGAAGTCAGTAATAATGGGAACAGGTCAGTTCCTTCTCTGCACAGTGACCTCTGTACATGGCACAGAGCATGTTCATAACATAGAGAAGTCAGTAATAATGGGAACAGGTCAGTTCCTTCTCTGCACAGTGATCTCTGTACATGGCACAGAGCATGTTCATAACATAGAGAAGTCAGTAATAATGGGAACAGGTCAGTTCCTTCTCTGCACAGTGATCTCTGTACATGGCACAGAGCATGCTCATAACATAGATAAGTCAGTAATAATGGGAACAGGTCAGTTCCTTCTCTGCACAGTGATCTCTGTACATGGCACAGAGCATGTTCATAACATAGAGAAGTCAGTAATAATGGGAACAGGTCAGTTCCTTCTCTGCACAGTGATCTCTGTACATGGCACAGAGCATGTTCATAACATAGAGAAGTCAGTAATAATGGGAACAGGTCAGTTCCTTCTCTGCACAGTGATCTCTGTACATGGCACAGAGCATGTTCATAACATAGAGAAGTCAGTAATAATGGGAACAGGTCAGTTCCTTCTCTGCACAGTGATCTCTGTACATGGCACAGAGCATGCTCATAACACAGATAAGTCAGTAATAATGGTAACAGGTCAGTTCCTTCTCTGCACAGTGACCTCTGTACATGGCACAGAGCATGCTCATAACATAGATAAGTCAGTAATAATGGGAACAGGTCAGTTCCTTCTCTGCACAGTGACTTCTGTACATGGCACAGAGCATGCTCATAGCATAGAGAAGTCAGTAATAATGGGAACAGGTCAGTTCCTTCTCTGCACAGTGATCTCTGTACATGGCACAGAGCATGCTCATAACATAGATAAGTCAGTAATAATGGGAACAGGTCAGTTCCTTCTCTGCACAGTGATCTCTGTACATGGCACAGAGCATGCTCATAACATAGATAAGTCAGTAATAATGGGAACAGGTCAGTTCCTTCTCTGCACAGTGACCTCTGTACATAGCACAGAGCATGCTCATAACATAGAGAAGTCAGTAATAATGGGAACAGGTCAGTTCCTTCTCTGCACAGTGACCTCTGTACATGGCACAGAGCATGCTCATAACATAGATAAGTCAGTAATAATGGGAACAGGTCAGTTCCTTCTCTGCACAGTGATCTCTGTACATGGCACAGAGCATGCTCATAACATAGATAAGTCAGTAATAATGGGAACAGGTCAGTTCCTTCTCTGCACAGTGACCTCTGTACATGGCACAGAGCATGCTCATAACATAGATAAGTCAGTAATAATGGGAACAGGTCAGTTCCTTCTCTGCACAGTGATCTCTGTACATGGCACAGAGCATGTTCATAACATAGAGAAGTCAGTAATAATGGGAACAGGTCAGTTCCTTCTCTGCACAGTGATCTCTGTACATGGCACAGAGCATGCTCATAGCATAGAGAAGTCAGTAATAATGGGAACAGGTCAGTTCCTTCTCTGCACAGTGACCTCTGTACATGGCACAGAGCATGCTCATAACATAGATAAGTCAGTAATAATGGTAACAGGTCAGTTCCTTCTCTGCACAGTGACCTCTGTACATGGCACAGAGCATGCTCATAGCATAGATAAGTCAGTAATAATGGGAACAGGTCAGTTCCTTCTCTGCACAATGATCTCTGTACATGGCACAGAGCATGTTCATAACATAGATAAGTCAGTAATAATGGGAACAGGTCAGTTCCTTCTCTGCACAGTGACCTCTGTACATGGCACAGAGCATGCTCATAACATAGATAAGTCAGTAATAATGGGAACAGGTCAGTTCCTTCTCTGCACAGTGATCTCTGTACATGGCACAGAGCATGTTCATAACATAGATAAGTCAGTAATAATGGAAACAGGTCAGTTCCTTCTCTGCACAGTGACCTCTGTACATGGCACAGAGCATGCTCATAACATAGATAAGTCAGTAATAATGGGAACAGGTCAGTTCCTTCTCTGCACAGTGATCTCTGTACATGGCACAGAGCATGCTCATAACATAGAGAAGTCAGTAATAATGGTAACAGGTCAGTTCCTTCTCTGCACAGTGACCTCTGTACATGGCACAGAGCATGCTCATAACATAGAGAAGTCAGTAATAATGGGAACAGGTCAGTTCCTTTTCTCCTTCTCTGCACAGTGACCTCTGTACATGGCACAGAGCATGCTCATAACATAGAGAAGTCAGTAATAATGGTAACAGGTCAGTTCCTTCTCTGCACAGTGACCTCTGTACATGGCACAGAGCATGCTCATAACATAGATAAGTCTGTAATAATGGGAACAGGTCAGTTCCTTCTCTGCACAGTGACCTCTGTACATGGCACAGAGCATGCTCATAACATAGAGAAGTCAGTAATAATGGTAACAGGTCAGTTCCTTCTCTGCACAGTGACCTCTGTACATGGCACAGAGCATGCTCATAGCATAGAGAAGTCAGTAATAATGGGAACAGGTCAGTTCCTTCTCTGCACAGTGACCTCTGTACATGGCACAGAGCATGCTCATAACATAGAGAAGTCAGTAATAATGGTAACAGGTCAGTTCCTTCTCTTCACAGTGACCTCTGTACATGGCACAGAGCATGCTCATAACATAGAGAAGTCAGTAATAATGGTAACAGGTCAGTTCCTTCTCTGCACAGTGACCTCTGTACATGGCACAGAGCATGTTCATAACATAGAGAAGTCAGTAATAATGGGAACAGGTCAGTTCCTTCTCTGCACAGTGACCTCTGTACATGGCACAGAGCATGCTCATAACATAGATAAGTCAGTAATAATGGGAACAGGTCAGTTCCTTCTCTGCACAGTGATCTCTGTACATGGCACAGAGCGTGCTGATAATATATAGAAGTCAGTAATAATGGGAACAGGTCAGTTCCTTCTCTGCACAGTGATCTCTGTACATGGCACAGAGCATGCTCATAGCATAGAGAAGTCAGTAATAATGGGAACAGGTCAGTTCCTTCTCTGCACAGTGACCTCTGTACATGGCACAGAGCATGCTCATAACATAGATAAGTCAGTAATAATGGGAACAGGTCAGTTCCTTCTCTGCACAGTGATCTCTGTACATGGCACAGAGCATGCTCATAACATAGATAAGTCAGTAATAATGGGAACAGGTCAGTTCCTTCTCTGCACAGTGACCTCTGTACATGGCACAGAGCATGCTCATAACATAGAGAAGTCAGTAATAATGGGAACAGGTCAGTTCCTTCTCTGCACAGTGACCTCTGTACATGGCACAGAGCATGTTCATAACATAGATAAGTCAGTAATAATGGGAACAGGTCAGTTCCTTCTCTGCACAGTGACCTCTGTACATGGCACAGAGCATGCTCATAACATAGATAAGTCAGTAATAATTGGAACAGGTCAGTTCCTTCTCTGCACAGTGACCTCTGTACATGGCACAGAGCATGCTCATAGCATAGAGAAGTCAGTAATAATGGGAACAGGTCAGTTCCTTCTCTGCACAGTGATCTCTGTACATGGCACAGAGCATGCTCATAACATAGATAAGTCAGTAATAATGGGAACAGGTCAGTTCCTTCTCTGCACAGTGATCTCTGTACATGGCACAGAGCATGTTCATAACATAGAGAAGTCAGTAATAATGGGAACAGGTCAGTTCCTTCTCTGCACAGTGACCTCTGTACATGGCACAGAGCATGCTCATAACATAGATAAGTCAGTAATAATGGTAACAGGTCAGTTCCTTCTCTGCACAGTGACCTCTGTACATGGCACAGAGCATGCTCATAACATAGAGAAGTCAGTAATAATGGGAACAGGTCAGTTCCTTCTCTGCACAGTGATCTCTGTACATGGCACAGAGCATGCTCATAACATAGAGAAGTCAGTAATAATGGGAACAGGTCAGTTCCTTCTCTGCACAGTGACCTCTGTACATGGCACAGAGCATGCTCATAACATAGATAAGTCAGTAATAATGGTAACAGGTCAGTTCCTTCTCTTCACAGTGACCTCTGTACATGGCACAGAGCATGCTCATAACATAGAGAAGTCAGTAATAATGGTAACAGGTCAGTTCCTTCTCTGCACAGTGACCTCTGTACATGGCACAGAGCATGTTCATAACATAGAGAAGTCAGTAATAATGGTAACAGGTCAGTTCCTTCTCTGCACAGTGACCTCTGTACATGGCACAGAGCATGTTCATAGCATAGAGAAGTCAGTAATAATGGGAACAGGTCAGTTCCTTCTCTGCACAGTGACCTCTGTACATGGCACAGAGCATGCTCATAACATAGATAAGTCTGTAATAATGGGAACAGGTCAGTTCCTTCTCTGCACAGTGACCTCTGTACATGGCACAGAGCATGCTCATAACATAGAGAAGTCAGTAATAATGGTAACAGGTCAGTTCCTTCTCTGCACAGTGACCTCTGTACATGGCACAGAGCATGCTCATAGCATAGAGAAGTCAGTAATAATGGGAACAGGTCAGTTCCTTCTCTGCACAGTGACCTCTGTACATGGCACAGAGCATGCTCATAACATAGAGAAGTCAGTAATAATGGTAACAGGTCAGTTCCTTCTCTTCACAGTGACCTCTGTACATGGCACAGAGCATGCTCATAACATAGAGAAGTCAGTAATAATGGTAACAGGTCAGTTCCTTCTCTGCACAGTGACCTCTGTACATGGCACAGAGCATGCTCATAACATAGATAAGTCAGTAATAATGGGAACAGGTCAGTTCCTTCTCTGCACAGTGACCTCTGTACATGGCACAGAGCATGTTCATAACATAGAGAAGTCAGTAATAATGGGAACAGGTCAGTTCCTTCTCTGCACAGTGACCTCTGTACATGGCACAGAGCATGCTCATAACATAGATAAGTCAGTAATAATGGGAACAGGTCAGTTCCTTCTCTGCACAGTGATCTCTGTACATGGCACAGAGCGTGCTGATAATATATAGAAGTCAGTAATAATGGGAACAGGTCAGTTCCTTCTCTGCACAGTGATCTCTGTACATGGCACAGAGCATGCTCATAGCATAGAGAAGTCAGTAATAATGGGAACAGGTCAGTTCCTTCTCTGCACAGTGACCTCTGTACATGGCACAGAGCATGCTCATAACATAGATAAGTCAGTAATAATGGGAACAGGTCAGTTCCTTCTCTGCACAGTGATCTCTGTACATGGCACAGAGCATGCTCATAACATAGATAAGTCAGTAATAATGGGAACAGGTCAGTTCCTTCTCTGCACAGTGACCTCTGTACATGGCACAGAGCATGCTCATAACATAGAGAAGTCAGTAATAATGGGAACAGGTCAGTTCCTTCTCTGCACAGTGACCTCTGTACATGGCACAGAGCATGTTCATAACATAGATAAGTCAGTAATAATGGGAACAGGTCAGTTCCTTCTCTGCACAGTGACCTCTGTACATGGCACAGAGCATGTTCATAACATAGATAAGTCAGTAATAATTGGAACAGGTCAGTTCCTTCTCTGCACAGTGACCTCTGTACATGGCACAGAGCATGCTCATAGCATAGAGAAGTCAGTAATAATGGGAACAGGTCAGTTCCTTCTCTGCACAGTGATCTCTGTACATGGCACAGAGCATGCTCATAACATAGATAAGTCAGAAATAATGGGAACAGGTCAGTTCCTTCTCTGCACAGTGATCTCTGTACATGGCACAGAGCATGTTCATAACATAGAGAAGTCAGTAATAATGGGAACAGGTCAGTTCCTTCTCTGCACAGTGACCTCTGTACATGGCACAGAGCATGCTCATAACATAGATAAGTCAGTAATAATGGTAACAGGTCAGTTCCTTCTCTGCACAGTGACCTCTGTACATGGCACAGAGCATGCTCATAACATAGAGAAGTCAGTAATAATGGGAACAGGTCAGTTCCTTCTCTGCACAGTGATCTCTGTACATGGCACAGAGCATGCTCATAACATAGATAAGTCAGTAATAATGGTAACAGGTCAGTTCCTTCTCTGCACAGTGATCTCTGTACATGGCACAGAGCATGCTCATAACATAGAGAAGTCAGTAATAATGGGAACAGGTCAGTTCCTTCTCTGCACAGTGACCTCTGTACATGGCACAGAGCATGCTCATAACATAGATAAGTCAGTAATAATGGGAACAGGTCAGTTCCTTCTCTGCACAGTGATCTCTGTACATGGCACAGAGCATGTTCATAACATAGATAAGTCAGTAATAATGGAAACAGGTCAGTTCCTTCTCTGCACAGTGACCTCTGTACATGGCACAGAGCATGCTCATAACATAGATAAGTCAGTAATAATGGGAACAGGTCAGTTCCTTCTCTGCACAGTGACCTCTGTACATGGCACAGAGCATGCTCATAGCATAGAGAAGTCAGTAATAATGGTAACAGGTCAGTTCCTTCTCTGCACAGTGATCTCTGTACATGGCACAGAGCATGTTCATAACATAGAGAAGTCAGTAATAATGGGAACAGGTCAGTTCCTTCTCTGCACAGTGACCTCTGTACATGGCACAGAGCATGTTCATAACATAGAGAAGTCAGTAATAATGGGAACAGGTCAGTTCCTTCTCTGCACAGTGATCTCTGTACATGGCACAGAGCATGTTCATAACATAGAGAAGTCAGTAATAATGGGAACAGGTCAGTTCCTTCTCTGCACAGTGATCTCTGTACATGGCACAGAGCATGCTCATAACATAGATAAGTCAGTAATAATGGGAACAGGTCAGTTCCTTCTCTGCACAGTGATCTCTGTACATGGCACAGAGCATGCTCATAACATAGAGAAGTCAGTAATAATGGTAACAGGTCAGTTCCTTCTCTGCACAGTGATCTCTGTACATGGCACAGAGCATGTTCATAACATAGAGAAGTCAGTAATAATGGGAACAGGTCAGTTCCTTCTCTGCACAGTGATCTCTGTACATGGCACAGAGCATGTTCATAACATAGAGAAGTCAGTAATAATGGGAACAGGTCAGTTCCTTCTCTGCACAGTGATCTCTGTACATGGCACAGAGCATGTTCATAACATAGAGAAGTCAGTAATAATGGGAACAGGTCAGTTCCTTCTCTGCACAGTGATCTCTGTACATGGCACAGAGCATGCTCATAACATAGATAAGTCAGTAATAATGGTAACAGGTCAGTTCCTTCTCTGCACAGTGACCTCTGTACATGGCACAGAGCATGCTCATAACATAGATAAGTCAGTAATAATGGGAACAGGTCAGTTCCTTCTCTGCACAGTGACTTCTGTACATGGCACAGAGCATGCTCATAGCATAGAGAAGTCAGTAATAATGGGAACAGGTCAGTTCCTTCTCTGCACAGTGATCTCTGTACATGGCACAGAGCATGCTCATAACATAGATAAGTCAGTAATAATGGGAACAGGTCAGTTCCTTCTCTGCACAGTGATCTCTGTACATGGCACAGAGCATGCTCATAACATAGATAAGTCAGTAATAATGGGAACAGGTCAGTTCCTTCTCTGCACAGTGACCTCTGTACATAGCACAGAGCATGCTCATAACATAGAGAAGTCAGTAATAATGGGAACAGGTCAGTTCCTTCTCTGCACAGTGACCTCTGTACATGGCACAGAGCATGCTCATAACATAGATAAGTCAGTAATAATGGGAACAGGTCAGTTCCTTCTCTGCACAGTGATCTCTGTACATGGCACAGAGCATGCTCATAACATAGATAAGTCAGTAATAATGGGAACAGGTCAGTTCCTTCTCTGCACAGTGACCTCTGTACATGGCACAGAGCATGCTCATAACATAGATAAGTCAGTAATAATGGGAACAGGTCAGTTCCTTCTCTGCACAGTGATCTCTGTACATGGCACAGAGCATGTTCATAACATAGAGAAGTCAGTAATAATGGGAACAGGTCAGTTCCTTCTCTGCACAGTGATCTCTGTACATGGCACAGAGCATGTTCATAACATAGAGAAGTCAGTAATAATGGGAACAGGTCAGTTCCTTCTCTGCACAGTGATCTCTGTACATGGCACAGAGCATGTTCATAACATAGAGAAGTCAGTAATAATGGGAACAGGTCAGTTCCTTCTCTGCACAGTGACCTCTGTACATGGCACAGAGCATGCTCATAACATAGATAAGTCAGTAATAATGGTAACAGGTCAGTTCCTTCTCTGCACAGTGACCTCTGTACATGGCACAGAGCATGCTCATAACATAGAGAAGTCAGTAATAATGGGAACAGGTCAGTTCCTTCTCTGCACAGTGATCTCTGTACATGGCACAGAGCATGCTCATAACATAGATAAGTCAGTAATAATGGTAACAGGTCAGTTCCTTCTCTGCACAGTGACCTCTGTACATGGCACAGAGCATGCTCATAACATAGATAAGTCAGTAATAATGGGAACAGGTCAGTTCCTTCTCTGCACAGTGATCTCTGTACATGGCACAGAGCATGTTCATAACATAGATAAGTCAGTAATAATGGGAACAGGTCAGTTCCTTCTCTGCACAGTGACCTCTGTACATGGCACAGAGCATGCTCATAACATAGATAAGTCAGTAATAATGGGAACAGGTCAGTTCCTTCTCTGCACAGTGATCTCTGTACATGGCACAGAGCATGTTCATAACATAGATAAGTCAGTAATAATGGAAACAGGTCAGTTCCTTCTCTGCACAGTGACCTCTGTACATGGCACAGAGCATGCTCATAACATAGATAAGTCAGTAATAATGGGAACAGGTCAGTTCCTTCTCTGCACAGTGATCTCTGTACATGGCACAGAGCATGCTCATAACATAGAGAAGTCAGTAATAATGGTAACAGGTCAGTTCCTTCTCTGCACAGTGACCTCTGTACATGGCACAGAGCATGCTCATAACATAGATAAGTCAGTAATAATGGAAACAGGTCAGTTCCTTCTCTGCACAGTGACCTCTGTACATGGCACAGAGCATGCTCATAACATAGATAAGTCAGTAATAATGGGAACAGGTCAGTTCCTTCTCTGCACAGTGATCTCTGTACATGGCACAGAGCATGCTCATAACATAAAGAAGTCAGTAATAATGGGAACAGGTCAGTTCCTTCTCTGCACAGTGACCTCTGTACATGGCACAGAGCATGCTCATAGCATAGAGAAGTCAGTAATAATGGGAACAGGTCAGTTCCTTCTCTGCACAGTGACCTCTGTACATGGCACAGAGCATGTTCATAACATAGATAAGTCAGTAATAATGGGAACAGGTCAGTTCCTTCTCTGCACAGTGACCTCTGTACATGGCACAGAGCATGTTCATAACATAGAGAAGTCAGTAATAATGGGAACAGGTCAGTTCCTTCTCTGCACAGTGACCTCTGTACATGGCACAGAGCATGCTCATAACATAAAGAAGTCAGTAATAATGGGAACAGGTCAGTTCCTTCTCTGCACAGTGACCTCTGTACATGGCACAGAGCATGCTCATAACATAGATAAGTCAGTAATAATGGGAACAGGTCAGTTCCTTCTCTGCACAGTGACCTCTGTACATGGCACAGAGCATGCTCATAACATAGATAAGTCAGTAATAATGGGAACAGGTCAGTTCCTTCTCTGCACAGTGACCTCTGTACATGGCACAGAGCATGCTCATAACATAGATAAGTCAGTAATAATGGGAACAGGTCAGTTCCTTCTCTGCACAGTGACCTCTGTACATAGCACAGAGCATGCTCATAACATAGATAAGTCAGTAATAATGGAAACAGGTCAGTTCCTTCTCTGTACAGTGATCTCTGTACATGGCACAGAGCATGCTCATAACATAGAGAAGTCAGTAATAATGGTAACAGGTCAGTTCCTTCTCTGCACAGTGATCTCTGTACATGGCACAGAGCATGCTCATAACATAGAGAAGTCAGTAATAATGGTAACAGGTCAGTTCCTTCTCTGCACAGTGATCTCTGTACATGGCACAGAGCATGTTTATAACATAGAGAAGTCAGTAATAATGGGAACAGGTCAGTTCCTTCTCTGCACAGTGACCTCTGTACATGGCACAGAGCATGCTCATAACATAGATAAGTCAGTAATAATGGGAACAGGTCAGTTCCTTCTCTGCACAGTGACCTCTGTACATGGCACAGAGCATGCTCATAACATAGATAAGTCAGTAATAATGGGAACAGGTCAGTTGCTACTAATACAGACAGCAGAATAAAAAAGAAAGAAGACAAAAAAAGAGAAAAGAAAATAAGAGAAGGTAAAAGGAAAGGATAGAAAAGATATCCTTTCAGTTAGATTCCTTCTCCATCCTTCCTGTGGAGACCTCCACTGCTGTCCTGCCTTCCACTGGATCAGAAGAAAACACCATGGACTGGTGGAGAAGACTATACAGTGGGTACGGAAAGTATTCACACCCCTTTACATTTTTCACTCTGTTTCATTGCAGCCATTTGGTAAATTCTCATTAATGTACACTCTGCTCCCATCCCCCATCTTGACAGAAAAAAAAGAAATGTAGAATTTTTTGCAAATTTATTAAACAAGAAAAACTGAAATATCCCATAGTGATAAGTATTCAGCCCCTTTCCTCGGTATAACACATGGTGATAAGTATTCAGCCCCTTTCCTCGGTATAACACATGGTGATAAGTATTCAGCCCTTTTGCTCAGTATAACACATGGTGATAAGTATTCAGCCCCTTTCCTCGGTATAACACATGGTTTATAAGTATTCAGCCCCTTTCCTCGGTATAACACATGGTGATAAGTATTCAGCCCTTTTGCTCAGTATAACACATAGTGATAAGTATTCAGCCCCTTTGCTCAGACACTCATATGTAAGTCCCATGCTGTCCATTTCCTTGTGATCCTCCTTGAGATGGTTCTCCTCCTTCATTGGAGTCCAGCTGTGTGTAATTACACTGATAGGACGTGATTTGGAAAGGCGCACACCTGTCTATATAACACCTCACAGCTCACACTGCAGGTCACACCAAATGAGAATCATGAGGCCAAAGGAACTTCCCAAGGAGCTCAGAGACAGAATTGTGGCAAGGCACAGATCTGGCCAAGGTTACAAAAGAATTTCTGCAGTTCTCAAGGTTCCTAAGAGCACAGTGGCCTCAATAATCCTTAAATGGAAGAAGTTTGGGACCAGCAGAACTCTTCCTAGACCCGGCCGTCCAGCCAAACTGAGCAATCATGGGAGAAGAGCCTTGGTGAGAGGTAAAGAAGAACCCCAAGATCACTGTGGCTGAGCTCCAGAGATGCAGTAGGGAGATGGGAGAAAGTTCCAAAAGTCACTTATCACTGCAGCCTCCACCAGTCGTGCCTTTATGGCAGAGTGAACCCAACGGAAGCCTTTCCTCAGTGCAAGACATATGAAAGCCGCATAGAGTTTGCAAAAAAAAAACATGAAGGACTCCCAGACTATGAGAAATAAGATTCTCTGGTCTGATGAGACGAAGATAGAAATTTCTGGTGATAATTCTAAGTGGTATGTGTGGAGAAAACCAGGCACTGCTCATCACCTGCTCAATACAATCCCCACAGTGTGACATGGTGGTGGCAGCATCATGCTATGGGGGCAGGGACAGGACAACTGGTGACAATTGAAGGAAAGATGAATGCGGCCAAGTACAGAGATATCCTGGAAGAAAACCTCTTCCAGACGCTCTGGACCTCAGACTTGGCCGAAGGTTCACCTTCCAACAAGACAATGACCCTAAGCACACAGCTAAAATAACAAAGGAGCGGCTTCAGAACAACTCTGTGACCATTCCTGACAAGCCCAGCCAGAGCCCTGACCTAAACCCAATTGAGCATCTCTGGATGGACCTGAAAATGGCGTGCACCAACATTTACCATCCAACCTGACAGAACTGGAGAGGATCTGCAAGGAAGAACGGCCGAGAATCCCCAAATCCAGGATCCCAAGAAGGCTCATGGCTGTACTAGCTCAAAAGGGAGGGTGCCTCTACTCAATACTGAGCAAAGGGGCTGAATACTTATGACCATGTGATATACTGAGCAAAGGGGCTGAATACTTATGACCATGTGATATACTGAGCAAAGGGGCTGAATACTTATGACTATGGGATATTTCAGGTTTTCTTGTTTCATAAAATTGCAAAAATTTCTACATTTGTTGTTTTCTGTCAAGATGGGGGATGGTGGATGGGGGATGGGGTGCAGAGTGTACATTACTGAGAAAAAGCAATGAACTTTTTTGGAATTTATCAAATGGCGGTAATGAAACAAAGAGTGAAAAATGTAAACGGGTTTGAATACTTTCCGTTCCCACTGTATATCTAGCATTATGGGCTCATTACTCCATGTTTAGGACTTTTTTCCCTGCCAGTGTTAGACATGATGGCATAATGCCTCCTCTTGACCATCTTAGAGCATTTGGTCCATAGACGCCTCTTACCTTGCAGTGACAGTGACTTAACCCTCGGAGTGGGTGATGCGTTCTGTGTGCTGTCATATTCTCTGTGTACGTAGATGAGGAAGGTGTACTCAGCGCTCTGCTTTTCCCAGTTCTTTTCCTTGATGGTACTGATATTGATGAAGTTCGTCTTCTTGACTTGTTCTTTGAAGTGCAGAGAATCAAGGATTGTAACCAACCAGTGGACGTCATCCAGCTCGAGATCGGCGATGACGACGACGTTGTGTCCTAACCACGGCTGGCTCTAGAACAGCACAGAACATTATACAAGCTGCACACTTATTATAGTGATGGCATAGACATGTGATAAGAGTTATTCTGCTTAATCTTGGGGTCCAGTAGTCACCGTGGGACGCCCCATGAAGCTTCAGACGTTCAGCAGCACAGTCTCACTGCTTTTGCTACACAATATGGGATATTAATAATTCTTCTGTGCTCATATAACTTTATCCACAAAAGTGTTTTGCCACATTTTTGTCATAAAACATTTTAAAAAGCCACAAAACTCTGCTGCATAAGTCTTCACAACTCCACCAAAGTGGATGGAGCATGGGAATGATGGAGCTTTGGCAAGACAGAACATGAGAGAGGCGGAGCATGGGAGAGATGGAGCATTTGAGATATGGTGCATGGGAGTCGCGGAGCATGGGAGAGATGGAGCATTTGAGATATGGTGCATGGGAGACGCGGAGCATGGGAGAGATGGAGCATGAGAGATATGGTGCATGGGAGACGCGGAGCATGGGAGAGATGGAGCATGAGAGAGATGGAGCATAGGAGAGACGGAGCATGGGCAAGACGGAGCATGGGAATGATGGAGCATGGGAGAGACGGAGCATGGTAGAGACAGAACATGGGAGAGACGGAGGATGGTAGAGACAAAACATGGGAGAGATGGTGCATGGGAGACGCGGAGCATGGGAGAGATGGTGCATGGGAGATGCGGAGCATGGGAGAGACGGAACATGGGAGAGATGGAGCATGGGAGAGACGGAACATGGGAGAGATGGAGCATGGGAGAGACGGAACATGGGAATGATGGAGCATGGGAGAGACAGAACATGGGAGAGATGGAGCATGGGAGAGATGGAGTATGGGAGAGATGGAGTATGGGAGAGATGGAGCATGGGAGAGACGGAACATGGGAGAGATGGAACATGGGAGAGATGGAACATGGAAGAGATGGAGTATGGGAGAGATGGAGCATGGGAGAGATGGAGCATTGTACAGGCGGCGCATGGGAGAGATGAAGCATTGGAGAGATGGAGCATGGGAGAGACGGAACATGGGAGAGAAGGAACATGGGAGAGATGGAGCATGAGAGACGGAAATTGGGAGAGATGGTGCATGGGAGACGCGGAGCATTGGAGAGACGGAACATGGGAGAGATGGAGCATGGGAGAGGCGGCACATGGGAGAGATGGAGCATGGGAGAGATGGAGCATGGGAGAGACGGAACATGGGAGAGATGGAGCATGGGAGAGATGGAGCATGGGAGAGATGGCGCATGGGAGAGATGGAGCATGGGAGAGACGGAACATGGGAGAGAAGGAACATGGGAGAGACGGAGCATGAGAGACGGAACATGGGAAAGATGGAGCATGGGAGAGACGGAACATGGGAGAGATGGAGCATGGGATAGGCAGAGCATGGGAGAGATGGAGCATGGGAAAGACGGAACATGGGAGAGATGGAGCATGGGAGAGGCAGAGCATGGGAGAGACGGAACATGGGAGAGATGGAGCATGAGAGACGGAACATGGGAGAGATGGAGTATGGGAGAGATGGAGTATGGGAGAGATGGAGCATGGGAGAGATGGAGCATGGGAGAGACGGAACATGGGAGAGATGGAACATGGGAGAGATGGAACATGGAAGAGATGGAGTATGGGAGAGATGGAGCATGGGAGAGATGGAGCATTGTACAGGCGGCGCATGGGAGAGATGAAGCATTGGAGAGATGGAGCATGGGAGAGACGGAACATGGGAGAGAAGGAACATGGGAGAGATGGAGCATGAGAGACGGAAATTGGGAGAGATGGTGCATGGGAGACGCGGAGCATTGGAGAGACGGAACATGGGAGAGATGGAGCATGGGAGAGGCGGCACATGGGAGAGATGGAGCATGGGAGAGATGGAGCATGGGAGAGACGGAACATGGGAGAGATGGAGCATGGGAGAGATGGAGCATGGGAGAGATGGCGCATGGGAGAGATGGAGCATGGGAGAGACGGAACATGGGAGAGAAGGAACATGGGAGAGACGGAGCATGAGAGACGGAACATGGGAAAGATGGAGCATGGGAGAGACGGAACATGGGAGAGATGGAGCATGGGATAGGCAGAGCATGGGAGAGATGGAGCATGGGAAAGACGGAACATGGGAGAGATGGAGCATGGGAGAGGCAGAGCATGGGAGAGACGGAACATGGGAGAGATGGAGCATGGGAGAGGCAGAGCATGGGAGAGACGGAACATAGGAGAGATGGAGCATGCGAGAGGCGGAGCATGGGAGAGATGGAGCATGGGAGAGATGGAGCATGGGAGAGACGGAGCATGGGAGAGACGAAGCATGGGAGAGGTGGAGCATGGGAGAGACGGAAATTGGGAGAGACGGAAATTGGGAGAGACGGAGCATGGGAGAGATGGCACATGGTAGAGACGGAACATGCGAGAGATGGACCATGCGAGAGGCGGAGCATGGGAGAGACGGAAATTGGGAGAGATGGAGCATGGTGATGTGTACCTGATAAATTCCTCAAAAGTTGTAGAGTAACTTATCCCAGAAATGTTACATCAATCTCTAACTGGAGCAACATTTCGGGCGAGGTTCAGAGGTGATAAGATGAGCCTAATACATTAAGTGTCTCTTAATTAGTTGCATCTTAGTCCAGCACATCCCTCAGGAAGAATGGCCTATGAAACATAAGTCTTAATGAATCAGCCCTAAGTATTCTAAGAACTCTAGTCCCTCCATACTGAGGTCCATTATTAGTGGGTCACTCTTGGTCCTCAACACCACTGTAATATTACTAGAAGGAACCTCTTGCCTCTTGTCTCCATCACATTTGGACATGGTAGTGATAAAAGGCTTTAGAAAAGCCCTGCAAGGCTGAAACATTGGCCCAGAACCTTTCCTTTGATGATTATATGTAATAAAATACAATATCTATAATGTCACAGCTTTATCACATTGGGGCCATATGGAAAGTTAAATAATGGGGAGGAAAACTGAAAAGAGGGAATGATTGGTAGTAACATTTGTAGGTGGAGAAGTTTCCATAATAGTTAAGGTGACATCAGATCTTTACTACGAAGAAAAATGGATCCCTCAGGTCAGAGATCTGGAGCAAATCAAAAGGATCCATGTTTTGGAGAATCGATCTCCCAGAACTTTTCAATAAATCTGAATCTTACCGATTTCTTCCCCTTTGAAAGCCCTGAAAAGCAAAAAAGAGACAATAATAAAGTAAATTTACCATGTATTGTACATTGACAAGTTCTGGGCTCCATCATTAGGAGCACTAGAGCAGAAGAGGTTTTAGGATTGTGGAAAATGTGACCCTCCCTCTGGATGGTGGAAACTGAAGGTCGAGTGATATCGTGACCCTGTAGTGATCCATGTACATGACATTGTGGAAGGATGAGAATGATTAGAAGGGCATGAACAATCGTGATTCTACGAGTCACAACCCTAAAGAGGACCTTGTTCTGACATGTGACCACAAGAACAGACAAGGCTCGATAACACTATAAGATCACATGAAATATGGGCACATTACACAGTGGTCAGAACGTCGCTATCTTACAGGACCCACCTTTCGTCTGCTCCATGATCTCCTTTAACTTATTCAGTTTCTGGCACATCAGCTCCCCCATATTTTCGAAGTACATGGCTTTAATCCCCAGATCCACTCAGCTCCGTCCTCGTCTCAAGACCAACGTCAGTTCAGCAGTGGTTTCCTATCAGACTGGGGATGTTCTAAAATACAAGTTTGTATCTTATGTTAGTAAATATGATATTAGAGAAATATAATAATTGTACAGAAGTGATGGTGAAGCTCCTGGGCCCCCATGGAAAACTTATAATAAGGTCCTCACCTACCATGTGATCTTCTCGGATGGAGAACACCTCTGGCTTCTCACTGCATCTGTAGGTCCATATGGTGGTGTTGTTTTCTCTTTCCTGAGGTCTTCAGATTCCTGGGCAGTTCCCGTGTCTTGTCCCTCGTTTATTTTCCAAGACAAACCCGAAAATCTGTAATTTATAAGGCCCCTTGTACCTGCACACAGCTCCCGCAGTGTTACACCAGGCCTTCCGTCATTCACCTCATATCTCTTCTTTAGTGTTCCCGGATCTGAGACAACGCCTCTGCCTTGGCTCAGGCTGAGTGACCTTAGGCACCAATTTATTGTAGGATGTTTCGAGTTTGATTGTCATTTTCAGGTCAAGGTCCATGTGTCCCTTCAGCTCCTTCACCAGCAAAGCTGATAAAACCATATCGACTTTACTCACAGGTGTAACAGCTGAGATAAAAAATGTAAAAAAGCTTAAAATGTATCAGTCCTTCTAGAATGAGCCGTCATGTGTGCATGGGGGGAACACTGGGCTTTCTCACCGCCATGTTTAATTTCTGATGCACTTCTTGGCTGTTTTTTAAGAGATGCAGATTTGGTGCTGAAATTTGAGGTGACTTATTCTCTTGTCCTTGACACAATCCATCAGCATGATGGTGGATCATTCGGCTCGGCTTCGACAGATGGATGGACTCCCTTGATGCCCTCCTGCTGCAACGATTTTCCCTCAATTACTGAAAGATGCCGACCTAAGGAAGGGGCGCCCACCTCCTGCTTCACTGGTCTTACACTTCACTGCAGTAAGCTCCCTTTTTCTCTATAAACTCCTCTTTTCTTACTTCGTCAGCCTTGTATCTGTCACCTCCACACTATCCACTCCACTCTGCTTCGTCCTGACCCTGCAGGTCCTAATCTCTTGTCCTGTCCTTTTTACTCTCTCATCCTTCTCCTATCTGTCTCAAAACAGGAAGCTCCTTTCCTATATCCTCCTGTGCTGGGGACTCTCCTCCCCCCCTCTTAACCCCTGCTGCCCTGTCACTCCCTATCCATCCCTTCTCACTAAGGGACCCGGGAACCAGTGACACCCAATGGCAGCCGGCCATATTACACAGGAGAGGATACCATACAAAAATACAATACAGTAAAAACACAAACATTGCAATATCCCAAGTCACCATATAGGTCCGGGCACTGGACACCATATTACACCAGTATCAATAATCAACCCCAGGCTGAGGATACCACCCTTGTACAGTGCTGAAACTATGATGTATTGTAGTATTGAATGGGTTAAATGCTGACATAAGAAATGTCTCTGATCCCAGTGGATGACAGCTCCAATGGTTTTGCTGCTCTTTCAGGCCTAAAACACACTTTCGCATAAAAAAACATACATGTGACACGGTCCGTTTTTCGGGTCCGTGTTCCGTTTTTTTGGGGCGTTTCTCCGGTACGTATGGCATCCGTGTGATGGCGTATGCGAGCCGTGTGTACGTGTGGGATGTCCGTATTGCCATAAAATACGCACGTGTGTTGTCCGTGTGCGGTACGTTATTTTACAACCGTATTATACCATCACTACCCTTGTTAACCCATCATGATGTGCTGCACTTGTGTTTAATTGAACAATTAACATAGCAATTTACTTTTTTCGTTTAAAAACCCAGTGAAAACAAGGCTTTTGGGCTCTTTAACACATCATACACACTCCAACATGTCTCTCTCCAATGAAGCAACCATGTATTTGCTGTGGTTGATATCTAGGAGATTTGGGGTTAGGCGACATATGATTGAAGAAGAGCCAGCACTGGAGAGAAGGATGTGGATCCACCCCCTTGTGAAGCTCAGGAAAACACATGAGCATTTTAATATTCTCTATGCTGAAATGCGGAAATTTCCTGCAAAATTCCAAGCCTACTGCCATCTCACCATGAATTCATTTCACAACATCCTTGGCCTTGTGTATAATCGTTTGAAGCATCAGGACACCTCTATGCGCCTCAGCATCTCCCCTGAGGAACGACTGTTGGTGACTTTATGGTAGGTTTTGTTATTTTTATGTTTTTTTTAAAAAAACAATTTTGAAAATATGTAAAAACTGAAAAGCATGCATTCAGCTAAACTATGCTTTTATGAAATCGTAACTTCTATGGTTGCCTAAAATTCATATCGACCACATAACCTCATTGTAAACCCTGAAAATGGTTTGATTGCTTACACATACCATCCTATTGTTACAGAGAATTAAGAAACAAGAGACTAACTGCAAACATTCTTGTTTATTAAACAGATTATTGTATTTGTTTCCAATATGGAAAGTAAATATCAAGAAATATGTTTCAACAACAAAAATTCAACAAAATATAGTCATACAGAGTATGTTGGCAGCCATTGCATGACACAAATATTTGTATTGTAAAACAATTGGAATGATTACACAAAGTAATGTCTTGTTCTGTTTCATTTTCAGTTACCTTGCAACTGGGCAATCCATCAGCAGTCTACATTTCTAATTCTTACTGGGAAGGTCTACAATAGGCAAGATTATCCTGCATACCTGCACTGTGCTATGGGAGACCCTTAGGCATCATGTCATGCAGCAGCATACATCACAGGATTGGAGGCGCATTTCAGATGAATTTTTAGAGAAAACATCTTTCCCAAATTGTTTAGGCGTCATTGACGGAAAGCACAATAGAGTGAAGAAACCACCTAACTCTGCATCAAGATATTATAATTATCATAAGTTTTTTTCTGTAGTTATATTGGCAATGGTAGATACAAACTACTGCTTTGTTTTTGCTGATATTGGGGCCTATGGCAGTGCCTCAGATGCACGCATTTTCAGAAGCTCACGTTTAGCAAGACGATTAATGTCTGATAGTTTAAGAGTGCCTGCACCAAGACCATTGCCTGGTACTAATGGGCCTATTTTACCTTTTGTCATGGTTGCAGATCAGGGGTTTGCCTTGTCGAGGCATTTGATGCGTCCATATCCCAGAAGGGGGCTGGACAGATCAAAATCCCAATTTAATAGCAACTTGGCAAGAGCACGTTGCTATGTGGAACGTGCCTTTGGCATTATGGCCTCAAGATGGTGCATTTATCAAACCACCATACAACTCCAACCAACCACCGTCAAGGCTGTCATTAAAGCTACAGTAGTGCTACATAATTACTGTAGATTACATGAGAGCAATGACGAAGACATGGAAGACTTGCCTGTTTTAAATGCACCATTTGTAAATAATGGTACTGTTAGAACCAATTTGTCCACTTCTGGACAACAAGTGAGGAATCAGTTTAAAGATTATTTTAGTTTAATTCTCCATAGTCATGTTTGAACTTGACATTGTTATATATGGTGTTATTTTGGTAACATAATTACAAACACATATGTGATACAAAAGAAGAAATCACCATACATAGGTTTTTTAGGGTGTACTTGGTGTTTTTCATGTGTGAGATATGAATTTTTTTTTTTTTTGGCTTCATTTGGGCAAATACTTAGTAAATCTTGTTTTGTCAGTGACATTACTACTGAATGTACCTGGGTAATAAAAAATATGCATTTTCATTTCAAAATTAGTAGTCCAGATTGTTTATTATACCTATGTATGTCTTTTTTCTTTTGCATCACACAATGTATTCTATTATTATTAATAAAGTATTTTGTCAGGGACATACGCCCATACAAAACACCATACTGTATTATGCAATAATGTCACACAAACATGATTTGTTTGACACTGTTGGAATACAAGTATGGGACCAGACCATATGCAGATACTGCATAATTTTTAGTAATAAAGGTGTTTGAATGTTAGTGTAGTAGTTTATGTGCGTGCATTTTTTATAGGAACCCAGTTTGGTGTAAGGGATTGACTAAACACCATGTCCAGAGCTAAGCAACAGTTTTACAGGCCGGTCATGGATATGAAGTGATAGATTTACCTTTTTTTGAAATGTAATAAACATAATGTCTAAAATTGTCCCATGCTTTAGGAGAAATTAATGTTAAACATTTTGTTATGTTTTGAGACCATCTAAAACCCTGAAAACATAACAAAATGTTTAACAAAACATACTTAATCACATTATTAGTCAACTAAATCCTCTAGGCTAGTGATGCTTTCCTGTGTAGTCTCCATTGCATTGACATCTACAGAATATGTTTGCTGCACAACAGTAGATGTTGTAGTGAGTGACTGATCACTGTTTCCACTAGTAACAGTTGTTGTACTAGGGACAAATAATGATGCAGTTGTTTGAGCAGATGGAAGACCAAGTGTAGGTGGTACATATTGATGTGTTGGAAGAGGCTGAGTATGTGTGTATGTGTAGTTAGGGGGGTAAGTCTGATGTTGAAAGTACTGTTGTTGTGGATTATTAGGCCCATGGTAGGATGTTGGTTGTTGAATCATTTGAGGTAGTCTATGAGCATTACTAACATTACTTGGATAGATGACAGATGATTGTATTGGTGTCTGCTGTGGGCCTTGTGGGTTAAATGATGGCTGTTGATATGGCCTTTGTGTCATTAATATACCAGTTTTATGTGGGACAATTGTTGGCCTAATTTGTACATCACTTCCCATAGAAGAAGATGGACACTGTATATGTGTTTGTTGCACTACAGTATTTAGTTGTGAATTAGAGTAATGTTCATCTGTTTGGGTTTCCACAGTTTGTTGGGTTGTGTTTGTGTGTGGACCACGTGGATTAGCTCTCCATTGCTCAATCACTTCAAAACAATATATGGGTTCGGGCTCACGTTGGGTAGCAGATATCAGTGTTATTAAGGACGCCCTTAACCTGTCCTGCCTATCAGCATGAACCAATGCAAGAGAGGGAGAAAGGGAGCGGCAAAATCTCTCTCCATCACTCTCTGGTATCAGTGAATTCATCATGTGTATTATTCTGGTATCAATGATATCTGGCAGGGAACGTAAATCTTCATAACGCCTATGTCTGCGACCACGGATAGATTGTGCTACTGTGCGCATGGTATTAGTTGATATTCTTGGCTGTGGGCCTGCATGTTGCAGTGGACTACTCTCTGCAAGAACTGGTGAAGGGCCACTTTGTTGCCCTGTAGACTGGCCTGCAATTACATTAGTGGATTGACTTGTTCCCAAACCCAAATCAGAGGACATTTCTTCTGCGTCTGGCTGGTGTTGGGGATTGTTGGTTGTTGATATGAGGTAGGCTCCATCTCGGAAGCAGAGGTAGCTGTAGCTGATAAGACTGCTGACTGGGCTTCCTCACTATCTTCTAGATTATCGTCTGGCGTGCAAATGAGACAGGAAATGTATGTTTGGCGTCAGAATAAATGGCCATCAATTGACCTGATAGATTGGTAAAGGTACTGTCACACATAACGAGATCGCTAGCGAGATCGCAGCTGAGTCACCGTTTTGGTGAAGCAGTAGCGATCCCGTTAGCGATCTCGTTATGTGTGACAGCTACCAGCGATCAGGCCCCTGCTGTGAGATCTCTAGTCGTTGCTGAATGGTCCAGGTCATTTTCTTCAAAGGTGACATCCTGCTGGGCAGGACACATCGCTGTGTGTGACGCTGTGTGACAGGGTCACAGTGACTGCTGAGATCGTTATACAGGTCGCCACTGCCACCTGTATTGTTCCTGCATCGCTGGTAAGATCTGGCTGTGTGACATCTCACCTGCGACCTCCCAGCGACTTACCTGCGATCCCTATCAGGTCGCATCGTTTTCGGGATCACTGGTAAGTCGTTGTGTGTGACTGGGCCTTAACAAGTGTTTCAAATATTTTGATGAAAAACGGACACGGACCATACGTGCTGAACATGGACATACTCTGTGTGCGGTCCATGCAGGCATGGACCCATAGTAGTGGTTATACCTGGCTCACTGTGTAAGTAGTAGGTGCTCAGAGAAAAAGAACGTACAATAAATGGAGAAAACTCTGGCACACTCAATGAAAAATGAGAAAATAGAGATGCTTGTGATGCTTCAAATGTATATTTATTTGTGCAAGGATCAAAACAATTTTTCAAATTTCATCCAACGTTTCGACCGTGTGTTTTACGGTCTTTGTCAAGAATGGAATTTATCTAAGATAAAAGATCAGATGGTCAACATCCATTATGTACAATAACATACAACATGATTTTTTCAAAGCCAAAAAACGTACATAATTTATCACATAAATCTTATTATCACAAAGACTTTTTTAGCAGAAAAATATACATTCATGAATTATATGACAACATGACAAAACATCTGGATATAATCAAATAGCCTGAAGAAGAGTATGGGATTACTGTCACGCTCCCCGGCTCCCCGGCCACGCTCTCCGGCTCCCCTGCCACGCTCCCCGGCTCCCCTGCCTCGCTTCCCGGCTCCTCTGCCAGGCGTCCCCCACTCCACAGCCTCCATGCCCCATCACCTGCGGTCCCCAGGCAGCCTGGTCCCCGCTCCCGGCGCCCGTCGGCAACTCTGCTCCAGCCCGGCTCTCCTGCCTCCTGTTCACCGCTCCCTGCTCTGGCTTCTGGCACCCGGGCCTCGTGCATGCGCATTAGGGCGCGCGCGCGGTCATTGACCCTCTCTTAAAGGGCCAGTGTCCTCCAACAGGATATTGAAGAATCAGGTACAGGGTATATAGGGAGATCCTTTCCAAGTGGGCGGGGCCTGTTCTTCGTGTTTTGCTAAGCTAGGAGTCAGGTCTCCTTGTGTTTTGTGGTATACTTACCTATCTCTCTCCTAGAGCCGCTCCTGCCTCGCCAACCGGTTATGACGATACCCGAACCCCGAACGGTGACGGTCTGCCATCCCGTCAGTTCATACCATCTCCGATCCCTGTGGTGACCCGTCTTCTCGCTCCGTCGGTTCCGGACTCTGCCTGACGTCATCTTGGCCTCCGAACCTGAGCTCCGTCACCCGGACTACCTTCAGTGACTCCGTGGTCCCAGGGACTTCTACACTCCTCTGAACGGACTGTCCTGCTACCTGTAGTGCTCCGGCTACCAGGCACCTTGCCCTAGGTGAGGTGTTCATCCCAGTGGATCCACCTCCTGGGTCTGCCCGTCCACCGGGCCCTAACAATTACCCATGATATATTGAACATAAAGTCACAGACAAACACCCACCTAAATGTAAGATGAGTGAGATTGGTGATATTTGACAATTATTTGTCACAACGAATCAATGAATGGATATACTTGAGATCCTGTGCAAAATAGTGAAGATACTGTTATAAACATCATATGGTATACGAATCTATTCCAAAAAACAGGCTGAAAAAAATGTCTGATGTTCACATTGTACAATACATTTTTCACTTAAATATAAGCATTATACTAAATGTTATTATTTAGTAAAATATTCAGCACATTCTACACTATTGTCCCCAATTTATTATATATTTTAGGAGTCGGTGCATTTTATACTGACTCCGACTCCACCAAAATGAGCTCCGACTCCACGATTCCGACTCCACAGCCCTGATTGTCGTGATGCCACCTGTGGTATGTGGCCAGGGAATAGCCGCCGCTGCTGTCGCAGTCCTCCGAGGCTGATGGTAGTAGTAGCCAGGGATGGTATCGCTCTCCACAGGTGGAGCGGGCCCTGGGGAGGATGATGAGGGGAGTAATAATGGTGGTTCGGAGTGACAGTACCGGTAATAAAGAGTCAGAGTCTATGGCTGCAGTTACATGTTGTTTACTCACTTTTGTATGATGCCGCTCACTCAGGTAATACCGGTCACTTACTATGATGGGCTCCGTCGAACCCGAATCTCTTTAGAGATCAGTCCGGTTTGGTGTTCGGTGGGTTTCTCCTTGTAACGCCTGTCTGTGGATCCCCTGGCTTGAAGCTACGAGGGGACCCCGGGTTTCACGAGATGTACTCTTTTCCCTTATCTGCAGGTGCCCCGGTTCCGATGTGGGGTCCAGCTTGATGCGAGACCCGGATCCTCTCTGGCACTGTGCTGTCGGGCGCTGTGTGGTCAGGGAAGCTTGAAACTTTCCCCGTCCAGGAAGATTCTGGAAAACCAACGTGAAGTATGATCTTCCCTAGGGTCCTGCCGCCATGTGTGGTGCTGGTTCCAAGGGGAGCAAGTTCCCTCTCCCCACGGCAACTGTGTGAACTTTCTCCTCCTTCCCACTGGAGCACCCCTGAGATGCGACTGCTCCGCTGCTCTCCTGCTGGAGAACTCCCTAACTGCTGTGTTGGCTCCTGACTCCCCCTGCTGGCTGCACCTCCCCCCTCCCAGGTCCTAAGCTAGTGGGACTGGGGCCCCTGTTTAGAGCATCCTGTAAATGCCTCTCTGTCGGCGACCCTTTAATTACCCGACCCTAGCAAAGTCCCCAGTGGGAACAGGGCAACCTGGTGTGTATTTGAGTGTGTAATGTGGTGAAACCAGGACTGACCTCCTCAGGAACCGGGTTTAGCATTACACCCAAATTTGGGTGCAATACTCTGTGGCGACTGAAGCCTCAGGGGCGCCACATGTTTGTTTCTGAAATTGTGAAGCTTCACGGGGTTCTCTCCGATGTGCTGTCAGATCGGGGGACCTAGTTTCTCTCTAAATTTTGGAGGGCGTTTTGTTCTCATCTGGGGGTACATCTGTCTCTTTCTTCAGCATTCCATTTCCAATCCAATTGGCAGACAGAACACTTAAATCAGAGTTTAGAGACCTACCTAAGATGTCACATGACCAGGAAAATTGATCATCTTCCCTACCCTTGGTTGCATTTGTGTTAAATAATCATTGCAAGGAGTCTACTGGCAAGTCACCCTTTTTTGGTTCCTACGGGTTCTATCCTCAGTTTTGCGTATTTAGTAGGGAAGGGTGCTTGGGGGTTCCTGGGGAGGAGCGATTTTCTTTGTCACTGTTTTTTATGTGGCATGAAGTACTGAATAAACTTAGGGAATAGGTACAAACGCATGGCTGACAAAAGATGTTTGTCAGGTCCGGACCTGGGTGTGAATGATTTCACATGATTGGCCATTAGGAATGTCAAATTGAAGGTTCCATCCTGGCAACTGGGTTCTAGGTTCATCAGTGGATACAAGGTAATTGTTTTTATTAACCCTGTGGCCTTTTGTTTTGAGCTACCCCCAGCACTTAACATGCCAAACATTTTCCACACATCATTGCTCAAAAAACATGTTGCATCTGTAGAACCGTCACCCTTACCACTGGCTCCAGTAATTGTTAATGGGAACTTGGAGTTTGAGGTAGCAAGAATTTATGTTCTTGCTTTGTTTGCCGCTCTCATCATTGTTTGGTGCACTGTAGGGGGTTTGGTCCTGAGGAAAGGATGTGGATACCAGCATTGGAAGTGAATGCCAGTAGATTTATATGTTCCTACCATGCATCTCATCCAGATAAGCCCAGTCCTGAGGGTACGAGGCCCCTCGTAGAAGGGGGGTACTGTCATGAGTGTGTCCTGCTTGGGGAGATCTCGGGTGAGTCTGGAATCAGTAGGTCAAAGCACCTTACTAGTTACAGATCCTCTGCTGGTACTTGAGTGACATCTACCTGCTTGTAGCTCTGTAAGGGTTAAGCACCCTTTCCTGTCTGGCTGCTGTCTGTAGCTTTAATCCCAGGTACAGTTCTTTTGCTACCATTTCCCTTCGCTATATAAAGTCACCTGTCTTATCATCTGACGCTGGTGATAGAATGTGAAACCTCATCTCTATGTGATCCATTTTGAAAGGAGCCAGGCTTTGGAAGAAGCTTCTGTCTCGGGTCATTTGCAGCTATGATGTTAGCTGCATAATAGCTGCTTAGAGTGTTTTTCCTTTTCATGTCTATTTCCCCTGTCTGGTTTCCTACCCTTGTGTTTCTTTATTGTAGACGTGATACTAGTGCTCATGCTGGCATGCTCACTAGCCAGGGTGCATTTAGGTCAAGCCAGGGCTTAGGAATGTGGTCAGTGACAGGGTGGAAGAACCCATATAGGGACCTCAGGGAGTGCAGAGTACAGCCACAGGTGGTGACCCTATTGCCTTCCGAGCATCAGGTCCCTCCATTGTATTGTGGCCCCTGTGTACCATATGTGTTTCGGCACCTACAGGAGGGATTTCCTGGTACCTGGTAAAATCTCTTTAGTCGCTGCATGCCAAGCCTTATAGATTACATCTTGTATTTTGCAGACTCCAAATTCTCCACAACTTTCCAAGTGGACTTGGTAGAACGTTTAGCACTTTCACAGGACATTGGATCATAACCTAAACCTTGTTAATATTATTGTGAGTCTTTCAAAGACTGTGCAGGGTTCTCCTCAGACATGGTACGTCACTAGTGGAACTAATTTGTCTAGTGATGTGGTGTGCTGGATTCCTAGCAGGATCTGTGCTGAGGGATATTGGGCTGTGATGCTTCACACTGGTGATTTCCGCATGCTGTGAGCAGACGCTGCACTTCCTGTTGCTGAATCTTTCCGGAAGCTGTAATCTGCATTTACAGTTGTATCTGGCAAATGTCTTTATAAGAATTCTGACTCCACAACTAAGCTGTAAGTTGAAGGCGCTTGAACACCATTTCCGTGGCTGTCCATGTAGAGATGCCATCCGATAGCTTGAGCTCGACTCCAGAGGCGTTTGTGAAGATTCCAGAAGTCGTGTAACGTGGCGCGGTGTGGAAGTTGTGGACGAGGTAATTGTCTGCCGCACCCCAACACGCTACTGAAGATGGAGGTCCCGGCTGGGTGTGTGGTGCGGCACTTCGGGGCTGGGTGTGTGGTGCTGCTCTCCGGAGGTGATACGCTTTTGTAGGCCACATGTTGCCGATGGTTTTGGCCGGCCAGGACTTCATGGTACACAGTTCAATAAGGGAGACCAAACGATCATAAAAAACATAGTTTTACTGAACATAAACTTGGCAACACCAATGTTCATAAGATAGCGGACACAAATCTTCCTGCACATTTCAATATCACAGAGGATCATTAGGCACAATCTTCACTTCCAATATCCATTAGGCGGGCTTTGCACGTTGCGACATCGCAAGCCGATGCTGCGATGTCGCACGCGAAAGTCCCCGCCCCCGTCGCAGGTACGATATTGTGTGATAGCTGGCGTAGCGAACATGATCGCTACGCCAGATTCACATGCACTCACCTGCCCTGCGACCGTCGCTCTGGCCGGCGACCCGCCTCCTTCCTAAGGGGGCGGGTCGTGCGGCGTCATAGCGACGTCACACGGCAGGCGGCCAATAGCGGCGGAGGGGCGGAGATGAGCAGGATGTAAACATCCTGCCCACCTCCTTCCTTCCGCATATCCTACGGAAGCCGCGGTGACGCCGGTAGAAGATGTTCCTCGCTCCTGCGTCTTCACACACAGCGATGTGTGCTGCCGCAGGACCGAGGAACAACATCGGACCGTCGCGTCAGCGTAATTATGGATTACGCCGACGCTGCACCGATGATACGATTACGATGATTTTGCGCTCGTAAATCGTATCATCTAGCCTTTCCACACTACGATGTCGCATGCGATGCCGGATGTGCGTCACTTTCAATTTGACCCCACCGACATCGCACCTGCGATGTCGTAGTGTGCAAAGCCGCCCTTAGTCCTTTTCTTTCCAACACTACCCAGCCCAGTACCACATCACACTGTGATGTTATATATAGTATGTATTTTTGGCTTGCACTCATATATATATATTAGTGCTCACTTCAGTTATCCTATTCAGTTATATGTAGTTTTTTTTCTGAATGTGAACACAGCTCCGCCCCTTTCGGCCATGTTTTTTCCATCTCCTATATAAGAAAGTCCTTAGTTACCCCTCTCCACCCACAGCAGTTTTTAATTGCAATGAGATGACACACAGTTAGGGTCACAGAGCTAGGGACCCCAATATAGAGATATGCCTTGACGAGGCTTTGGGGCTCAGTTACATTGATCAATGCGATTGCTAAATATCTCCTTTTTCCTAATATTCATAGCAGGTATGCAATTCATTATTCACATGTTCAAATTAGCAAGTAGCATTTTTCATTGTATATTCCAATATTTTTCCATATGCTTGAGGCATTATACCATTATCTAAGTTTGATGTGCAGCCTTATTCTTATATATAGTATGTATTTTTGGCTTGCACTCATATATATATATTAGTGCTCACTTCAGTTATCCTATTCAGTTATATGTAGTTTTTTTTCTGAATGTGAACACAGCTCCGCCCCTTTCGGCCATGTTTTTTCCATCTCCTATATAAGAAAGTCCTTAGTTACCCCTCTCCACCCATAGCAGTTTTTAATTGCAATGAGATGACACACAGTTAGGGTCACAGAGCTAGGGACCCCAATATAGAGATATGCCTTGACGAGGCTTTGGGGCTCAGTTACATTGATCAATGCGATTGCTAAATATCTCCTTTTTCCTAATATTCATAGCAGGTATGCAATTCATTATTCACATGTTCAAATTAGCAAGTAGCATTTTTCATTGTATATTCCAATATTTTTCCATATGCTTGAGGCATTATACCATTATCTAAGTTTGATGTGCAGCCTTATTCTTATATATAGTATGTATTTTTGGCTTGCACTCATATATATATATTAGTGCTCACTTCAGTTATCCTATTCAGTTATATGTAGTTTTTTTTCTGAATGTGAACACAGCTCCGCCCCTTTCGGCCATGTTTTTTCCATCTCCTATATAAGAAAGTCCTTAGTTACCCCTCTCCACCCACAGCAGTTTTTAATTGCAATGAGATGACACACAGTTAGGGTCACAGAGCTAGGGACCCCAATATAGAGATATGCCTTGACGAGGCTTTGGGGCTCAGTTACATTGATCAATGCGATTGCTAAATATCTCCTTTTTCCTAATATTCATAGCAGGTATGCAATTCATTATTCACATGTTCAAATTAGCAAGTAGCATTTTTCATTGTATATTCCAATATTTTTCCATATGCTTGAGGCATTATACCATTATCTAAGTTTGATGTGCAGCCTTATTCTTATATACAGTACCACATCACAGGCCTGGGAAGACATTCTCTTTCTCAAGCAGTTCCACGTCTTTTCCCTCTCAGAGGGATGTTGCCAATATGACTGCACTGAGCTATAAGATACTGAAGACGACTCGGGGACACCCGCAGAAGACAGACTGCTGAGACCCCACAACCTCATCAAATCTCCCATGCCCGAACAAAACACACAAATGTAGTAAACCAAATAAACTTTATTGGAGAGATAACCAAATATATACAAACTCTCATCTTTTGTTGGGTTGGGGTCGGTCACAGCTTTTAAAATAACAGGTGTAATTAACCAACCGAATATACCATGTCAACGAGGCGTAATGCCAGGCCGGACTCCCGGCGCAATCAGCCTTTGCTTAACATCCACCATTTTCAACCACTGACCGCTGTGACTTAAACAATATAACATACAACAAAAGGGAAGGGAGGGTGGGACAGCAGCGTCCGGGTCTCAGGTTGAGGAGAGACCGAAACCAAGAAATAGGGGGATTATATAGGGGAAAAACAGTAGGAGGGAAAACAGTCGGATTGGACAAACACAAGGGGCCGCATTCAGGCATGGGAGATGGATTTAACTCCTTATATACCGGGCTCAGCAGTCAGGGTGCATTCAATGTAGCCCCACTGACATGCCCTACACTCACTTCATTCTTTGTCCTGCTCTGTCTAGCACCAGGACCTGTCTCTCTCGGTCAGTCACCTGGCTCCACTACATCCCTCCGTGTCACGGTCACATCCTTCTCTTTCTCAGTTGTTCCCGCTTTTCCTTGGTCACACTATCCTATGTAATGGTCTCCTCTCTTCAGGACACCCACGTCATGTGGCTCTGCTTCTCCTCACACCTGAGGTCTGCTCCTGTCACAGACTGACGTTACCACAGAAAGCATCTCTCTCCCTCACCACTAGCTCCTCTCCTATAGGCTAATCCCAACTGTTTGTTGCTGGGCAGATTTCACCTTTTATCTGCACCTATAACACTTAGAATATATTTTTAAGCATCATATATTATATAGTATATAACATTCCACCTTATAACAATACACATGTGTACCGCCTCGCGCTCGGCTGCAGCCGAGCCGCTCGGATCCGGGCTCGTTGGTGGGTGGCTTGAGCGCCTCCGGGCCCGGGGTCACTTTGCTCTGCAAGGGGTTGCTGGCGCTTTTGGTGGGAGTTAGGTAGGTGCACGGCCGGAGCCGCGCTTGAGTTCGTGACGCCACCCACGGGTCGTGGTGAAGTTGGGCACCACCGCTGCGATTACTGGGCACCCGGGGGAGATGGTAGTGCAGCAAGATGTTAACCCCTCCGTGGGTAGGGATGATGGCCCCGGGACCCGTTGGGGATAGCTGGGCGGTGCGCGGCCGGATGGCACTGTTGTACTCACAGTTATTGACACACACAAGTCTCTGTAAACCAAGTTGATGGTGGTCGGTCCCCGCAGCCGGCTGCGTCTGGTCCCCCACCCGGTTCGGTGGTCCTAGCCTTTCTCCTGCACCATGTTGTGTATATGTAGACTGCCTGCGCTTCAGCGACGGGAGTCTGCTCCCCGGCTTGGTGAATGTCAAGAAAGCCCTTTTGCCCGCAGACGCTGGCCCGTGGGATCTCTCTGCCTGTGTGGTGGCTTTCTATCCCCCTCGGTGGGCTGTTGTCTTCAGTCAGGACTTGGGTTGGAAAGGACCTATAGTCCAGACCGCAATCAGTTAATTAACTCAGTCCAGTGGATTCTGGACCTCGTTTCAGGGTCTGAGTACCCCCCCTTTGTGCTCCAGTTTCCGAGTCGGTTCCCCGGGTCGGTACCAGCGGGCCACCACGGTTCCACCGAGCCATCTTCCCGGCTCCTGCAGGCTGAGGCCACCGTCTGCCTCTCAGCCAAGATACGAGGGCTCCTACCCTGGCACCGGTCAGTCTGTCACAGGCCTGTCTCACAGGCCTGACCTCCTCCACTCCACTGTCAAACTACACACTGACTGGCTGACTATTTCCTGCCTCAGGCTCTCTGAACTCCTCGGTGGGTGTGGCCAACCGCCTTGCTCCACCCCCTGGTGTGTCCATTAAGCACTGAGGGAGGTGACTAGGTTTTAATGGTTGGCTGGTGTTACCTTATTGGGGGACAGGTGTAGTGCGGGGGTCTATCTGTGACTACCTGGCTAGTCCAGGGCGTCACACTCCCCCTTGGTTAACTACAGACCGTCCGTGGGCTGTCCGACCACCACCGTTTATTTTGTAACTAAAAAAGATAAAAAAACAGTTAACAAGCATACTAACATATTTACAATTATGATTACTTCTGGTTCATCCCAAGATGGGAGGCACTTTGCTTTAACGTTGCAAGCATATAACACATTTTTATTGAACAGGAATGGGACAGGACCGGGTCCTTTCATTTGCCCACCCAAGCAAACCTAAACCTTGATGCTGCCTCTAGAAACAGGTTTGCACCCCTTTTCCCCAGTCCAGTAATCGGGTTCAGGTCTGGCTATTGCCCATACGGGCCGGGTACAAAGTTCCATACCCGGCAGTCTCTCAGAGGCCCCTTGTCCAGGGGACCCCTGACCCGGAGGGTTGTCACCGGTTCCAATGGTGACGGGACATCGGCCTACAACATCCCGCAGGCCCTTCCTCCAACCAGCCTCCCCGGGGACTGTAGGACCTGAAAGGGTGGTCCGGGATTATTTACAAGCCCAAAAGTTTTTGGGTGGCTTGCAAGTTCTCAGCCATGTTCATTTAAACGGGCAGTAATGGGCATCAAACAAAGTCCCAACGGGGACGGGCAGTACGGTAGCCGGGAAACGCTACCTTACTCATACTCTTCCTCGTAATCCTACTCAACGGCAACTTCGGGACTGTATGGCGGGGAAGGAGACTGGGTGTGCCTCCGGGCACTGCGTGTCACCCTTCTTTTCACATTGAGGGCGAACCATCCCCTCTCCCCGCAATGCCGGGTGTAGCTCACCAGCTCTCCGGGCTCCAGGTCCTGCTCGGGGTGACCAACGGACAGGTGCGGGTACACGTCCCTGCGGGACACAAACACTTCCGTGTTACGAGGGGGACCCGGGGAAGTGTGCCAAGATGGGAAATGGACTGCTTCCGCCGGTCAAGGTCCACTGTGCGGTGTAAGGGACCGCCGCTATGGTGGGTGAAGAGTGAGCGGGTTGCTGCTAGCGATCGTCTGGAATGTCACAGACGATCTATGTACACCGATCTGCCCTAACCCCTGAGGGTTGTATGGCACAGATCTCACGGCTCGGTGTACCTGTTGCACGGGGAAGCACAGAGGTGCCCACGCACGTGTGCCAGTGGAAGTCACGAGAATATGGCACGAGGGTAGCACAGAGGTGCCCACGCACGTGTGCTTTCAATAACCAGGTGAGTCCAATGGAGACTTGAGGAGCTCACCTGGGACAGGAACACGGCCTGTTGACGGGGGTACTGCCGGAGCAGCAAGGCAGGAACACGGCCTGCAAACGAGGTACTGCCGGAGCAGCAAGGGCCAAGCCCACAAGAGACAGTAATGCCTGAGCAGTGGCGTGGCAGCACGCTGCCAGACATCCAAACATAGAAGGACGGTCGCGCGCCGCCATGATGGCAGGGGGAGCTTTTAAGGAGGTGCAGCTCCACCCGAGGGCGGGCGCGAGGCGGAGATGACGGACTTGACCCAATCAGGGTCCACGACGTCCCAGCCTGGCCAGTCAGGATTCACCACGTCACCAGCCTTGTCATCAAGCCGTGTGACGTCAGTGAGCGAATCAGGACCCACCACGCATTGCACATGCTCACCCTCCTGCCTCTGGGAAATAGAGGCGGGATCCTCGGTCTCACAATGTGCAGAGATAACGGGAATCTGACTGCTTCCCTGAGCAGTAAACCTCTGCACATTGCGCAGCCTCGCAGACCTTCGGGGCCGCTGAGCAGGAGAGTCTAATACTTAGTGTGAAAACACTTAAGGAGACTGATTCCAATATAAAATCTAATTTTATTGAAAAATATACATATAATAAAAATGTACTTTCCATAAGTCAAATAATGAGGTAGGAGGATTGAAAAACACCCATCCATCCCAGGCACTAGCCGCAATAACCCATCTTTACTCCATAATCTAAGTAATGAATATTAACTCAAGTGAGTTTGTAATGGAGATACACCATGGGAAACACTTAATCTAACATAAAGACAAATAGTTCATAACTTACCCATGGTGTAAACAAAGAGGGTACAAGCTGGCAGTCCCAAAATGAGTGAGAGGGCAACCTTTCTCCCGGACGCGCGTTATCGCCAAATGCTTCCTCAGCGGGGTGCAGGCAGGTGATTGTTTTTCACTATGTTAAAACCGTATAAACTGCCTTCCCCACTTTTGTCTATGACCTATTTGATAGTGAGCAGGAGAGTCTGCGGCAGGCCAGGAATGGGAGACCGCTTCACTCCTTGTAACAGGAGAACCACTAGGTGTCACCCTTCTGCTGCCTCTCTGAGAAGGTATCTCCTGCACACTGCGCAGTCTGGCAGACCTTCGGCGCTGCTGAGCAAGAGTGCTCGTGGCAGGCAAGGAATGGGAGACTGCCTCAGTCCTTGCCTCAGGAGAGCCACGAGATGTAACATTACCCCCCCGTCTAGGCCCCCCCCCCTGTCCGTGCTCGAAGGCTGCTATCAAACCCGGGGCGCGGATATGATCCTCCAACTCCCAGGATCTATGCTCCGGATCACGGCCGGCCCACTCCACGAGGTAGTACCTCTTGCCCTGTATGACTTTTGTCTCCACAAGTTTTGCCACCTCAGGGTCGTCGGACGGGGAGTCGGTTTGAGCCGGCAGGGACCCCGAGAATTTATTAAGTCGTACGGGTTTCAGGAGGGACACGTGAAAGGTGTTGGCTATAGCCCAGCGTGGAGGGAGCTGGAGTCGATATGCCACTGGGTTTACCTGCTGTAGTACTTTAAACGGACCCAGATACCTAGGGGCGAATTTGGCTGCCTGTACCCGTAGGTTAACATTCTTAGAGGACAGCCATACTAGGTCACCAGGGGCGAAGGATGGTGCAGGGCGGCGGCGAACATCAGCCGTTGTCACCATCCGGTCTTTGGCCCTTTTAAGAGCCTCTTGGGTGTCATCCCAGATCTCCCGGGCCTTGATCGCCCAATCCTCCACTCTAGTATCGGGTGACGTAATGGGCATCGGAACTGGGATTCTGGGATGTTGTCCGTTATTGAGTAGGAACGGAGTCTGGCCAGAGGATTCATGGACCGAATTGTTAATGGCAAATTCGGCCCAAGGAAGGAGGTTAGCCCAGTTGTCGTGGTGCGCGGATATAAAATGGCGGAGGTAAGTTACCAAGGTCTGATTAGTCCTCTCCACTAGTCCATTGGTCTCGGGATGGTATGCGGAGGAGATGTTCAGCTCTATCTGCAGGAGCTTACAGAGCTCTCTCCAGAAGCGAGACGCGAACTGGGGACCCCGGTCGCTCACCACCTTGTCAGGCATGCCATGCAACCTAAATACATGCCGAATGAACAAGGTGGCGAGAGCACGTGACGTCGGGAGTCGTGGGAGAGGCACCAAGTGGACCATTTTAGAGAAGTGGTCCGTGATGACCCATACGACCCTGTGCCCTGCTGACTTGGGCAGATCTCCCAGGAAGTCCATCCCTACCACTTCCCAGGGACGATCCGGCACTGGCAGTGGGTGAAGAAGACCTGCCGGTCTCTGCCGGGACGGCTTATTCCGAGCACACGACATACAGGCTCCCACATATTCCTGTATGTCCTGGGGTAGTCTCGGCCACCAATAATGCCTGGTCACCAGGTCTCTGGTCCTTTTGACCCCGAAGTGACCCCCGACCTTGGAGGCATGGGCCCACGATAGCACCTCGTTCCGTAGTTCAGGGGGAACGAGGGTTTTGCCAGGTGGCACCTGGTCCAAAGAAGTGGGAGTGACCATCCTCAAGCTGTCCGGGGGTAGTATAAGACGAGGCTCCTCCTCGTCCTCCTCCAACACAACCATACAACGTGACAAGGCATCGGCCCGTATGTTCTTCTCCCCGGCCAGGTGGCGGATAATAAAGCGGAACCGGGAGAAGAATAAAGACCAACGGGCCTGCCTTGGGTTCAGGCGTTGTGCTGTCTGGAGGTATGTGAGGTTTTTGTGGTCAGAAAAAACCTCAAACGGATGTTTCGCACCCTCCAGGAGATGCCGCCATTCCTGGAATGCTAGTTTCATCGCCAGTAACTCCCTATCCCCTATGGAGTAGTTCCTCTCGGCCGGAGAAAAGGTCTTGGAGAAAAAGAAACACGGATGTTTCCTTCCTCGTTCGTTTTCCTGGTACAGGACTGCACCTGCACCGACCGAAGAGGCGTCTACCTCCAGTAGGAAGGGTTTGGAGATGTCTGGACGATGAAGGATGGGAGCTCTGGAGAAGTGAGTTTTGAGAGTGTGAAATGCCTCTACCGTTTCCCGTGTCCATGCTTTGGGATTAGCGCCCTTGCGGGTAAGGGCAATGATGGGTGCTGCCACCGTCGAGAAGTTGGGAATGAACTGGCGATAATAATTGATAAACCCCAAGAATCGCTGGATCGCCTTCAGCGAGCGGGGCTCAGGCCAGTTCATCACTGTCTCCAACTTCCCCGGATCCATTGCTAACCCCTGACTGGACACTATGTACCCCAGGAACGGCAAGGATTCCTGTTCAAAAACGCACTTTTCCAGCTTAGCATATAACGAATGGGTGCGGAGCCTCTTAAGTACTCGGATGACATCCCTCCGATGGGTGGTAAGATCGGGGGAGAAGATAACAATGTCATCCAGGTATGCAACCACGGAAAGATACAAATCCCGGAAAATGTCATTCACAAAGTCTTGAAATACGGCGGGGGCATTGCAGAGTCCGAAGGGCATTACTAGATACTCGTAGTGACCGTCCCTGGTGTTAAAGTCGGTCTTCCACTCATCGCCCTTTCGGACTTGCACTAGATTATACGCCCCGCGTAGATCCAGCTTTGTGAAGACCTTTGCCCCGCGGAATCGATCAAATAGCTCAGTAATGAGGGGCAAAGGGTATTTGTTCTTGATTGTGATTGCATTTAATCCCCTGTAATCGATACAGGGGCGCAGATCCCCTTCCTTCTTCTGCACAAAAAAGAACCCTGCACCAGCCGGTGAAATAGACTTGCGAATGAACCCCTTCGCCAGGCTGTCCTGAATATATTTGGACATAGCCTCCGTCTCTGGAGCAGAGAGTGGATACACTCTGCCCCTAGGGGGCTCGGAGCCTGGCTTCAGGTCTATTCGGCAATCATATGGCCGGTGGGGAGGAAGAGTATCTGCGGCCCTTTTGGAAAAGACATCCCTGTAGGCCTCATAAGGTGTCGGTAAACCCGGCCCCTCAGTATTCCCTGAGGACCCAACCCACCTAATGGTAGCGGGTGGTTCGGTAGTCATGAGGTGCTCTCTACAGGATCCTGCCCAGGATGAGATCTCCCCTGTTGCCCAGTTGAGTATAGGAGCATGCTGTCTCAACCAGGGAAGACCCAGTAGGATCTCATCCGTCCCCCCTGGAAGCACCAGGAAGGACACCTGCTCATGGTGTCCCGGTTGTACATCTGTGGCGCCCCTGACCTGGTCAGGCACCACTGAGTACTGCACCCATGCTGGGGACAGTACAATACAGGTAATCCAGAAGGCTGACCGGGGTGTGGAACACAGGCGCATAGTGATCAGGTCTCACACATGTACCCATGAGAGGACCCCTGGGGGTCCCAGGAGGGGGCAAAGCCTATACCTCCACTGGAATAGTGGCAGGGGGTCAAAAGCCTCCATCTCCTCTCAAGGGGTGTGGTGGAGAGTCTGGTTGCTAGGTGGCGTAGGCAAGAACAGGAGAGGAGGAGCAGTGAGTCAGTTAGAGCAGAGAACTCCAGAGGGCTCAGTGAGGAGCAGACCTGTGGGGCTGTTGCTGTCTAACAGCGCCCGCGCAGTGGCTACTGACGGGGGAGAACGGTCAACTAGGAGTGCTACCTGAAAGCCAGCTTCAGCTAGAGAGAAAGCACGGAGTGGGAAGTAAGGAGACTGCTAGAGAGCACCAGGCCCAACCGGGCGGCAGATCCCGAAGCGAAGATGGAGTGGCCTGGTCCGGGGAACAAGCAAACGGCAAACAAAAGGGGGAGAGAGGCTGCAGCATCTTCCCTGGGTGACCCCCATAGGGACTCAAAGTCGGGGTCACCCCAAACCACCAAGGGCTAAGGAAGGCGAGTCAGTAGTCACCCTCATAAAGTCAGCCTGAAGGATACCTGGTTCCCATCTGGTTCATCCCAGCTACGCCCGGGCTACTCACCCTGCCATCAAATGTGAGTAAAGCCCTTGAAAGACAGTTCTGCCTGTGTGAGTCATTCTGCGACTTGTGGTACTACAAACCTACACCGGGCCCTGGGGCTTGCCTCACTCTCAGGAGGCTATTCCAACTAACTGCACACACCATCAGCCCCAGGCGACCCTCAACCTGCAGTGGCGGTCCCTACTGACCGCAATACTGAGAGTGGCGTCACGATCAAAACCGAAGATTCCCTACCTGTGACCAGCACCAGCTACGTGGAGTCCCTGAAGGTATGCACCGATACAACACCTGTGGGGCTTCACATCTGGCGTCACGAACAGGATAAGGACTAGACCTGTCCAGACAGGTGACCATGTGCCTGGGCGGTCCGCTTGAAAAATTGGAAGCGCCGCCATATTGCCACCATGAAAAGCGCGCTGAAAAACAACAGCAGCCCGCGCTGGAAGAAGTTACTGCCCACGAAGAGGTGTGGCTACCCAGAGATCCCCTGCAGAGTTCTGAGCTTGCCAGCGAGGAGAGCGGAAGCGTCCGGAGACGGCGGAGCAGGAGAGAAGCCAGCAGCTTGCTAGAGAAAATGGCGTCTGAGTGCAGAGACCCAGAGACAGGCTCCGCTGCCTGGTGGTGTCGGGAGCTTGCCGAGTTCTGCGATCAACTAGAAGCCAGGGTCGGAAGGCTGATCAGAGAGGGACGCGAGGAGTTCCTATGGATGACCGCGGCGGTTCGGGCCTACGAGGAGAGAGCCGCGCACCGAGTGCCAGATCGGGCGGTGACAACTCAGACCCCGATGCTGCCAACGATGGGTGAGTCGAGTGATGCCCCGGCTAGCGCAAGTGCCCCGACCCCTACTGCCACGCCCGCGGTCCCTGAAGAGGCGCCCGGTGCGGCGACGCTGAACCAGGCCGCAGCCACGCCAGGTGCGGCCCGCCAAGCCCCGGCCGCCGCAACGATGCCCTGCTCGGCCCGCCAAGCCCCGGCCGCCGCAACGATGCCCTGCTCGGCCCGCCAAGCCCAGGCCGCCGCAGCGATGCCCTGCTCGGCCCGCCAAGCCCCGGCCGCCGCAGCGATGCCCTGCTCGGCCCACCAAGACCCGGTCCCTGCAGCGACGCCCAGCCCAGCCTGCACGGATCCCATCGCAGCTGCGACGCCGATCCAGGCCGCCGCCATACAGGGCGCGGCCCGCCAAGACCAGGCCGCCGCCATGCCAGGCGCGGCCCGCCAAGACCAGGCCGCCGCCATGCCAGGCGCGGCCCGCCAAGACAAGGCTGACGTACCATTTACCCCGGCCTGCAAGGCCAGAGCAGACAAGGCTCCCCAGGTTCAGGAAGTCCCTGCTAGGCAATCCCTGGTAGGTGAGGACTCCGCATACTGGCAGCTAAAAGCCGACCTGGAAGCTAAGTTCCCACGGGAGATGGTGGAGCGGTACATGCTCCCTCCGCACACCCCAAAGAGTATCCCGACAGCTCCCGCAGCAACCACGGCAAAGAGTTCCCCACCTGGGCCGGCAGAAAGAAGTCCATCCCCAGCACTGCTACCCAAGGAGTGCCAAGAAGAACTAAGGGGGAGAGGAGGCCAGGAAGCTGAGGAGCTGACTCCGGAGCCACCGGCAGTGGAGCAATACTCAGAGCCGGAGATGTTACCCTATTCCCGTTGGGATGAGGAAGACCTGACACCATCTGCAGAAGAAGAACTGCCCAAAAGCCTTACCTGGGAGTTTGTGAGCTGCACCCTACAGAATCCAGCCCGTAAGACACACCGCAACAGAACGCAACTATCCTCTGCACCGCCATCCCCAGAGCAGAGAGAAGTCACCGCCAGAGACCTGCAAGAAAAACGAGCCCTGAGAAGGTCCAAAGCCCAGGCCAGAGGACCCCTTTTCAGAGGAGTAGTGGAGGATTTTAATCTGAGAAGTGGATATGGATTCATTGTAGCCCCTGGTATCAAAGAAGGGATATTTGTCAATCGGAGAGACGTCAGAGCTAATCTGCCCAGAGGACACCCTGGCAGAAATCTAAAGATGGGAGATTCAGTCCAGTTTACTATGCATCAAGGTGAAAGAGGATTGTATGCCCTGGACGTAACACAAAGTCCTAAAGAAAGAGAAGGAAGACAAAGCAGAGAAAAAGAACCTACGGATGAGACGACCACAGACGACGACAGAGAGCAGGAAAGCAGCAGGTGCCACCGCCATACAGGCCAAAGCCCTGGTAAAGAGGAGTAAAGTAAAGTAAAGTAAAGAAAGAAGTACAGAAGTTGAAGTTTTGAAAAGTTTTGTTTTGCAACGTTCACGTTTAAGCATGTGCCCACAAAAACTATTGTGAGAGAACCATAAACCTTAAGGCTATGAACTGGCTATAGCCACAAACTCTCGCAGTGTAAATAGTTACACCAAAAGGGCACCACCACCACCAGAGTCAGCCTGTTTAGGGGCTTGGCTCGTCTGCAACCAGGAGGAGCCCGTCCGTATATAGGGCCTTGGCTCACCTGCGACCAGAGAGCATGCCTGTTTATGGGGCCTGGCTCTCCACCACAAAGAGGGTACCTGGTCAGCACCAACTGTGGAGGCCGCCTTTGCATCCTGCCAGAAGAGGCTGAAGGCGCGGATCCACCAGGCCAGGTATACCCTGAAACCACCAGCCCATGAAAGCCGCCTCTACATCCTGCCAGAAGTGGCTGAAGTCGCGGCCAACGTGAAAGGGTTTTGGGTGGGTTAACGGACTTGTGGGTGGAGGGTGGTGATGTATGGTACCTGGTGCTTTTAAAAATGTTTTACATGTTTTAATGTTTTTATGCATTTTAAAATGTTGTCTTGCAGCCCGAGGACGTGCTGGTGATAACTAAGGGGGAATGTGGCGCCCCTGACCTGGTCAGGCACCACTGAGTACTGCACCCATGCTGGGGACAGTACAATACAGGTAATCCAGAAGGCTGACCGGGGTGTGGAACACAGGCGCATAGTGATCAGGTCTCACACATGTACCCATGAGAGGACCCCTGGGGGTCCCAGGAGGGGGCAAAGCCTATACCTCCACTGGAATAGTGGCAGGGGGTCAAAAGCCTCCATCTCCTCTCAAGGGGTGTGGTGGAGAGTCTGGTTGCTAGGTGGCGTAGGCAAGAACAGGAGAGGAGGAGCAGTGAGTCAGTTAGAGCAGAGAACTCCAGAGGGCTCAGTGAGGAGCAGACCTGTGGGGCTGTTGCTGTCTAACAGCGCCCGCGCAGTGGCTACTGACGGGGGAGAACGGTCAACTAGGAGTGCTACCTGAAAGCCAGCTTCAGCTAGAGAGAAAGCACGGAGTGGGAAGTAAGGAGACTGCTAGAGAGCACCAGGCCCAACCGGGCGGCAGATCCCGAAGCGAAGATAGATCCAGCTTTCTTCTGCTAAACCTGCCGGTGTGGGGCTCTCAAAGCCCACACCACAACACCACAAAAGCCGCAGCCACGTAACCGCAGTGAGGGCCCATAGGTCACAGGAGGCAAGCAGCTGGAGTGGCCTGGTCCGGGGAACAAGCAAACGGCAAACAAAAGGGGGAGAGAGGCTGCAGCATCTTCCCTGGGTGACCCCCATAGGGACTCAAAGTCGGGGTCACCCCAAACCACCAAGGGCTAAGGAAGGCGAGTCAGTAGTCACCCTCATAAAGTCAGCCTGAAGGATACCTGGTTCCCATCTGGTTCATCCCAGCTACGCCCGGGCTACTCACCCTGCCATCAAATGTGAGTAAAGCCCTTGAAAGACAGTTCTGCCTGTGTGAGTCATTCTGCGACTTGTGGTACTACAAACCTACACCGGGCCCTGGGGCTTGCCTCACTCTCAGGAGGCTATTCCAACTAACTGCACACACCATCAGCCCCAGGCGACCCTCAACCTGCAGTGGCGGTCCCTACTGACCGCAATACTGAGAGTGGCGTCACGATCAAAACCGAAGATTCCCTACCTGTGACCAGCACCAGCTACGTGGAGTCCCTGAAGGTATGCACCAATACAACACCTGTGGGGCTTCACACATCCATCCTGAGAGGGATGGTGATCTGGGTGATAGGATCGAGTAGTATGGACCCGTCGACTACCCGGACCCTGAGTGGCTTGGGCAACAGAACCAGGGGAACTGAGTATCGGGTTGCCAGGGAGGTCGAGATGAAATTGCCTTCAGCGCCTGAGTCCAAGCAAGCCAGGGCAGAGAAGAGAGTAGTGCCGAACTGCAACTGGGCGCTGATAGTCAACCTAGAGGGAGAAGTAGCGTCTAGAGTACCCCCTCTGATAGAAACTAGACGCTGTCTTTTCCCGACGGTTTGGGACATAGGGTAGCTATGTGTCCCCTCTGCCCACAGGAAAAGCAGATGACACAAGACCGAGAACCTGGGGCAGAGGAGACCACCTTGGACACTTCCATTGACTCCACGGAGTCGCCTACAGGACTGGCTGGGGGACCTGCCTGATGGAAGACGGGAGTCAGACGCTTTTTAGGCCGAGAAGACGTGGGTGCTGAAGAGACCTCGAGCCTTCGCTCCGCCTGGCGGATGTCTATGCGAGAGGCAACCTGAATCAAGGACTCTAAAGTGGCAGGCACCTCACGTGTGGCCAGTGCGTCTTTGACAAACCCTGCCAGGCCCTCCCAAAACACAGGGACAAGGACCTTATCTGGCCAGTCCAGCTCTGCGGCCAGTGTCCTAAAGTGTACAGCAAAGTCCCCGACTGAAGCAGACCCTTGCCGAAGTCGTAGGAGGCGCAGCGCGGAATCGTGGGTGACTTGAGGCCCGAGGAACACCATTCTCATGGCCCCAAGATAAGCTGCTAAGTTATTCACCACACGATCTCCGCGCTCCCACAACGGCGTGGACCACTTCAGCGCTCTCCCTGTGAGCAGGGACTGGACGAAGGCTACCTTCGCCTTCTCGGTAGCGTAAAGAGTCGCGGACAGCTCTAAGTAGGTGGTAACCTGGTTTATAAACCCACGGCACTCAGAGCTGTTGCCGCTAAAGCGCTCTGGAAGCGCAAGGCGAGGAGACCTTCCGCCCAATAGCACAGCCTGGGTAGCCGCCTGGGTGGCGACTGTCGTCAGAGTAGTCTTATCGGAGGAAGACTGCTCCACTGCTGCCAATCGTGACTCCAACTGCTGCACATAACGCAGCAACTGCTGCTGCTCTTCAGCCATAGCCAGACCTTTGGCGCGACCGTAATGTTACGAGGGGGACCCGGGGAAGTGTGCCAAGATGGGAAATGGACTGCTTCCGCCGGTCAAGGTACACTGTGCGGTGTAAGGGACCGCCGCTATGGTGGGTGAAGAGTGAGCGGGTTGCTGCTAGCGATCGTCTGGAATGTCACAGACGATCTATGTACACCGATCTGCCCTAACCCCTGAGGGTTGTATGGCACAGATCTCACGGCTCGGTGTACCTGTTGCACGGGGAAGCACAGAGGTGCCCACGCACGTGTGCCAGTGGAAGTCACGAGAATATGGCACGAGGGTAGCACAGAGGTGCCCACGCACGTGTGCTTTCAATAACCAGGTGAGTCCAATGGAGACTTGAGGAGCTCACCTGGGACAGGAACACGGCCTGTTGACGGGGGTACTGCCGGAGCAGCAAGGCAGGAACACGGCCTGCAAACGAGGTACTGCCGGAGCAGCAAGGGCCAAGCCCACAAGAGACAGTAATGCCTGAGCAGTGGCGTGGCAGCACGCTGCCAGACATCCAAACATAGAAGGACGGTCGCGCTCCGCCATGATGGCAGGGGGAGCTTTTAAGGAGGTGCAGCTCCACCCGAGGGCGGGCGCGAGGCGGAGATGACGGACTTGACCCAATCAGGGTCCACGACGTCCCAGCCTGGCCAGTCAGGATTCACCACATCACCAGCCTTGTCATCAAGCCGTGTGACGTCAGTGAGCGAATCAGGACCCACCACGCATTGCACATGCTCACCCTCCTGCCTCTAGGAAATAGAGGCGGGATCCTCGGTCTCACAATGTGCAGAGATAACGGGAATCTGACTGCTTCCCTGAGCAGTAAACCTCTGCACATTGCGCAGCCTCGCAGACCTTCGGGGCCGCTGAGCAGGAGAGTCTGCGGCAGGCCAGGAATGGCAGACCGCTTCACTCCTTGTAACAGGAGAACCACTAGGTGTCACCCTTCTGCTGCCTCTCTGAGAAGGTATCTCCTGCACACTGCGCAGTCTGGCAGACCTTCGGCGCTGCTGAGCAAGAGTGTTCGTGGCAGGCAAGGAATGGGAGACTGCCTCAGTCCTTGCCTCAGGAGAGCCACGAGATGTAACACTTCCGCCTCCAGGCCGGGCTCAAAGATAAACCCCCATCCACGGCGGGGGTCAAACTGCCGGACTTGGCCCTCGTAGGTCGGGCTCCGTACCCGATAGGTGGCGCTGCGGAGATTTTCTTTTTCTCTGATGGTCCGGGCCAGCACCTCCGCCTTCTGCTTCTCCGGGGCCGCAATCTCCTGGCCCAGCTGGTGCTGCTGCTGCTCCCAATACGGAGTGTCCTCCTACTCCGGTTCCCTCTGCGCCGGGTCGGGCCCAGCCGGAGCTCCCCCGTGTCGACTACGAGTGGCAACTTCTGCACTGGGGAGCCCCGTTGTGTCGTGGCCTGCTGAGCTGCCTCGCAGCAACAACCCCGCGATGCCTCAGCCGAGGCTTGGAACCTGGGAGCGGCCAGCTTTACCTGCTGGGTTGGCTTCCGGACAACGGCCACCTCCATCTTGGCTGGGCGCACTGCCGTGGCCTGGATCTCTTGGGGCGCGGTCACTTCCAGGACTGGCGGGTCCACATCGGGAGCGGGCATCCTCTGGAGAAGGGTCTTCCAAGGAAGCGGTATTGGCGCCGGTCGGATGACTGGCTGTCCGCGGGCTGCTTCAACCGGCGGGTCCTCACGGGTGGATTGAACGGGCTCCGCTGCCGGTGTCGGGGGCAGCGGACCGAGCGGGGGAGTGGCGGCAGCCGGTATGGGTGGTGAGGTGTTAAAGATATACTCTTAAATATATTTTTTTTCAAATACGTGATAAGACGCATGAAAGATGGACTTCAAAATGTGTAAGAAATAAATGTCTTTTTATATCTAATAAATTGGTTGCCAAAGTTCAGTTACAGAAATGAAAAATAATATTCTTTGTTAGCTTACGTAAAGAGTTAATAATAGTCCATTCTAATCAATAGAAATCTTCATTCATCTTTCCTTGGTTCTGAATAGAATCATATTGGAGACCTGACAGCCATGTCTTGCTTCGTGGAGGGCTGGAGCTGCTTCCCCAGACTGACGACACGTGTAAGAGAGAGCCCCCCTCGCTCCGTGTCATATTTATACAGCTGTCCAAATCCATATAGGGAAATTCTGCTGGACGCGTGTTACACATGATGTAATCCTAGAGTATATATATATATATGTACCATACTATGTCAGCATTTATATATATATACAGTTAGGTCCAGAAATCTTTGGCCAGTGACACAATTTTGGCGAGTTGGGCTCTGCATGCCACCACATTGGATTTGAAATGAAATCTCTACAACAGAATTCAAGTGCAGATTGTAACGTTTAATTTGAAGGTTTGATCAAAAATATCTGATAGAAATTGTAGGAATTGTCACATTTCTTTACAAACACTCCACATTTTAGGAGGTCAAAAGTAATTGGACAAATAAACCAAACCCAAACAAAATATTTTTATTTTCAATATTTTGTTGCGAATCCTTTGGAGGCAATCACTGCCTTAAGTCTGGAACCCATGGACATCACCAAACGCTGGGTTTCCTCCTTCTTAATGCTTTGCCAGGCCTTTACAGCCGCAGCCTTCAGGTCTTGCTTGTTTGTGGGTCTTTCCGTCTTAAGTCTGGATTTGAGCAAGTGAAATGCATGCTCAATTGGGTTAAGATCTGGTGATTGACTTGGCCATTGCAGAATGTTCCACTTTTTTGCACTCATGAACTCCTGGGTAGCTTTGGCTGTATGCTTGGGGTCATTGTCCATCTGTACTATGAAGCGCCGTCCGATCAACTTTGCGGCATTTGGCTGAATCTGGGCTGAAAGTATATCCCGGTACACTTCAGAATTCATCCGGCTACTCTTGTCTGCTGTTATGTCATCAATAAACACAAGTGACCCAGTGCCATTGAAAGCCATGCATGCCCATGCCATCACGTTGCCTCCACCATGTTTTACAGAGGATGTGGTGTGCCTTGGATCATGTGCCGTTCCCTTTCTTCTCCAAACTTTTTTCTTCCCATCATTCTGGTACAGGTTGATCTTGGTCTCATCTGTCCATAGAATACTTTTCCAGAACTGAGCTGGCTTCATGAGGTGTTTTTCAGCAAATTTAACTCTGGCCCCTGTCTATTTTTGGAATTGATGAATGGTTTGCATCTAGATGTGAACCCTTTGTATTTACTTTCATGGAGTCTTCTCTTTACTGGTGACTTAGAGACAGATACACCTACTTCACTGAGAGTGTTCTGGACTTCAGTTGATGTTGTGAACGGGTTCTTCTTCACCAAAGAAAGTATGCGGCGATCATCCACCACTGTTGTCATCCGTGGACGCCCAGGCCTTTTTGAGTTCCCAAGCTCACCAGTCAATTCCTTTTTTCTCAGAATGTACCCGACTGTTGATTTTGCTACTCCAAGCATGTCTGCTAATTCTCTGATGGATTTTTTCTTTTTTTTCAGCCTCAGGATGTTCTGTTTCCCCTCAATTGAGAGTTCCTTAGACCGCATGTTGTCTGGTCACAGCAACAACTTCAAAATGCAAAACCACACACCTGTAATCAACCCCAGACCTTTTAACTACTTCATTGATTACAGGTTAACGAGGGAGACGCCTTCAGAGTTAATTGCAGCCCTTAGAGTCCCTTGTCCAATTACTTTTGGTCCCTTGAAAAAGAGGAGGCTATGCATTACAGAGCTATGATTCCTAAACCCTTTCTCCGATTTGGATGTGAAAACTCTCATATTGCAGCTGGGAGTGTGCACTTTCAGCCTATATTATATATATAATTGTATTTCTGAACATGTTTTTGTAAACAGCTAAAATAACAAAACTTGTGTCACTGTCCAAATATTTCTGGACCTAACTGTATATTCAATACGGATACCTTAATATTTATTTTTTATAAGAACTGTTATCAATAAGCTATGCCCTCCCACATAAACAGAACTGTGAACATATATAATATGTCCTATTATAAAGTGTTTGATAACTAGATGTATTAATTTTAATGTTTTTACATGAGGGAGGCAACATAGAGGGCAGGGGCAGACCGGGTCCCTCAGCCGCGTCGGCCGGTCCCTTGGGGACAAAGGGGCGTGGGTCGCTTACCCGCTCCTCCAAAATTGCCTCCACTTCACGTATCCACACGGCCACAGCTATCTCCTCCATCTCGGCCACCCACCGCTCCATTAGGAAGCGCACCTGGGCTTGCAGACGGTGGCACATCAGCGTCGTCCGGGCTTACACCCACGCCGCTGTTCCGGGCGAGGGCTCCGATGCTGCGGGCTTGCGGGACGGGGTTTAGGAACCAGAAGTGTGGCAGGGTCCTGGAGTCCCTGTCCTTTATCAGCTCGGTCACATGTTGCTGAATCTTCACCCACCCCCCCTTGGTCTTTTCGCGGCACTCCCTTCTTCGGCCGATCAGTTTCGCTTTCCGACCTCTCGCTTTGCTGCACGGCCGCGTTCCCAGGGGATGGGGCTTCAGTTTTTCGCGCCCTTTCTGCGGGGAAGAAGACTCTGGCGGGAATCTTCACGCCAAAAGATGGCGGATTCTGAAAATGTTGCAACGGATCACCACTGACTTCACTTCAAGGCGCACTTCACTAGATAAGTGAATAGGTAAATATCCTGTTCGTGACGCCAGAAGAGTCGATGTGTACGGCCCTGTGCTCGGTTGCAGCCGAGCAGCTCGGAACGGGGCTCGTTGGTGGGTGGCTCGAGCGCCTCCGGGCCCGGGGTCATTTCGATCTGAAAGGGGGACGCTGGCGCTTTTGGTGGGGGTTAGGTAGGTGCACGGCCGGAGCGGTGCTTGAGTTCGTGACGCCACCCACGGGTCGTTGTGAAATTGGGCACCACCGCTGCGATTACTGGGCACCCGGGGGAGATGGTAGTGCAGCAAGATGTTAACCTCTCTGTGGGTTGGGATGATGGCCAAGGGACCCGTTGGGGATAGCTGTCGGGGAAGGGCGGTGCGCGTCTGGATGGCACTGTTGTACTCACGGTTATTGACACACACAAGTCTCTGGTAAACCAAGTTGATGGTGGTCGGTGCCCGACCCGCTTCGGTGGTCCTAGCCTTTCTCCTGCACCGTGTTGTGTATCTGTAGACTGCCTGCGCTTCAGTGACGGGAGTCCGCTCCCCGCCTTGGTGAATGTCGGGAGAGCCCTTTTGCCCGCAGACGTTGGCCTGTGGGATCTCTCTGCCTGTACGGTGGCTTTCTATCCCCCTCGGTGGGCTGTTGTCTTCAGTCGGGACTTGGGTGGGAAAGGACCTATAGTCCAGACCGCAATCAGTTAATTAACTCAGTCCAGTGGATTCTGGACCTCGTTTCAGGTTCTGAGTACCCCCCCTTGTGCTCCGGGTTCCGAGTCGGTTCCCTGGGTCGGTACCGGCGGGCCACCATGGTTCCACCGAGCTGTAGTCCCGGCTCCTGCAGGCTGAGGCCACCGTCTGCCTCCTAGCCAAGGTACCAGTGCTCCTACCCTGGCACCGGTCAGTCTGTCACAGGCCTGTCTCACAGGCCTGACCTCCTCCACTCCACTGTCAAACTACACACTGACTGACTTACTATTTCCTGCCTCAGGCCCTTTGAACTCCTCGGTGGGCGTGGTCAATCGCCTGGCTCCGCCCCCTGGTGTGTCCATTAAGCACTGAGGGAGGTGACTAGGTTTTAATGGTTGGCAGCACCTTTACGTAAGAACATTCTCAACTCTGCTACATCTTATACATTACGAGTGTGGGTTTGGTGAATGGAGGACGTTGTTAAGGGTGAACTCTTAATCAGAGATCACTAGTTGCCCACTGCCTGGCCTAATTGGTGTGGATCGAGTGCATGCTTGAAAAATGAGATCAGACACAGTCGGATATTCATCTTTCCTCGACAGAAGTCAGCCCATGCTCTGCTTTATTACAACTGAGCTTGCTCTGAAATAACCTTGCAAAGGGGCATGGTCAGCCCCACAGTGAGCATACTTGGATGTGTCCATTGGTCAGTGGGTTGAACAATGTGTTAGTCCATGAGCTGATTGGTGGGCGTCATTGTAGGCGGGTCTATGATGTCATCGGATGGATCCATGGTGATGGTGATGGGAGGGACATCATCTGGTGGATCCATGCTGATGGTAGGGTCTGTGATGTCATCGGGGGCCATCTTGGGTTCCTCTGAAGACTGACTGGCTTATGTATAGAGAATTAATTTCATTGAACACACTTCTCACAGTGCTCTATGTCCAGAAGTTAATTAAGTATTTCATCTTATGGCTCTCCTCAACAGACCTTACCCCCTGACTGCATTGTGCCCGCTGTACAGATGGTGGAGGAGGGTGAGGCTCCGGGCTGTTATAAGGGCCTCTGGGTAATCTTAATCCTCAGCACAAGACATTGTGGACAATTGTAGCTTCAGCTTTGGGGGAACAGTTTGGGGAAGGTTCGTTTCGCATATAAAGAAGTCTTGGCCAGGGCATTAGCAAAAAGAGAATTTTGTTTACTTACCGTAAATTCTTTTTCTTATAGTTCCGACATGGGAGACCCAGACCATGGGTGTATAGCTTCTGCCTCCGGAGGACACACAAAGTACTACACTAAAAGTGTAGCTCCTCCCTCCGAGCATATACACCCCCTGGATGACAAATCTAACCAGTTTAGTGCAAAAGCTGAAGGAGGACATCCACCCATAAGTAGAGACAGAGTAAAACCCGGAATAACCGGAACCTCTGTCTACAACAACAGCCGGTGAAAACTCACGGAACAAGAACTGCCAACAGGCAACAGGGAGGGTGCTGGGTCTCCCATGTTGGAACTATAAGAAAAAGAATATACGGTAAGTAAACAAAATTCTCTTTTTCTTCATCGTTCCTTATGGGAGACCCAGACCATGGGACGTCTCAAAGCAGTCCATGGGTGGGAAATAAACAGAAACTGAGAAGTAGGCAAAACCTAACTTCACAAATGGGCGACAGCCGCCTGAAGGATGCGTCTGCCCAAGCTCGCATCTGCCGAAGCATGAGCATGCACTTGGTAGTGCTTCGAAAAGGTGTGCAGACTAGACCAAGTGGCAGCCTGACAAACCTGCTGAGCCGTAGCCTGGTGCCTGAAAGCCCAGGAGGCACCGACAGCTCTGGTCGAGTGCGCCTTAATCCCTGGCGGAGGGGGCACCTGAGAACATTGGTAGGCATCGGATATGGCCGACCTAATCCAACGAGCTAGGGTCGGTTTAGAAGCCGAGAGACCCTTGCGCTGACCCGTGGTTAGCACAAAAAGAGAGGTGCACCGCCTAAGAGCGGCGGTGCGTGACACATAGATCCGGAGCGCCCGCACCAAATCCAAAGTATGCAACGCTTTCTCAAAGCGATGCACAGGGGCCGGACAAAGGGAAGGCAATGAAATGTCCTGGTTAAGGTGGAAAGGAGACACCACCTTAGGGAGAAAGTCCGGAGTCGGACGGAGAACCACCTTGTCTTGGTGAAAAACCAAAAAGGGTGACTCCGAAGAGAGCGCAGCCAAATCAGAGACTCTCCTGAGAGAAGTTATGGCCACCAGAAAGACCACTTTCTGTGAAAGTCGAAACAAAGAAACCTCCCTAAGAGGCTCAAAGGGGGGTTTCTGTAAGGCCGTGAGGACCAGATTAAGGTCCCAGGGATCCAAAGGCCGCCGGTAAGGAGGAATGATGTGAGATGCGCCCTGCATGAAGGTGCGCACGTGGGCCTGTCGGGCGATACGCCGCTGAAACAACACTGACAGAGCCGAGACCTGTCCCTTGAGGGAATTGAGGGATAGTCCTAGCTGCAGACCGGACTGTAGAAAGGACAGGATGGTCGGCAAAGAAAACGGCCAAGGAGCATGGCCGGAAGAGCGACACCAGGGCAGGAAAATCCTCCAAGTCCTGTGGTAAATCCTGGCCGAGGAAGACTTCCGAGCCTGAGTCATAGTGGAGATGACCTCGGAAGGAATGCCTGAAGCCGTCAGGATCCAGGACTCAAGAGCCACGCCGTCAATCTGAGAGCCGCAGAATTCTGGCGGAAAAACGGACCTTGAGAGAGAAGGTCTGGGCGGTCCGGGAGATGCCACGGCATTTCTACGGACAGATGGAGCAGGTCTGGGTACCAAGCTCGCCTGGGCCAGTCTGGAGCAATGATTATAACCCGACGGCCCTCCATTCTGATCTTGCACAGGACTCTGGGCAAGAGAGCTAGAGGGGGAAACACGTAGGCCAGACGGAACTGGGACCAATCTTGAACCAGCGCGTCCGCTGCCAAGGCCTGAGGATCGTGGGAGCGAGCCACGTAAACCGGGACCTTGTTGTTGTGCCGGGATGCCATTAGATCCACTTCCGGAGTGCCCCACTTGCGGCAGATTGACCGGAACACTGCCGGATGCAGGGCCCACTCGCCGCTGTCCACGGTTTGGCGGCTGAGATAATCTGCCTCCCAGTTTTCTACGCCTGGGATGTGGACCGCGGATATGGTGGACTTGGAGTCCTCCGTCCACTGAAGGATGCGATGAACCTCCAACATCGCCAGGCGGCTGCGAGTCCCGCCCTGGTGATTGATGTAGGCAACTGCTGTCACGTTGTCCGACTGGACTCGAATGTGCTTGCCCGCCAACAGGTGGTGAAAAGCCACGAGAGCTAGAAGTACAGCCCTGATTTCCAGCACATTGATCGAGAGGGCTGATTCGGACGGAGTCCAAGTGCCCTGTGTTCGGTGGTGGAGAAAAACTGCTCCCCAGCCGAATAGGCTGGCGTCCGTGGTGAGGATCACCCAGGACGGAGTCAGGAAGGAGCGTCCCTGAGACAGAGAGAGGGGCCGAAGCCACCACTGAAGACAGCTCCTGGTCTGTGGCGACAGAGCCACTAGCCTGTGCAAGGAAGAGGTCCGCTTGTCCCAAAAGCGGAGAATGTCCAGCTGCAGAGGACGCAGATGGAACTGGGCAAAGGGAACCGCTTCCATTGACGCCACCATCTGACCCAGCACCTGCATGAGGTGCCTGATGGAATGACGGCGGGGCTTCAACAGAGAACGCACCGCCAGATGAAGGGACTGCTGTTTGACTAAAGGCAGCTTCACAAGTGCCGGCAGAGTCTCGAATTGCATCCCTAGGTACGTAAACTTCTGGGTCGGGATCAGAGTGGACTTGGGCAGATTGACAAGCCACCTGTCAGGGCCAGGTGGACGGGCAGACCCAGGAGGTGGATCCACTGGGCCGAACTCCTAGATGGTGGTAAGGGGTCCGGTAGCTGGAGCACTATAGGCAGCAGAACAGTCCGTGCACACGAGTATAACGGAGAAGTCCCTGGGACCACGGAGTCACTGGTGGTAGTCCGGGTGACGCAGCTCAGGTTCGGAAGCCGAGAAGATGTCAGGCGGGGTCCGGAACCTTTGGAGCGAGATGACGGGTCACAGCAGGGATCCGAGATGGTACAGACTGTCAGGATGGCAGATGGACAGCGTTCGGGGTTCGGGATTTGGTCAGGACCGGATGGCGAGGCAGGCACGGCTCTACAAGAGAGATAGGTGAGTATATACACAGAGACACCAGGAGACCTGACTCCTAGCTTAAGAAACACAAAGATCAGGCCCCGCCCCCTTGGACAATAAACCCCTTTATACCCTGTACCTGTTTTGCATCATTTCCTGTTAATGGACGCTGGCCCTTTAAGAAAGGGTGAATGACCGCGCGCGCGCCCTAATGCGCATGCGCGCGGCCCGAGTGCCAGAAGCCAGAGCAGGAAGCTGCGAGGAGGAAGCAGCAGGGCCAGGCTGGGGCTGTGAAGCCGACGGACGCCGGGTGCGGGGACCAGGACGCTGGGGACGCGCCGGCAAAGGGTGCTGGAGAGCGGGGAGCGGCGGTGACCGGACCAAGGAACCGGGAAGCGAGGCGGGGGAGCCGGGGAACGTGACAGGTGAGCCGGAGGGCAGCACAGGGGACCCGGGGAGCGTGACAGTACCCCCACCCACGCCCCCCTTCCCGCAACCGGGACAGGAAGGCACGGATCAGCGGAGTACCCACATTCTCCCGGGGCTCCCAGGACCTATCCTCAGGACCATACCCTGCCCAGTCCACCAGGAAGAACTGTCGACCCCGTACGGTCTTCATGGCCACGATATCCCTTACCGCATAGATGTCGTCATCGGCAATAGGTGGAGGAGCCGAACTGGCAGCAGCGGAGAAGGGACCCAGGACAACCGGCTTGAGCAGGGAGACGTGGAATGAGTTGGGTATCCTCATCGTGGCCGGGAGCTGTAGCTTGTAGGAGACCTCATTGATCTTGTTGAGGACTTTAAACGGCCCGATGTAGCGAGGACCCAGCTTGTAGGATGGTATCTTCAATCAAACGTACTTGGATGCAAGCCAGACTAGATCTCCAGGAGAGAAACACGGAGGGTCCAGACGTCTCTTGTCTGCGTGTCTTTTCATCCGCAGGGAAGCACGCCCAAGGGACGCCTTGACAGAGTCCCAAATGGTTGCAAAGTCACGGGCTACAGTATCAGCAGCAGGGACATCCGAAGAAGGGGATACAGGCAATGGGACGGAGGGCTGAAGTCCGTAAACGACATGGAAGGGAGAGCTGGAGGACGACTCACTGATGTGGTGGTTATGGGAGAATTCAGCCCAAGGAAGAAGCGTGGACCAGTCGTCGTGATGGGCGTTGACATAGTGACGTAAGAAAGAGGTCAAGATTTGATTGACCCTCTCCACTTGGCCATTAGACTGAGGATGGTATGCAGATGAAAAGTCCAGAGTCACTCCCAGATGTTTGCAGAGAGCCCTCCAGAAGCGGGAGGTGAACTGAGTTCCTCTATCGGATACGATGTGTGATGGAAAGCCATGCAAGCGGAAGATGTGATGTATATAGGCGTCCGCGAGTTCCTGAGCAGAGGGCAATCCAGCCATAGGGACGAAATGAGCCATTTTAGAGAACCGATCCACCACGACCCATATGACTGTGTGTCCGGAGGACAATGGCAAGTCCGTAATAAAGTCCATCGCTATGTGTTGCCACGGAACTGAGGGTATCGGCAGAGGCAGAAGACGGCCATATGGCAGGTGTTTGGGCGTCTTGTTCCTGGCACAAGAGGAGCAGGCAGAGACAAAAGCAGCGACGTCCGTGCGAAGGGATGGCCACCAGTAATGACGTACAATCGCACCCCATGTTCTCTTCTGACCAGCATGACCGGCTGTTTTCGAGGCATGACCCCAGTGTAACACTTTTTGCCTGTCTGTCTCAGAGACATAGGTCTTCCCGGGCGGTATCTGGGCCAGGGTGACAGGGGCCACCGGAATGATTTTGCTAGGACAGATGATGGGTTGGGTAGTCTCCTCCTCCTGCTCCATGGGCATGAAAGACCTGGACAAGGCATCAGCGCGTACATTCTTGTCCGCGGGTCGGAAATGGAGCTGGAAATCAAACCTGGCAAAGAATAAGGACCACCTGGCTTGCCGTGGGTTCAGTCGCTGAGCGGACCGTAGGTATTCCAGGTTCTTGTGGTCCGTGTAAATAATCACGGGGTACACTGCTCCTTCCAGAAGGTAGCGCCATTCCTCCAGAGCCAGTTTGACTGCCAAGAGCTCTCGGTCACCGATGGTGTAGTTGCGTTCAGGCGCTGAGAAGCTCTTGGAGAAGAATCCGCAAGTCACCATCTTCCCGGAGGAGGACTTCTGCATGAGCACTGCTCCGGCTCCTGAGGAGGAGGCATCCACCTCCAAGGTGAACTGGCGGTTTAACTCCGGACGGTGGAGTACAGGAGAGGAGGCAAATGCCCGCTTCAGAGAGCCAAACGCGGCGTCGGCCGCAGGTGACCAGTCCTTTGGATTAGCCTCCTTCTTGGTCAAAGCGGAGAGAGGAGCAGTCAGAGCCGAGAAGTGAGGGATGAACTGGCGGTAGTAGTTGGCGAATCCCAGGAAGCGTTGGATTGCCTTCAGTCCAGAAGGAGGAGGCCAGTTGAGAATGGAGGAGACCTTCTTTGGATCCATCTGCAGTCCGGTATCAGAGATGATGTACCCCAGGAAGGGGAGAGAAGACTGCTCAAAGACACACTTCTCATACTTCGCGTACAGACGATTCTCTCTCAGTCTTTGTAGAACCAGCTGTACGTTCTCTCTGTGGGTCTGGAGGTCCGGAGAGAAGACAAGGATGTCATCCAGATACACTACCACACAGATGTAGAGAAGGTCCCGGAAAACGTCGTTCACCAGTTCTTGAAAGACGGCTGGGGCGTTACACAGGCCGAAGGGCATCACGCAGTATTCATAGTGCCCATCGCGCGTATTGAACGCGGTCTTCCATTCGTCCCCAGAGCGGATGCGTACCAGATTGTAAGCACCCCAAAGATCCAGCTTGGTGAACACACGAGCTCCTCTAAGTCGGTCAAACAATTCGGGGATGAGCGGCAGAGGGTACTTGTTTTTTACGGTGATTTGATTCAAACCCCGGTAGTCTATGCATGGGCGTAAGTCGCCCTCTTTCTTCTTGACGAAGAAGAAACCTGCTCCAGCCGGAGAGGAGGATCTCCGAATGAATCCCCTTGCCAGGCTCTCTGTGATGTAAGTAGACATGGCCCTTGTTTCGGCTGGAGACAATGGATAAATCCGTCCTCGAGGTGGGGTTGTTCCAGGGAGCAGGTCGATGGCACAATTGTAAGGACGATGTGGCGGAAGTACCTCGGATTCCTTTTTATCAAAGACGTCTGCAAAGGACCAATAGGCCGAGGGCAGCCCCGGTAGGTTCTCTGGAACCGGAGGTCGTCGGATGGGTTGTATGGTCTTCAGGCACTTCTCATGGCACGAAGAGCCCCATCGGGTGATTTCGCCAGTGCCCCAGCTGACTGATGGTTCGTGTGTCCGCAACCAGGGAAGTCCCAGCAGGATTTGATGGGACATGTGTGGGAGGACGTAGAGAGCGATGTTCTCGGTGTGCAGGGCACCGATACGCAGTTCCACCGGCTTGGTGATCCAGGAGATGGTGTCAGAGAGGGGTCTCCCATCCACAGAGGCAATCACGAGGGGCTTGTCGAGTGGAGTAACAGGCACCTGGTACTTGTCCACCGTGGCCTGCTGGATGAAATTGCCTGCTGCCCCGGAATCGAGGTATGCCTCAGCCGTGAACCGCGTCTCTCCCGTTGTCACTTGCACAGTCCACGTAACCGGGTCTGAGAGAGTCCCAGCACCTAGGGTGGCCTCTCCTACCAACCCTAGGCTTTGGAGTTTCCCGGCCTCTCTGGACAGGAGCGTAGCAGGTGTGTGCCCTCTCCGCAGTAAAAGCAGAGGCCCTTGGCGAGCCGCTCAGCTCGACGTTGTTCAGACTGCCGCACTCTGTCGATCTGCATGGGCTCGTGGACGGGGACTCCAGCTGTCGAAGACTGAAGTACGGCGGGCTTCTGCGGAGGAGAGGAATGCCGTACCGGACGTCTCTCACGGGACACTTCCTTGGATCGCTCCTGAAAGCGAATGTCCACTCGAGTCGCTAGGGCGATCAGGGCATCCAGGGTGGTCGGTACGTCACGACCCGCCAGCTCATCTTTAATTCGCCCCGAGAGTCCTTCCCAGAAGGCGGCAGTTAGGGCCTCGTTGTTCCACCCGAGTTCCGAAGCCAAGGTGCGAAACCGGATTGCGTATTGGCCCACCGTCAGAGTCCCCTGACGTAGCCGGAGAAGAGACGAAGCAGACGCGGAGGCGCGTCCGGGCTCATCAAAGGTGCCACGGAATGCCTGCAGGAAGTCCTGGATGTTCGTGGTCACAGGATCCCCCTTCTCCCACAAGGGGTTCATCCACGCCAGTGCCTCACCCTCTAGATGGGACATGATGAAGGCGACCTTGGCTTGGTCAGAGGCAAACAAATGCGGCAGCTGCGTGAAATGGAGGGAGCATTGGTTTAAGAATCCCCTGCAGGTCTTGGGGTCTCCGGCGTACCGGGGTGGTGAGGCCAAACGAAGTCTGGAAGTATCTGAAGACGTCGCCACGGGAGCTGGAGCCGTGGCTTGACTAGTGGAGGCCCAGGATGCTGAAGACGTAACTGCCGCTTGTAGCGTGTTCAGGTGGGTGTCCACAGAAGACATAAATTGCAGCATGCGGGTCTGAGTCTCACGCTGGCGTGTGAGTTCCTCCTGTACGGCTGCTAGTGCTGCAGCGGGATCCATGGCCTGATCTTACTGTCAGGGCCAGGTGGACGGGCAGACCCAGGAGGTGGATCCACTGGGCCGAACTCCTAGATGGTGGTAAGGGGTCCGGTAGCTGGAGCACAATAGGCAGCAGAACAGTCCGTGCACACGAGTATAACGGAGAAGTCCCTGGGACCACGGAGTCACTGGTGGTAGTCCGGGTGACGCAGCTCAGGTTCGGAAGCCGAGAAGATGTCAGGCGGGGTCCGGAACCTTTGGAGCGAGATGACGGGTCACCGCAGGGATCCGAGATGGTACGGACTGTCAGGATGGCAGATGGACAGCGTTCGGGGTTCGGGATTCGGTCAGGACCGGATGGCGAGGCAGGCACGGCTCTACAAGAGAGATAGGTGAGTATATACACAGAGACACCAGGAGACCTGACTCCTAGCTTAAGAAACACGAAGATCAGGCCCCGCCCCCTTGGACAATAAACCCCTTTATACCCTGTACCTGTTTTGCATCATTTCCTGTTAATGGACGCTGGCCCTTTAAGAAAGGGTCAATGACCGCGCGCGCGCCCTAATGCGCATGCGCGCGGCCCGAGTACCAGAAGCCAGAGCAGGAAGCTGCGAGGAGGAAGCAGCAGGGCCAGGCTGGGGCTGTGAAGCCGACGGACGCCGGGTGCGGGGACCAGGACGCTGGGGACGCGCCGGCAAAGGGTGCTGGAGAGCGGGGAGCGGCGGTGACCGGACCAAGGAACCGGGAAGCGAGGCGGGGGAGCCGGGGAGCGTGACAGGTGAGCCGGAGGGCAGCACAGGGGACCCGGGGAGCGTGACACCACCCGAATTGGACTAGAGTGGCGAGAGTGAGCGAGACACTCCGCTGACAGTCTGCACTGGATGAAGCCTTGACTAGAAGGTCGTCCAGGTAAGGGATTACTGCCAACCCCTGGAGATGCAGAACCGCAACCACTGCTGCCATGACCTTGGTGAAAACACGAGGGGCCGTGGCTAACCCGAAGGGGAGAGCCACGAATTGGAAATGTTCCTCTCCGATTGCAAAACGTAGCCAACGCTGGTGTGAAACTGCAATTGGCACATGCAGATAGGCATCTCTGATGTCGATGGATGCTAGAAAATCTCCTTGGGTCATTGAGGCAATGACCGATCGCAGAGATTCCATGCGAAAGTGCCGCACCTGAACATGCTTGTTGAGAAGCTTGAGAACCAGGATGGGCCGGAAGGAACCGTCCTTCTTGGGGACTAGGAAGAGGTTTGAGTAGAAACCTCTGAACCGTTCCCGGGCGGGAACCGGAACAGTTACTACGTTGGCCTGCAAGGATGCCACGGCCTGTGAGAAGGCGGCGGCTTTGGAGCAGGGGGGAGTGGACAGAAAAAATCTGTTTGGCGGGCTGGAAGAAAATTCTATCCTGTAGCCGTGGGAGATGATATCCCGCACCCACTGATCGGAGACGTGTTGAAACCACACGTCGCCAAAGTGGGAGAGCCTGCCACCGACCAAGGACGTTGCTGGCGCAGCCAGATAGTCATGAGGAGGCTGCCTTAGTGGCAGCGGCTCCTCCGTTCTTCTGAGGACGCGGCTTCGCGCGCCAGCTGGGTTTTCGATCCTTGGCTTAGTTAGTGGACGAAGCTGAGGGCTTAGAGGATGACCAGTTAGAGGAACGAAAGGAACGAAACCTCGCCTGGTTCCTGCCCTGGACAGGCTTCCTGGTTTTAGTTTGTGGCAAGGAAGTACTCTTCCCGCCAGTAGCTTCCTTAATAATTTCATCCAGTTGTTCACCGAACAGCCGGGACCCAGCAAAGGGGAGCCCAGCAAGATACTTCTTGGAAGAAGAGTCTGCTTTCCACTCTCGAAGCCACAAGATCCTGCGGATCGCGAGGGAATTAGCGGAAGCCACCGCCGTGCGGTGAGAAGCCTCCAGAATGGCAGACATGGCATAGGATGAAAAAGCCGAAGCCTGGGAAGTTAAGGCAACCATTTCGGGTATAGAGTCCCTGGCGAGGGAATGTATCTCCGCCAGAGAAGCAGAGACTGCCTTAAGAGCCCACACTGCTGCAAAGGACGGGGAGAACGAGGCTCCTGCCGCCTCATATACAGATTTGGCCAGAAGGTCAACCTGGCGGTCAGTGGGATCCTTGAGAGAGGTGCCATCGGCCACAGATTCGACTGTCCGGGCCGAGATTCTAGACATCGGAGGATCTACCTTTGGTGAGTGAGCTCACTCCTTGACCACTTCTGGTGGAAAGGGAAAACGGTCATCAGAACTACGCTTTGGGAAGCGTTTGTCAGGACAGGCCCTGGGCTTGGTAACAGTGGCCTGAAAACTGGAGTGGTTAAAAAACATACTCCTTGCTCTCTTAGGTGAGGTAAACTGGTGTTTTTCTACCAGAGAGGCTGGTTCCTCTGACACTGGGGGATTGAGGTTCAGTACGGAGTTAATGGATGCAATCAAGTCACTAACATCCGCATCACCCTCAGATAAATCAATGGGGTACATAGAGGTAGCGTCCGAGCCCACAGTAAAAGTATCCTCCTCGCCCTGCAATTCAGCTCGTGAATCAGAGGCGTGGGACGAGGAAGGAGAAGAGTCCCTGCGTCTCCGTTTAGGAGGACGGGGTCCGGGGACAGATAAAACATAATCTGTTAGCTCTGCAGAGCGAGTCGGAGCAGCAGAGGCGCCCTGAGAAGGGGGCTGATGCATGGTCAGCAGAGTCTGGGACAGCTGTCCCATGGAGTCGGCAAAAGACTGGGAGATAGCTCTAGAAAACGATGCTACCCAAGCCGGGGGGGACCCCTTAGGAGGCTCCAGGCTGAGGCACCACCATGTTAGAGCAGGCATCACAATGTGGATATGTGCTCGGTTCAGGCAGAATGAGCTGACATGCAGTGCATATAGAGTAAAGCCTTGCAGCCTTGCTCCTAGTGAGAGACATGCTGCTGAGGTGGAGGCTCTGCAGTAAAGAATACACTCCTTTAGAATGACCCCCTGAGAGTGTATAATAAAGCCCACAACCAGAGGTTGTGGCTTACCAGACCGCTTCTTGTGTGCCCTCCGGATTCCACAGCTCGGACCCCCAGTAGATGCAGAAGTTGCAGCAGCCAGCGCCGATCAGTGAGTGAACGCTGATAAAATGGCGCCGGAGTGAGGAGGGGGGGCGGGGTTTAGCCCAAGAGCGGGAACCGAAGGGCCAAGGAGAGATACAGGGGAGGGAAACATCTCCTCAGAGAGGAGTGTCCTCCCCTCTGCTGAACGGCCGGTGGGCTGCGCCGCACTGTTCCCCTGCATGACTGACATGCAGGGGCACTGAAAACGAAACTAGGCCGCATCTGAAGCCGGGGCCTAGATTTTTCCATGCGGCCGACGAGCCGGCACCCTCGGCGCGGTTCTCAGGAAAAAAACAGAGAACCGGCCGGAAATTACAGCAAAGTGACAAAACACACTCTCCCCACAATAAATGTACCCGGGACCCCTGAATAACGTCTCAATACTTAGCTTTTGAGACGCAGGGCCAGGTCCCTGGGGGGGGGTAAACGCTCCGTCTGGCAGGATCCTGACAGGGCTGCGGATGGAGACCGGTCTCCTGCAAAGCAGAGAGAACCGTGATGGCTCCCACTTCAAGCCAGAGCCTCAGGGGATGGTGAAGGAGCGCGGCACGTGAAGGCTCCAGCCTTGTAAAGTCAACCTTAACAGCACCGCCGACACAGTGGAGTGAGAAGGGACATGCCGGGAGTCCAGACTGGACCCGCTTTTCTTCCAAATCTTTGAAATCAAAAATCAGAGAATGCATGTGTGTGTGTGACCTCCTGAACACAAAGCATTGAACTGGTTAGATTTGTCATCCAGGGGGTGTATATGCTCGGAGGGAGGAGCTACACTTTTAGTGTAGTACTTTGTGTGTCCTCCGGAGGCAGAAGCTATACACCCATGGTCTGGGTCTCCCATAAGGAACGATGAAGAAATTGCAATTGCGTCACGGGAATGGGGGCCATGAGCTTGTGGGAAAGCCCCGAACCACAGAACCTGGTGCTATAAAAGCCGCTGTCAGAGATCAGTGGTATTTAAGAGGTTAAGCTCAGGTCCAGTCACTGCAGCTGATGCAGATGTCGGCTGTATACTCCTGGGCCTGCACTGTAAAGAGGAACTCTTTATACTCCTGGGCCCGCACTATATACTTACACCCAGTGTATCGCCTATGTTTGCCTTGGTGACTCCTGACCCCTGGTATCCTGTGCCGCCTGTTTACTTCTGACAAAGCTTCCATTCTCTTTCACTTTCAATTTGTGTCTTCCTGCTTCTTTATACGCAGATCGAGCTCCTCCAGAACCTGCTATGGCTTCTCAGTCCATGAGAGATTATATCCGTAACTTCACCATGGACAACGGACCTCGGGGTAATCAGGGATACTCCCAGGTTCTCCTGCAGCTCTTCGGGTACACCGGTCATGGGAAATCCTCCTTTATCAATACCTGTAAGTACGTGGTGGATGATGGACCCTATGTGGCCCACGCCAAGGTGGCCGGGTCAGCGGAGAAGCCGGAGACCATGGTAAGAAACGCGTATGACCTGACGGAGAACATCACCCTGGTGGACAACCGAGGATGTGTGAAAATGAACAAGAATGAGATTGGCGAAATCTACGCTCAACTGGGTGAGCGCCGGAGATTGTTATATCATTTCACAATGTCTGTTGAGCCGTGTATCTAATCCTCTCCTGTGTGATACTGTCTGCTGAGCCGTGTATCTAATCCTATGCTGTGTGATACTGTCTGCTGAGCTGTGTATCTAATCCTCTCCTGTGTGATACTGTCTGCTGAGCTGTGTATCTAATCCTCTCCTGTGTGATACTGTCTGCTGAGCTCCTGTATCTAATCCTCTCCTGTGTGATACTGTCTGCTGAGCCGTGTATCTAATCCTCTCCTGAGTGATGCCGTCTGCTGAGCCGTGTATCTAATCCTCTCCTGTGTGATACTGTCTGCTGAGCCGTGTATCTAATCCTCTCCTGTGTGATACTGTCTGCTGAGCTGTGTATCTAATCCTCTCCTGTGTGATACTGTCTGCTGAGCTGTGTATCTAATCCTCTCCTGTGTGATACTGTCTGCTGAGCTGTGTATCTAATCCTCTCCTGTGTGATACTGTCTGCTGAGCTGTGCATCTAATCCTCTCCTGTGTGATACTGTCTGCTGAGCTGTGTATCTAATCCTCTCCTGTGTGATACTGTCTGCTGAGCTGTGTATCTAATCCTCTCCTGTGTGATACTGTCTGCTGAGCTGTGTATCTAATCCTCTCCTGTGTGATACTGTCTGCTGAGCTGTGTATCTAATCCTCTCCTGTGTGATACTGTCTGCTGAGCTGTGCATCTAATCCTCTCCTGTGTGATACTGTCTGCTGAGCTCCTGTATCTAATCCTCTCCTGTGTGATACTGTCTGCTGAGCCGTGTATCTAATCCTCTCCTGAGTGATGCCATCTGCTGAGCCGTGTATCTAATCCTCTCCTGTGTGATACTGTCTGCTGAGCCGTGTATCTAATCCTCTCCTGTGTGATACTGTCTGCTGAGCCGTGTATCTAATCCTATCCTGTGTGATACTGTCTGCTGAGCTGTGTATCTAATCCTCTCCTGTGTGATACTGTCTGCTGAGCTGTGTATCTAATCCTCTCCTGTGTGATACTGTCTGCTGAGCTGTGTATCTAATCCTCTCCTGTGTGATACTGTCTGCTGAGCTGTGTATCTAATCCTCTCCTGTGTGATACTGTCTGCTGAGCTGTGCATCTAATCCTATCCTGTGATACTGTCTGCTGAGCTGTGTATCTAATCCTCTCCTGTGTGATACTGTCTGCTGAGCTCCTGTATCTAATCCTCTCCTGTGTGATACTGTCTGCTGAGCTCCTGTATCTAATCCTCTCATGTGTGATACTGTCTGCTGAGCCGTGTATCTAATCCTATCCTGTGTGATACTATCTGCTGAGCTCCTGTATCTAATCCTCTCCTGTGTGATACTGTCTGCTGAGCCGTGTGTCTTATCCTATCCTGTGTGATACTGTCTGCTGAGCCGTGTGTCTAATCCTATCCTGTGTGATACGGTCTGCTGAGCTGTGTATCTAATCCTATCCTGTGTGATACTGTCTGCTGAGCTGTGTATCTAATCCTCTCCTGTGTGATACTGTCTACTGAGCTCCTGTATCTAATCCTATCCTGTGTGATACTGTCTACTAAGCCGTATATCTAATCCTATCCTGTGATACTGTCTGCTGAGCTGTGCATCTAATCCTATCCTGTGTGATACTGTCTGCTGAGCTGTGTATCTAATCCTATCCTGTATGATACTGTCTGCTGAGCTGTGTATCTAATCCTTATCCTGTGTGATACTGTCTGCTGAGCAGTATATCTAATCCTCTCCTGTGTGATACTGTCTGCTGAGCAGTGTATCTAATCCTCTCCTGTGTGATACTGTCTGCTGAGCCGTGTATCTAATCCTATCCTGTGTGATACTGTCTGCTGAGCTGTGTATCTAATCCTCTCCTGTGCGATACTGTCTGCTGAGCTGTGTATCTAATCCTCTCCGGTGTGATACTGTCTGCTGAGCTGTGTATCTAATCCTATCCTGTGTGATACTGTCTGCTGAGCTGTGTATCTAATCCTCTCCTGTGTGATATTGTCTGCTGAGCTGTGTATCTAATCCTCTCCTGTGTGATACTGTCTGCTGAGCTGTGTATCTAATCCTCTCCTGTGTGATATTGTCTGCTGAGCTGTGTATCTAATCCTATCCTGTGTGATACTGTCTGCTGAGCTGTGTATCTAATCCTATCCTCTGTGATACTGTCTGCTGAGCTCCTGTATCTAATCCTCTCCTGTGTGATACTGTCTGCTGAGCTGTGTATCTAATCCTATCTTGTGTGATACTGTCTGCTGAGCTGTGTATCTAATCTTCTCCTGTGTGATATTGTTTGCTGAGCTGTGTATCTAATCCTCTCCTGTGCGATACTTTCTGCTGAGCTGTGTATCTAATTCTCTCCTGTGTGATACTGTCTGCTGAGCTGTGTATCTAATCCTCTCCTGTGTGATATTGTCTGCTGAGCTGTGTATCTAATCCTATCCTGTGTGATACTGTCTGCTGAGCTGTGTATCTAATCCTATCCTCTGTGATACTGTCTGCTGAGCTCCTGTATCTAATCCTCTCCTGTGTGATACTGTCTGCTGAGCTGTGTATCTAATCCTCTCCTGTGTGATATTGTTTGCTGAGCTGTGTATCTAATCCTCTCCTGTGCGATACTTTCTGCTGAGCTGTGTATCTAATCCTCTCCTGAGTGATGCCGTCTGCTGAGCCGTGTATCTAATCCTAATCCTATCCTGTGTGATACTGTCTTCTGAGCTGTGTATCTAATCCTATCCTGTGTGATACTGTCTGCTGAGCCGTGTATCTAATCCTATCCTGTGTGATACTGTCTGCTGAGCTCCTGTATCTAATCCTATCCTGTGTAATACTGTCTGCTGAGCTCCTGTATCTAATGCTATCCTGTGTGATACTGTCTGCTGAGCTGTGTATCTAATCCTCTCCGGTGTGATACTGTCTGCTGAGTCGTGTATCTAATCCTATTCTGTGTGATACTGTCTGCTGAGTCGTGTATCTAATCCTATTCTGTGTGATACTGTCTGCTGAGTCGTGTATCTAATCCTATCCTGTGTAATACTGTCTGCTGAGCTCCTGTATCTAATGCTATCCTGTGTAATACTGTCTGCTGAGCTCCTGTATCTAATCCTATCCTGTGTGATACTGTCTGCTGAGCTCCTGTATCTAATGCTATCCTGTGTGATACTGTCTGCTGAGCTCCTGTATCTAATCCTATCCTGTGTGATACTGTCTGCTGAGCTCCTGTATCTAATGCTATCCTGTGTGATACTGTCTGCTGAGCTCCTGTATCTAATGCTATCCTGTGTGATACTGTCTGCTGAGCTTTTTCTTGTATCATGTCTGATCCAGGAGTGCTGGTTACGGTGCTCAGTACCACAACCTTCATCATCTCTCTGACTTTCCCATTGATCACACAGGGAATTTTCTACCTCTGGGGAAGGAAGTGAATTGGCAGACGGCATTCCGCGACATGATGGAGCTCCTGCTGCAGTCAGAGAGGCTAGACCTGTCGTCAGACTTTGTTGTGCCCGTACTCATCTACAGGTAACGCAGGTGCCTCATGTCAGTGAGAGGAGTCCGGAGAGATAGTAGATAATCCGTATTTACAGTGGGTATGGAAAGTATTCAGCCCCTCTGCTCCAGTATGGAGTAGAGGCACCCTCCCTTTTGAGCTAGTACAGCCATGAGTCTTCTTGGGATCCTGGATTTGGGGATCCTCGGCCATTCTTCCTTGCAGATCCTCTCCAGTTCCATCAGGTTGGATGGTGAACGTCGGTGAACGCCATTTTCAGGTCTCTCCAAAGATGCTCAATTGGGTTAAGGTCAGGGCTTTGGCTGGGCCGGTCAAGAATGGTCACAGAGTTGTTCTGAAGCCGCTCCTTTGTTATTTTAGTTGTGTGCTTAGGGTCATTGTCTTGTTGGAAGGTGAAGCTTCGGCCAAGTCTGAGGTCCAGAGCGTCTGGAAGAGGTTTTCTTCCAGGATATCTGTGTACTTGGCCGTATTCATCTTTCCTTCAATTGCAGCCAGTCTCTTGGGTAATGAGGTAGCTGGGCTCATCCGGGCGATGTCTTCTCCTGCGTTGGTTACCGACAGAGCAAACTCTGGGTTTTCTCCTTAGACAATGTCTCGCCTTTCGCTTCTCATCTATAGCACAACCACCTCCTGAATCTCCCTCAGCCTTTCTCTCCTCACAGACACTTTCCCGCACTTTTTCCCTGTCCGGGTTAAACCATTCACAGTCTCCAGGAGGGGAGGCGTCGGCCAGTCCAACGCACACCTGGAACAGGGGCCACTGTTGCCTTAGTTACCAGTATCCAGGTCTGTGCTTGCTGCACCTGTATATAACACTCTTCCTGCACTGACAAACCTTATAATACATGTATGATACGCAGAGCTCACACTCTAATGAGGTCCCACAACACACACTATACAATACACTGTAATACAACGCTTAGTAGGAGTGGGGACATCTCCTACACTCACGTGAGACCACGAGAAACAGAACGGGAAAAAATAAAAAGCAACAACTGAATGAAGCTGGTGACGTGCTGAGTGAAGACTACGTGGAAAGTGAAGCTCTCACCACCATCGCTCTATAAAGAATGGAAGAAGCTATAAAGAAGCGATTCAGGAGACCGGCCCTGCAAGAGGCGACCAACGGGAAGTGCGGCGTAGTCACGGTACATCGCCATTTTGTCAGAGACTCATATCCTGATGAGCCGGTGCAAGGAATGCGGAAACCAACATCTCCTGAGACCACAGACCCTGAGGTGATGAGTATCCGAAGAGAAAGAAGGCCGGAGAGAGAGGTGGCACCGAACCTGCTTCCAGCTGTCCAAAAGCCATGTTTACTATGGGGCCTGTTCCGTTGTGCCCCTACTCCTTAGGAAATGCTGGGGACAGTGGGTCTCCAAAGGGACTATAGTTGAAGGTGGAGGAGCCTTTTTCTGGTGGGACTGTTTGAGAAACCCTCGAGTCCACATAGGCCTGAACTTTTATTTATTTTTGCCCAAATGCGCCTTGAATTTTGCCCCAAATATCCCCCATGAACTTTATCCCAAAACTCCCATTGTGTCACATCTGCTGCAGCCCGTAATCTAAGCGACACATCATTGGATTCAGAGTCTCTTTGTCTACATCGTGATGCTCTCAGATGAGCACCACCTACAAATGAATCGAGTTCACAGCCAAGAAAATACTGATGATTAAAAAATGTCATTTTTATTCAAAATGTTAAAAATTAAAAGACAAAAATAGTTAACTAAATTTGGTATTCATACAATCCAATTATTAAGCAGAAAATACCAGAAATCTAAATATTATAATTTTAGCCACCAGGGGTCACTATTGTGCAAAGAGACAGTCCGTATACGGTAATACTTCTAACCAAATGGATATACTGTACTGTGTTACATACATACACACATATATATATATATATATATATATATATATATATATATATATATATATATGTATATATATATATATATATATGTGTTTGTGTGTGTTTGCTTAAACAGATGTCAGAAATAAAATAAATTATTCCATTTCTGACATTTGTTTAAGCACATATATATATATATATATATATATATATATATATATATATATATATATATATATACGGTATACATATATACTGCTCAAAAAAAGTAAAGGGAACACTAAAATACCATTTTGTTGTTTAAGTGTTCCCTTTTTTGCTTTTTTGAGCAGTGTATCTCCATTTGGGTAGATGTATTATATGGACTGATTCTTTGCACAATAGTGACCCCTGGTGGCTAAAATTATAATATTTAGATTTCTGGTATTTTCTATCTGCGCCTGTAACAATTAATTGTTTTATCCAATAAACACGTGCTTAATGATTGGATTGTATGAATAAGAGGAAATTTTCTTGCTTATCCCCAAATTTATTTAACTATTTTTGTCTTTTTTCAATTTTAATATTTTCAATAAAAAATACATTTTTTAATCATCAGTATTTTCTTGGCTGTGAACGCAATTCATTCTGTAGGTGGTGCTGTTAATGAGTTAGCCAGTATAATTTTGGCTATTTTTTGGTGCTCTCAGATGAGGTAGCAAATACCTGCTGACAGATCCCCTTTAATACCGTACCCCTGCATTGTTCTGCCTTTTGTGAGATAGTGGCGTCTGCTCAGTCTTGATGGCAGATACCGAACCAACCTTCTTCAAGAAACCCACCTCAGATTCTCCTTCATTTTTTTCAGAGTAAGGTTTTGGGCACCATCGTGGAGGGATTTCCCCAGTAGGACCCTGTGCAGATTTGGTCTCCTGGTTAACCCCTTCACGGCCATGGACGGATCTATCCGTCATGGAGCGTGTGCCGCTAAGCCCCGCCCCCTGCCGCGGGCAGGGTGCGGCGATCGGCGCACATATCAGCTGTTTTCAACAGCTGACATGTGTGCCGGCATGTTACCGGTGGAATTGCTTCCACCCGTAACATTAACCCCTTACATCTCGCTGCCAAAGTCTGGCAGTGAGATGTATATACGCGCGGTGAAGATTTTCACTTACGGCCGCCCCCACCGGAAGTCACGTGAGTGATCATGTGACTTTCGGTGGTTGCCATGGTAGCACAGGGTCATGTGATGACGCCTGCAGCTATGACGTTTCACTTTCGTTTTCACTCGGCCTGGAGGCCAGTGAAGCAGGAAGTGACCGTATCTGCTGTTTACAGCTGTGTAGCTGTGATCAGCAGATAGATAAGAGCGATCGGATTGCTGATCGCTATAGCCCCCTAGGGGGGTTAGTAAAATAAAAAAAAAGTTTTAAAAAATTTAAAAAAAAAATAAAATATACACATATTTGGTATCGCCGCGTTCAGAAATGCCCGATCTATCAAAATATAAAATCAATTAATCTGATCAGTAAATGGTGTAGTGTCAAAAAAATTCCAAACGCCAAAATTACGTTTTTTGGTCGGCGCAAGTTTTACGCAAAATGCAATAACAGGCGATCAAAACGTAGCATCTGCACAAAAATGGTACCGTTAGAAACGTCAGCTAGAGACGCAAAAAATAAGCCACTTTTATTGGACAAGCTTGTGAATTTTTTTTTAACCCCTTAGATACAAGTAAACCTATACATGTTTGGTGTCTACAAACTCGCACCCACCTCAGGCATCACACCGACACATCAGTTTTACCATATAGTGAACACCGTGAATTAAACATCCCAAAAACTATTGTGCCATCACACTTTTTGTGCAGGTTTTCCACACTTGGAATTTTTTTGCTGTTTTCCAGTATACCATATGGTAAAACTTATGGTTTAATTTACAAGTACAACTCGTCCCGTAAAAAACAAGCCCTCATATGGCAAGATTGACGGAAAAATAAAAAAGTTACGACTCTCGGAAGAAGGGGAGCAAAAAAACAAAAACGCAAAAACGGAAAGTGCCTGGGGGCTGAAGGGGTTAAGGATGGGCACAAGGAAATAACATTTTTCCCAAATAAAAATTAGGGGCTCCATTGTGTCACTATTCTTAATATCATTGTCCTTTTTGCAAAAATTAAGATTTACTGTGCAGAACAGGGGAACATGAAAGGCTGTTGTAGTTTTATTGTTCATCACTAAGGCTGGGATTCCACTTGCGAGAGACTTGTGCGTATCTGGCATCGCATCACCCGGCACGGCCGCCTCTATCCTGACGGGAGCGTCTCATCTTCATCAAATTCATGCTGCTGATCCGCTCCTGTCGGGAGAGAGGTGGCCGTGCCGGGTGAGGCGATGCCAGATACGCGCAAGTCTCTCACAAGTGGAATCCCAGCCTTACTCAGATGGTTGGAGAGGGTAATGGCACCAGGAATCAAACCCTGACTCTACGTCTCCCAATCTCCAGACACCATGATAGACACCTGAAGCTTGATAGGACACACAGACACAGCGGCGTTCCCTCAGGAATGGATGGTCGATATCAAGTCCTGGGTCCTGAGTGTATTATTTATAAAATGCATGGTCAACCAGGTTTAGCTTAGACCTCAGGCCTGGCCAGGTGGACTCTGAAATTGGTCCCATGCAAACAAATGTTTAAAAAATGCTGGAAAGCTGATGGTGCAGAGTGTTATGGAACGGCCTGCTGTTACCTCTGGCTTCCATCTGTTCCTATCATCACTTTCTATTAACTTAGGCTGTTTCCATTCTTAGAAAACTTGAGAAAGGGTCAGATCCAGTCCTAGGAGACCTCAGGGTGTTACACGCGTCTCTTCAGGGCAATTGGATAATTTGCTGCTAATCGAATTTCTGGGGAAAAATCAGTAAAGCTGCAAACTAGAAATACAAAAGAATTAATAGAAAATGATAATAATAATGGTTATTTGTACCCAGATGAATCACGGTGACCTTCTTCTTCTTCTCTTCTAGCGCTGACTGTCTTATTGTCGATGTAAATGAGATGAAAGAGATTCTTCTTGCTGCGAGAAATATCACAGGTACCGTCCTCTGTGGTCACCGACTGAGCTCCGATCCTCCGACCACCAACCATAGAAATAACGCAATCACCACTATCACAAGTAACGCACTGACCAATCATACACACCAAGCAATACAAATGCTTACTCGGCTGTTCTGGCTCCAGCGCCGGTCCGTGCGCCCCCTTTCTAGCGCAGCCGTCTATCTCTGTATTCCTGTACCTCGGATTACTATGGTCACCCGGCGCACATCTCTGATCTCACCTTGTGGGGCCTTTTAGGACAGCTCAGGCAGGATTCTTGTGACCCGAGTCTTGACTTGGGGACGGACACTGCTTCTGTGTGTATTCTTATTCTTAGCCACAGAATCAACCCAGCTGTAATACCACTGAGCTCTGCTACAATTTACTCCAAACACCCCCCTGCTGCATCTGATTGCTGCCCAGATATCCAGATCTCCTACAACCGGGCGCCTTTCTGCTGCTCCAAAGTTCTGTATGCACACACACATCTTTGCTGTAAACAGGTGTCTGACTGCCAACTAGGTTCTGCTGTTCCTGGGTGCTGTCTGCATGTTCTGCTCTGGATCAAGGTAGCAGTCAGCCTTTTTGTCTCAACTGTGAAGAGTTAAGTCCTCTTCTTGAGTATAGCTATGGTGCACACTGAGCCAGGATCAGGGCAGGCACTAGTGGCTGAACCTCCATGGAAACCAGCTGTACACTATGAAAGATAAAAGCTCTCACAGGAGGACAATAACGGCAGATAGAAAAAGTAAGTCAATTGCAAACTTGCCTATTTTTATGCTGTCTAATGCAGGCAATTCAATAACTTAAGTTCCCTTTAACCCCTTAACGACTGAGCCTGTACTGATATGTACTAAATAATCATCAAGGGGTAATCCCCTTTGGCTGCTGCGGGCAGCCGGCAGTGATTCCTGCACATGTCAGCTGATTTGAACAGCTGACATGTGTGCCGCGCAGGTGGATCCGTGATCCACTCATGCCTATTATCCCCTTAAATCACACTGTCAAAAAGGGACAGAACAATTTACATCCCCACCGCGGTAATCGTGCACTTACCCGTCTCCATCGTTGGCGCTCTGACGTGATCACGTGGAGCCAATGGTTGCCATGGTAGCAAAGAGACGTGATGTCACCTGTAGCTATCATGAGTCCCTTCCTGTTTCACCTGACCGAGTGCTGCCACTAACAAGAGGTATTTCTAGTGATCACAGCTGTGTAGCTGTGATCAACTGAAATGAATCAGCGATCAGACTGCTGATCCTTATAGTCCCCTAGGTGGACTAGTAAAATAAAAAAAAGTTTTAAAATGTTTAAAAAAAAACAAAGTTCAAATCACCCCCAATTGCCCCATTGAAATGAACCGTCCAATCTATCAAAATATAAAATCAATTAATCTGATAGGTAAATGGTGTAGTGGCAAAAAAATTCCAAAAGCCAAAATAGTTTTTTGGTCGCTGCAAATTTTGCGCAAGATGCAATAACAGGCAATCAAAACATAGCATCTGCGCAAAAATGGTATAATTAAAAATGTCAGCTCGAGACAAAAATAATAAGCCGTCACCGAGCCATAGATCCCGAAAAATTAAACCGCTACGGGTTTCAGAAAGTGGGGCAAAAAGTGTGCCAATTTTTTAGACAAACTTCTGAATTTTTTTAACCCCTTAGATAAAAGTAAACCTATACGTTGTTTGGTGTCTACGAACTCGTACTGACCTGAGGCATCACACCTAAACATCAGTTTTACCAAATAGTGAACACAGTGAATAAAATATCCCAAAAACAGTCATGAAATCGCACTTTTTTGCAATTTTTATGCATTTGGAATTTCTTGCGGTTTTCCACTACACTATATGGGGAAAATTATAGTTTCATTTAAAAGTACAACTCGTCCCACAAAAAACAAGCCCTCGTATGGCAAGATTGATGGAAAACTAAAAAAAACAACTATCGAAAGAAGGGAAGCAAAAAAATGAACGAAAAATGGAAAATCGTCCGGGGGTGAAGGGGTTAAGAAACTAACCAGTAGAGATGAGTGAACCCGAACTGTAACGTTTGGTGTCCGTACCAAACACCTTGTGCTGAACACCGAACACAGACGTTTGACTGTATGTCCGGTTCCTGTTCAGATTTGCCACCTGAATAAAGTTTGTTGAAAGGTTGCAGACTATCCAATCAGCAAGCATTTAGACTGTGGGCACTTACAGAGCCATCGCAGCCATGCTAAGTATTGGCATGGCTGTGATTGGTTAAGAAAATCACTGTAGAAAAATTATGATGTGGACTACAAATGGAAGATAGATGGTAGTAAGGGCAGGATAGTTATACATACCGTGCTTCCCGGAGAAACACGCTGCTGTCAGAATCTCTTCTGGGCCCGCTCATTAAGGTTCATTAATATTCACTGCTCCTCCCACCCACCCTCTGTGTCAGTGTCTGTGATTGGTTGCAGACTGCTATACAAGGCCCCACCCTGTGTTCGTGCCTGTGATTGGTTGCAGTCAGTTTGCTGTATAGAAGTGTAAAAAGAAATAAATAATTTATAAAAATGATGTGGGCTCCCCCCATATTTTGATAGCCAATGCGGGTAAAATAGCGACCGACTGCACTCCCCACCTGTGAGCTTTGTTGTGGCTGGATATCAAAATAAAGGGTAAAAAAGACGAAGGGGACCCCATTTTTTATATCCAGCCACGGTAAAGCAGACAGGTTGGGGGGCTGGTATTATCAGGATGGGAGGAGCCATGGATATTGCCCCCAGCCTAAAAATACCAGCCCACAGCTGCTCAGAATTGTTGCATCTATTAGATGCGATAATGCTGAGCACCTGGCTCATCCCGATTACCCTGGTGCGGTGCCAATAGGGGTAATATATGAGGTTAATGACAGCTCACAGCTGCAACTAAGCCCTAGATTAGTAATGGGAGGCGTCTATGAGATCTCCCCATTACTAATCTGTAAGTGAAAACAAAATACAAACCCCGAAAAAAATCCTTTATTTGAAATAAAATACAACACACCCTCTTTCACCTCTTTATTAACCCCCAAAACATCCTTGCAGGTTCCATATATTCCATATGAGGTCCCACAACAATGCTCAGTTCTCCTGCTACATCCAGGGAAACATGGTATGTATAACTATCCTGCTCTTACTACCATTTAACTTCTACCACAGCCTACTAGTGCTTACTATAGCCATTTTGCGGCCATTTTACAGCCTCGAACATCTAATCCCCATGGACTTGTATGGGTTTGCTTTTCAGGGTTCAGTTCGGTGACAAGTTGGCTTGCCGATCCTGATTTTTTTTTTTTTTCCTTTGATGGACCCCAATATCCACGGGTTCGCTTATCACTACTAACCAGCCTATTCATATCTGTGGTTCTAAAGTGTTCAAAGGTTCTCAGGACCATTTGCTGATCCTCATCCATCCAGCATATCCAGCTCTGCTGGTCCTTGCTGTATCGCATGGCATTGAGCTTGTCCAGTTTTATTGTATCAAAACTGCCTATTCTTGCTGCTCATCCACAATAACTAGCTACTAATACACCATTAGTGAAATCCACACAAATCTACAGATAGAGTCCCAGAGTATGGCTACTATTAAAAAACAAGCCACATGTCATGATCCAGGCCGGTGTCTGCCGCTGTGGTTTCACCCAGCTCCGGCCTGGTCATGTCAAGGGTTAACTCCACCCTGCCTCACTCTGGTTTCCAGGACACTATATCCTGGTGCTGCACCTCCGGTTCAGTGCCAGTGATAGTTTATGCTCTGCAACGTGTATTACAGCCTTTGGTGAGCTACCTGATCTGTCTTGCTTCCCTGCTACCTGACTCGTACCTTCCTCCATTCGTCCATCTGTCCTCCTGCTCCTGTCTAATGTGTATCCTTCCCTGTCTGTCTTATCCCAGTCCTGACCTGTTTGTCCTCCTTCCTTGTTTGTACTTGGATTTCCCAGCATTTGACCTGTAACCATGTTCCTGACTCAGACCTCCGTCTCTCCCTTTGACTGTATCTGTGACTTCTCGGTTTCTGACTCACGGTTATTAACTGGTATTCTGACTACTCTATTGCCCTCTGGTGGTTTTGCTGCTAACTGCCCTCTGAAGTTTCACTGCTTGTAACTTCAGCTTCTCCTAGTGCAGTGTGACACCACATCTTATATTTATATGTCCTGTATGTGTGTATATCTTACATGTGTGTGTATGTCTATTATACAGTGGAGAAAAAGGATTTAGTCAGCCCCCGATTGTGCAAGTTCTCCCACTTAAAAAGGTGAGATTTGCCTGTAATTGACATCACAGGTGACCACAACTATGAGAGACAAAATGAGAAAACAAATCCAGAAAATCACCGCATCTGATTTGGAAGATTTTATTTGCAAATAGTGGTGGAAAAGAAGTGTTTGAAGTTGATCTCAATATTTTGTTCTATGTTCTTTGTTGGCAATGACAGAGGTGAAACGTTCTCTGTAAGTCTTCACAAGGTTGGCACACACTGTTGATGATATGTTGGCCCATTCCTTCATGCAGATCTCCTCTAGAGCAGTGATGTTTTGCGCCTGTCGCTGGTCAATTCCCTCCAAAGGTTTTCTGTGGGGTTGAGATCTGGAGACTGGCTAGGCCACTCCAGGACTTTAATGTGCTTCTTATGAAGCCACTCCTTTGTTGCCCTGGCGGTGTGCTTGGGATCATTATCATGCTGAAAGACCCAGCCACGTTTCATTTTCAATGACCTTGCTGATGGAAGGAGGTTTGCACTCATAATCTCACGATACATGGCCCCATTCATTTTTTCATGTGCACGGAGCAGTCGTACCGGTCCCTTTTCAGAGAAACAGACCCAAAGCATGATGTTGCCACCCCCATGCTTCACAGTAGGTATGGTGATCCTTGGATGCAACTCAGCATTCTGTCTCCTCCAAACACGACGAGTTGTGTTTCTATCACACAGTTCTACTTTGGTTTCATCAGACCATACGACATTCTCCCAATACTCTTCTGGATAATCCAAATGCTCTCTAGCAAACATCAGACGGGCCCAGACATATACTGGCTTAAGCAGAGGAACACGTCTGGCACTGCAGGATCTGAGTCCCTGGCAGCGTAGTGTGTTACTGATGGTAGTCTTTGTTACGGAGGCCCCAGCTCTATGCAGGTCATTCACTAGGCCCCCCGTGTGGTTCTGGGATTTTTGCTCACCCTTCTTGTGATCATTTTGACCCCACGGGGTGAGATCTTTTGTGGAGCCCCAGATCGAAAGAGATTATCAGTGGTTTTGTCTGTCTTCCATTTTCTTATTATTGCTCCCACAGTTGATTTCATCACACCAAACTGCTTGCCTATTGCAGATTCAGTCTTCCCAGCCTGGTGCAGGGCTACAATCTTGTTTCTGGTGTCCTTCGACAGCTCTTTGGTCTTCACCATAGTGTAGTTTGGAGTGTGACTGTTTGAGGTTGTGGACAGGTGTCTTTTATACTAATAACAAGTTCTAACAGGAGTCATTACTACAGGTAATGAGTGGAGGACAGAGGAGCCTCTTACAGAAGAAGTTACATGTCTCTGAGAGCCAGATGTTTTTAGGTGACTACTTATTTTCAACCATAATTTGCAAAAAAAAAATCTTCCAGATGTGGTGATTTTTCTGGATTTGTTTTCTCATATTGTCTCTCATAGTTGTGGTCACCTATGATGTCAATTACAGGCCTCTCTCATCTTTATAAGTGAGAGAACGTGTGCAATTGGTGGCTGACTAATGACTTTTTTTCCCCACTGTATGTGTACTGTATATAAATTTATTTAGCTGGTGACAAGTATTGAATACGTCACCAATGTCAATTATTTAAAGTTTGCCAGCGCCGTCTGCTGAAAACCATCCCCACACTATGATGTTCCCACCTCCACACTTCACTGTTGTTGGTGTTTTGGGGGTGATTTGCCTTTTGGCCTCCAAACATGGAGTGTATTATGGCCTCCAAAGAGTTCAGTTTTGTTCTCATCTGATCAGACTATATTGTCCAGTATTTCACAGACTTGTTTAAATGTTGTTTATTAAACTTTATACGAGCTGGAACCTGCTTTTTGTTCCGCAATGGAGTCTTTCGTTTATGCGTGCTTACAAGAGCGTGCATACAGGCCATGGAGTGGGAGTGTGTTACTTATTGTTTCCTGTGAAACAATTGTACCTGCTGATTCCAGATCTTTCTGTAGCTCTCCACAGGTGATTCTTGACTCTTGGACAATCCTTCTGATCTTTTCACACCTTTGTCTGAAATCTTGCGGGGAGCACCTGGTCGTGGTCGTTATATGATGAAAGAATGTTCTTTCCACTCCTGGATTATGGTCCCAAGAGAGCTCACTAGAGCCTTCAGAAGTCTAGAAATTCATCTATAAATAATGCCATCAGTATAGTTCCAAAGGTCTTTAGACAGCTCACTGGTTTTACCTATCATGAGATGTTTCTTGTGTGGCACCTTGGTAATGAGACACCTTTTTATCGGCCATCAGTGGAGCTAGCTGATATTATTTGCCACTAAGTGTCAGGATTGTTTTCTAATTACTGATAGATTTCAGCTTGTCAGGACTTTCCTTGGCTTTTTGCACCTTTCTTTCTTCATGTGTTTAATAATACTCTTTCCTTGTGTCATTTCTAATTATTAGAATATAGAATTATACTTAATTAGAAAATTGGTGACGTGTTCAATACTTATTTCACCCGGTATATATATCTATATATATAATTGCCTTATTCTGTCTGTCTTGCTCCAAAATGACGTCATTACAGTGATAACCGTCGCCACACCGCACGCGCTAAAGAGCCTGTGACCAACGGCTCAACTAACTGAACAGCCCGAACTACGGGCCAACAGGACGACGCCCGACACTTTTCCCTGCACCCACCCAGAGCCCCCACTCCCCGGTGAGTGCTGCACCCCCGGGAGTGCACAACGGAAACCCAGCCGACACATACCCACCGCTCGCCCAGGAGCCCACACCGGCAACCCAGCCGACACATACCCACCGCTCGCCTCTGCCCCCCGCACAAATTACACCACTCGGCTCCACCCACCCGCACTCCGCCCTCCGCATGTATGCACTGAACACACACACAAACACACACACGAATAGTCACCTGTCCCCAGCCCTACCCGGTTAGTGCTGCACCCCCAGGAGCCCACACTCCGACCTCCGCATGTATACACTGAACACACAGACACACACACACAAATAGTCACCTGTCCCCAGCCATGCAGTCCCCGGCACTGACGTCCTCAGCGCCATTGCCCCGCTCAGCTCCACCCCCCCACACTCCTCCCCCTGCACACATTATCCCGCTTGGCTCCGCCCCCCCAAACTCTGCCCTCCGCATGTATACACTGAACACACACACAAACCTGGATAGTCACCTCTCCCCAGCCATGCAGTCCCCGGCACTGACGTCCTCAGCGCCATGGCCCCACTCGGCTCCACCCTTCCCGAACTCCAACCCCTGCACACATTACCCCGCAGGATGGGGGCACATGTCAGGATGGTGGCTGCACCACAATGGGGGCACATACCAGCATTGGGCCACATCACAGCATCAGCCCACATATCAGGATGGGGGCCATACAAGGATGGAGACTAAACCAGGATGGGACACAGACCAGGATGCTGCATATAATTGCCTTATTCTGTCTGTCTTGCTCCAAAATGACGTCATTACAGTGAAAACCGTTGCCACACCGTGCGTGCGCTAAAGAGCCTATAAACCAATAAGCAATTATAAGAATATGCTAAATTTAAACCTAACCCATCCAGTCCATTCAGTACCTTATTATTCAATCTGCTAACCTACATACACATTCTAGACCACCCAATACTTTAGAATCAGGCCACCTTCTAATATATATATATATATGTGTGTATATATATATATATATATATATATATATATTTCTTTTACTGTATCTTGTATTGTGTATCTGTATAACTTGTATACACTGACAATCAAAAGGGTAACAATGTATGCACTTGTGGCTTTCCGGCTCCATATCTCTCCATCATCTATAGTTCTGTGCGTGAGATGACTTTCCTTTTTTTTTAGATACTATATGATGTGTGACTCCTCGTATGTCTGGTGCACAGTGGAGGTGACTGATTCTCCTTCTCTCCTAGGAATCTTCCCGACTGTCGTCCTGACCCATGAGCTCAGTTCACATCTGTCAGAAGTTCAGGAGTCGTTCCGGAGGATGGGAGTGAAGAACATGTTTGCTCTGGAAAACTACACTGCCAAAGACAACATCAAAACCCGGGGGAAACATGAGACCATCCTGAATTGTCTTCAGGGGATCCTCAAAGATGTGGAGTTCCGGATGCTGGAGGAACGCGATGCTATCGGTGAGAGAATCAACCGGAAGAGGTTCCTGCTGGAATTCGCACACAGGAGAGACATGGAACGCAGACAGGAAACAAAAAACGGCGTATGTCGTCTACTGTAGGGCACAGCGGGCGCCATTATTGACCACCTGTGATACCAAGCAGGAGCTTACAGATGCTTCTATAGGGAAAAAAGTGATTGTAGGTGAAACAGAGTGATGAGAATAAAACTCAACACAATAAACACATGAAAAGTAAGAAACATAACGTAACATATTTTGATCAAAACACGTTAAAGCCTCCAACGAAGTCAGGGTGACCTCAAATGGATGGTCCCTATCTCTGGTGACTCCGCTACATTTGCCCAGCCTTTTTGGGGTTTTTTTGTAGTATGTTTTGGGGCGTGTAGCCCCCTCCGAGCTGTGCACCCTTATACACCCCTTTTTCCCAAATGATTCCCAAAGTCTGGATCATATCTTTTCCCCATTTTAGAGGAGGCCGGTCTGGACACATGGAGGGGTCAATGGAGTTAGGGACCATCCATATTGAGGTCACCTTTTTGTCTTTGGAGGTTTTTACGCTTTTTGGTAAAAATGTTAACTAAGAACCTTACATCTCATACATGTACAGCAATATGGGAGTTCATGAATCATTGATCGCAGTGTGCTGACGCAGCGTGTACACGTGTGTCTGTATATTGGCCGTATAATGGATTTGTGCACCTGTACATTGTATTTGTACTAAAATTGTTTTATTGTTCTAGAAAAAGTAAATTCACCTGATGAAAAGCTTCTGTTTCTGGCTCTGTAAGTGTCAGTTCATCTTACACGTAGACGAAAAAGATAATTGGGACAGAAGTAACTGAAAAAAATAGAAAAGTGTAGAAAATACTAAAACAAAATTCATAAACACATAAATTGCATGTATGGAAAAAGTAAGTGCCCCCCGATGATCTCTAACATTAGACTCCATTTCAGCACATTGGATGACGAGGTCCTGGGCAGCGAGGACCTCTGAGGAAACATCGACTTATATCATCACTGAGTTGATGACATTTTTGGTATTACCGGACCTGGATCTCTGACTCTTCATGTAGAAGATTCCAGATACCGATAAATCTGGAGGGAGATGTAAAAAGACTTGAAGCAACTATCATCAATTCTTCAACTATCCAAAAGATCAAAAAGTAAAGACTTCACAAAACTTCAAACTGGACGACCAAGAAACAACAGTGTCAGAACACAAGATGCTGGAAAACCTCACTAAGAAGCTAGAACGTCATGAAACACTAAGCTATTACCAATTCTGGGGTCACGATCCATGAAATGATCAATATAGTGAGGCGCACACACTTAGATGGTGGATGGTAGAAGGAGACCCTTAGGCGGTAGTGCCCGCCCCCGTCGCAGCAGCGATATGTGGTGATAGCTGGCGTAGCGAAAGTTATCGCTACGCCAGCTTCACACACACACTCACCTGCCGTGCGACGTCCCTGTGGCCGGCGACCCGCCTCCTTGTTAAGGGGGCGGGTCGTGCGGCGTCACTGCGACGTCACACGGCAGGCGGCCAATCAGAGCGGAGGGGCGGAGATGAGCAGGATGTAAACATCCTGCCCACCTCCTTCCTTCCGCATATCGTACGGAAGCCGCAGTGAGGCCGGTAGGAGACGTTCCTCGCTCCTGCGACTTCACACACAGCGATGTGTGCTGCCGCAGGAGCGAGGAACAACATCGGACCATTGCGTCAGCGTAATTATGGATTACGCCGACACTGTACCGATGATACGATTACGACGCTTTTGCGCTCGTTAATCGTATCATCCAGCCTTTACACACTGCGATGTCGCATGCGATGCCGGAAGTGCGTCATTTTCAATTTGTCCCCACCGACATCGCACCTGCGATGTTGCAGTGTGCAAAGTGCCCCTTACAGTCCAGTAAGACCAACCGGAGAACTCAAGATCCAGGACCTCCTCCTGCATGAAGATCTCACCACTTCTGGGGTCACCATGTAGGAGGTGACCATTAGACAGTGGGGTACATATAATATTTACATGGGGTTTATAAGAGAAGACCACCAATCTTCAAGAAGACTATCAGGAGAACTCAAGATGCAGGACCTCCTCCTACATGAAGTTTTCACCACTTCTGGCATCACGACACATGTGATGACCAATACAGTGAGGAGCACACATCTAGTTAGAGGATGACAGACCCCCAAAGTTCAGGAAGCCCAGCCAGATAATCAAGATTCAGGATCTCTTCTTGCATGAAGCTTTCACCACTTCTGGGGTCACAGTGTAGGCGGTGACCATTAGAGAGTGGGGTACAAATATTTTCATAGAGGTTTACAAGGGATGACCAGGAAGACAATACGGAGAACTCAAGATGCCTCCTCCTCCAAGAAGATATTCTGCATGATTGAAGATAAAATATTGATGTGTCCACATATGATAAAAAATATTACATGGGGTGTACATACTTTTTCATGTGATTTTGTAGCAAGAAAAAGTTTATCACAATCATGCAGTGATGAGATGATAGTAGCAGTGGTTGTAATGATATTGTGACTTTTCTACTTTTGTCGGGAAGATTTCCCGCTCGAGCGTCTTCCCCTACCAGGGAAGGCGCGAAAGTGAAGCCCCGCCCCCAAAGAGGGAGTGCTAGAAAGAACCAAGGGGGGACGGGAAAAAGATGTCTGCGCCCGACGGAGCCGCTGGAGGAGCGGCGGTCACAGCCGCGGTGGCATGTAACTAGCGCTGCAGCGCGCAGGGACGCCAGGACTCTGCTGAAACACGTTCCTGGATCCAGCCGCAAGATGTGCCAGGAACTCCAGGCCCAAGTCCACTTCATGCTGGCGAAGTGGACGTCGGAGATGAAGGGCCTGGACCGTTTGGGCATCCGAAGTGGAGGTGGTCTCAGAGGAGCGGGTAAGCGACCCACGCCCCTATGTCCCCGAGGGATTGGTCGATACGGCTGAGGGGCCTGGCCTTCTGCCGTCCACCACGCTACCTCCCTCAATGCCCACGCCCGCAGCCAACGCCCGACCGACCCGTTACCCCTGCCACCGGTAACGGAGCCCGCAGCGTCTGTGGGAGAGGGCCCAGACCTGGGCCCCCTGGGCCTTACCTTTGTCACCGCCCTGGCACCCGTCCCGGCTTCCATCCCGGCTGCGACAGAGATGATGACGGCCCGGCAGTCCGCCCGGCCGCAACGGAGGCGACCCTCGCCCAGAAGTCCAGACACCCGGCCTCGGCTGAAGCACGCAGCTGCCAAGCGGCAGAGCAGGCCACGTCACAGCGGGGTCCCTCATTACTGAAGGTGCCGGTCGTAGCCGGCACGGAGGGACTCCAGCTGGGCCCGTCCCCCACACAGGCTGATCCAGAGCAGGCCACTGATCAGTGTGAGAGGCTAGTCGTGGCCGGCGCTGTGGGCACCCGGGTGGTCCTGGCTCCTGGGCAGGAGAGCGGATGTGCATGCCCGCGTTTATTCTGAAGAGAGTGGAAGTGGCAGCGGTCCTCCGTTGCAACCCAGTTGTCCCCGTTGGGACCCCCAGGACCGTGTTTCTGTTAAATGAATGAACACCAATCACCTGAGTTTGTCACCTGATCATCAACCAGTTGATTACCGTCCGTTGTAGGACAAGTTGTCCCCGTTGGGACCATCAGTGTGTTTATCTAAAACAGCCCACATGAGAAACTGCTCATGGACAAGGCCGAGAACTTGCAGGCCACCCACGAACTTGTGGGCTTGTAAATAGTTTTGTGGGCCGTTTTCCATACCGCCTCCGGAGAGGCAGATTGGAGGAGGGACCCATAGCGGAGCAGGCTGGGGTTCGGCCACCACTAGGACCGGTGGCCATGCTCCGGTGGGTCAGGGGTCCCCCTGGACGTGCGGTCCCCTGAAGTGACAGCCGGGTGCAAGATACCGTACCCGTTCCCGCTCGGGTAACCTGGACCAGGACTGGGGTAAAGAGGTGCTGCCCATTTCTTAGGGGCAGCATCAGGGTTCAGGTTATTTGGGTGGGAGAGCGGAAGAAAATGAACCCGTCCGTTTTAATAAAAATGTTATTGTTTGTAACGTTAAAGTACTGAGCCTGCCGTAAGGGAAGAACTGAAAAGAATGCTTATGTTGACAGTTGATATATTAATTTATCTTTTCCAGAAAAATAAAACCGGTGGTGGACGGGCAGCCCTCGGATGGTCTGCGTTTTACCAAGGGGGAGTGTGACGCCCTGGACTAGCCAGGTGGTCACAAATATAACACCACACACACCCCCCACCCTAGACCGTTACATCAGTCAGACAAAAACCTTTGTTGCCTCCCTCCAGGGTCTGATGTCCACACCAGGTGGGGTGGAGCCAGGCGGTTGGCCCCACCCACCGAGGAGTTCACAGGCCTGGAGGCGGGAAAAGGCAGTCAGTGCAGTGCAGTTCAGGAGTTTGAGTAGTGGAGTTGAGAGGAGTGAAACGTCTGCGTGTGCCTGGGTAGGAGCCCAGGCACTGACAGCAAGGTTGGCAGACGGTGGTGGCCGTCTGCAGGAGTGGTGGATCTTTGTGGAACCGTAGGACTGGGGTCGGGCAGTGGCCCACCGGTACCGAACCGGGGAGCGGAGTGAAGCTAAGCACACAGGCAGGGCCATCGGACCCCGACCAGGCTTGGAGCTGCCGATAATAGTCAAATCCGAGTGTGACAGGAACCCCGGGGGTTTCCTAACAACCAAGACCTGATAGAAGGCAACCGTCCGCACCGAGAGGATATACAGCCACCGCCACAGGCTAGAGATCCAAGGGCCAGCGCCTGTGGGCAACACGGGCTCCTACGGCACCTATACGCCGGGGAGCGGACTACTGGTGGGCAACCACAGGAGTCAGAACATTCTACCAGGTGCAGGGAAAGACAGCCACCATCAGCCGTCCGGGGAGAGCACAACAACAACACTGCAGCCGGCTGCGGTACCCGTCTATCCGGCCGTTTGGTTCACCAGAGACTTTGTCGTTGATTGTCTGAGTGAGTACACCAGTGTCATCTGGCGCCGCGCCGCGCTGTCCCTTCAACCCTGTACCCCAGCTATCCGGCCTCCCCGTTATACCATCGGGCCCCGGGATCACCAACCCCTGCCCACGGAGGGGACAACATCCTAGCTGCTCCCTACCATCTCTCCCGGGATCCCCATCACCAGTCCCGTGGGTGGCGTCACGGACCATCTCCCCCAAACAAACCATCCCTTTTCACTCACGGGTGAGGAGCGCTGCTCGTGTCGCGGGCGGAGGAGGGGACGCCGCGCTCTCCCACTGCTCGGGTCCGGCTGCCGCTGCTGCTGTGGCCTGCTGCTGCTCGGTGGCTCGAGCAATGGGCCGGATCCCGGGGACTCTAGCGGCGCTCCTCGCCCGTGAGTGAAAGGGGTTTGGTTGTTGGGATAGTTTATTGTCCGTGACGCCACCCACGGTTGTGGTGATTGAGTAGACACCACCGCTGCCCTGTCTGGGGAGCCCGGGAGTGGTGGTATGGAGCAGCCAGTTGTTGATTTTCCCCTCCGTGGGTAGGGGGTTTGGTGGTCCCGGGGCCCAGTGATGGGGTTGGGATGGTGGACAGGCGGGTATGGGGCCTGTGGTGGTGCAGGGGTGCAGAGGCAGCGCTGTGCCGCACGGCACGGAGGTACTCACGCAGCCAAAGGATGATGACAAAGTTCTCGGTAAACAAACGGCTGGTTGGACGGGTCCCTCGGACGGCTACGGTGCTGATGTTGATGGGAGCAGGGATGGGTCTTATGTCTCCTCCCAGCATGCAGCATGGGAGGGTTGTCTGCCACTTTCCCTGGTCGCAGTGTGTTCCTAGCAATGGGTGTAGTGTGGATTTACCAGGGGACCGGTGTTCACTCCCTTCCTCACCCAGAATGGGGCATCACACCGCTGATGGGGTGCAATGACCTGTGGCGACGGAAGCCTCAGGGGCGCCACAGAGGTGCAGGGGCGCAGGGGCAGCGCTGTGCCGCACGGCACGGAGGTACTCACGCAGCCAAAGGATGATGACAAAGTTCTCGGTAGACAAACGGCTGGTTGGACGGGTCCCTCGGACGGCTACGGTGCTGATGTTCCCTGCAGTTAGCGGTGACGGTCTCTTCCCTGCACCTTTGTACAGTCTTTTGATAGCGATGGATTCCCACCGGTAACCCGCTCCCCGACCTGGATATGAGCCGGAGGAGCCCCTTCTTGCCCGCAGGCGCTGGCCCTGGGAAACTGGTGCCTTGGCGGTGGCGGTGTCTCCCCTTAACGGTCGGACTGTTGCCTTCAATCGGGACTTGGTTGTTGGGAGACCCAGTGGTCCCCTTCACTGACGGATTTGGCAAATTATGGCGACTCCTAGCCTTGCCGGGATCCGAAAGGCCCCTGCCCTGGTGCTGACTGTTCTTTGTATACCGCTCCGGTACCGCCGGGTCATCACCCGTCCACGGTCCTTTCGGCAACCTCCGAGCAATCTCTCCTGCAGACGGTCACCGCCGTCTGCCAACCTTGCTGTCTCAGTCCGGGGCACACACCCGGACCAACTTCAGGCTTCTTGCTGTCGCTTTTCTCTGTCACTTCTTCCTTCTCTCACTACAACTCCACTGTTTTCTCTTCACACTTCATACTCTCAAACTCAACTCTCTACTATCTTAGCTCCACACTCAAGCTCTGCCTGAGCTAACTGCCTGGTTTTCCCGCCTCCAGGGCTGTGAACTCCTCGGTGGGTGGAGCCAACCGCCTGGCCCACCCCCTGGTGTGGACACCAGCCCCTGGAGGAAGGCAACAAGGATTTGAGTTTTGACTTTGTGTGTTCCTGCAGGGAATGTGGGGTGCATGTGGTGTTGTGACCTGTGACCCCTGGCTTGCCCAGGGCGTCACATTCCCCCTTAGCAAAACGCAGACCGTCCTCGGGCTGCCCGTCCAACACCGGTTTTATTTTCCTTTTGTTTTTCTGAAAAGATAAAAAACGGTAACATATATACAAGTAGAAAAACATCATCCCACATCGGGAGGTTCATTTCTTAAACGTTACGGTTTTAAACGGTTAACGGTTACGGTCTCCGCTCTCTCCCACCCAAGTAACCTGGCCCTGATGCTGCCCCTAAAACCCAGGCAGCACCCCTTGACCCCAGTCCTGCACCAAGTTACCCGAGCGGGATCTGTCCTTCCCCTCCAGAGGGTAGCCACCAGTTCCTGTGGTGGCTGGGCCCCAGCCTGCTCTACTGCGGGCCCTCCCTCCAATCTGCCTCTCCGGAGGCGGCAATTGCGGAAACGGTAACGGTAACACAACTTATTTACAAGTCACTAGCGTCTGTGGTTGCCCTGCAAGTTCACGGGCTTGTCCATAAGGAGTTCCTTATGCCAAACAATTTGCAAACGGTCCCCACGGGGACAACGGTGCCGGCAACGGCCGGTTTTCCGAATCACGGTAGACAATCAGGTTACTTTCCATTAATTGTTCATTTTCATTTTCAAAAACTTGCAAACAGACACACTGGTGGTCCCAACGGGGACTGGACAACGGGGTTCCGCTGCCCTACTCAGAGTCCTCGACTTCTTCTGGGGGAGGAGGTGCAGCACTTACACGGGACTCCTGGCTGCCCCTCAACTTTGCATCGAGGGTGAACCACCCCCTCTCCCCACAGTGCCGGGTATACTGGACCAAGTCACCCGGCATCAGGTTCCGACCGGGGTGCTCCTCTGGCAGATGAGCGTTCACATCCCGCCGGGCTATAAACACTTCGGCCACCAGGCCCGGTTCATATATAAATCCATAGCCCCGGCGGACATCAAACAGCCTCACCTGCCCCTCATACAGCGGGCCCCGGACACGGAAAGTCGCTTGTCTCAGACTCTCTTTTTCTCTGATTGCACGGGCCACCAGCTCCGCTTTCTTCCTTTCCCTTTCTTCAATCTCCAGGCCCAACGGTACCGGCTCCCTGTCCCAGTACGGCACTGCTGCGAGCTCCGGCGCACGGGTCGGGCCCCGCGGGAAATTTTGGACGCTGCCCACTGTTAGGGATCTGGGCGGCAGGTCCCGCGGCTTCTTGGCCTTGGGCGCCGCCTTGCAGCGGCAACCCGACGCAACCTCAGCCGAGGTGTGGGGGATGGGCACAGGGGCTTTCCGCGGTTGGGCCTTCGGCATGGAACGGGTTATCAGCTCCGGCTCGGGGGACTTCTCAGGGGATGCCTCCGGTTCAGACTTCGGGGCCTTCCATGGCAGCACCTCCGGTTTGCTACGGGCTCCGGCTACAGGTCGGCCCGCCGGGGCGGGCATGCTGGGTATCGCTACCGGTTGCGGTGGCAGCGGGCCTAGTGGCGGGGTCACGGCTTCCGAGACGGGTGGCGAGGGGGGTAACAGGGCGAGAGGGTTTAGACCGGGTCCCGCAGCCGCGATGACCGGCCCTTCAAGGGCATCGGGGCGTGGGTCACTCACCCTCCCTTCCTCAGCTTCCTCCTCGCGTCTCCGCACTGTCGCTATGACATCCGCCATGTCGGTCTCCCACTCCTCCATGAGGAGCTGCATCTTGACCTGCAGCCTTTGGTAGAGCTGCGCGGTCCGGATCTCCACCCACGCCGCGGTTCCCGGCGCGGGGGCTACGGTGCTTCTAGACGGCATCCACATGCTGCTGGCGGCCTCTCCCAGGAACAAGATGGTTGCAGGGTCCTGGCGTCCCTGCTTTTATAGCTGCGTTCACATGCAGCCAGCCACCATTCCGTCTCCCCTAGCCTCTTGCCGGCTCCTCTTCTATCGGGGTGGAGTTTTGGCCTTCGCGCCTCTGCTACTCGAGAAGACGCTCGAGCGGGAACTCTTCGCGCCAAAGATGGCGGCTTCTGAAATTTTCCAGCCGGACACCTCCGGCGGTCACAAGGCGCACCTCTACCCAACGGCAGAGCGGTAAGATCCTGTTCGTGACACCAAGTTGTCGCGGGCGGAGGAGGGGACGCCGCGCTCTCCCACTGCTCGGGTCCGGCTGCCGCTGCGGCCTGCCGCTGCTCGGTGGCTCGAGCGATGGGCCGGATCCCGGGGACTCGAGCGGCGCTCCTCGCCCGTGAGTGAAAGGGGTTTGGTTGTTGGGATAGTTTATTGTCCGTGACGCCACCCACGGTTGTGGTGATTGAGCGGACACCACCGCTGCTCTGTCTGGGGAGCCCGGGAGTGGTGGTATGGAGCAGCCAGTTGTTGATTTGCCCCTCCGTGGGTAGGGGGTTTGGTGGTCCCGGGGCCCAGTGATGGGGTTGGGATGGTGGACAAGCGGGTATGGGGCCTGTGGAGGTGACTCGCCCACCCCAGGGCTATGGGACACCCGGTGCCGGGCCGGACTAGTCCGGTGGTAGTCAGTGGTGGCAGGGCCCGGCTCCGTGGCTCTGGTGGGTGTCAGTTCAATATGTGGCTTATGAATTAAAGTTTGTGTTCGTGACGCCACCTGTGGCATGCGGCTATGAAGCCGCCGCTGCTGTGTGAGGCCTCCGGGATGATGAAGTGGCAGCAATGATGGTACTGCTCCCCACAGGTGGAGCAATGCCCGGGGCACTGTTGGTGCTCGTGAGAGTCTATGATGTAGTGGAAGTTTAAGCAGCTAAAATAACAGAGACCACTCCAAGGGTGCAGTTCAAGTTCTTTACTCACAATTCTTGTCGGGGCCCAGGGGCCCTTGGACTGCTGAGACCACTGTCAGGGACCTCCGCCATTTCTGAGTGATTCTGAGAGTAAAAGCCGGTACCCTTCACTTTAGTGTCTCTATCTTCTGCTGTCTTCCTTAGCCTTGCCTTTGATAGGATAAACCTGGCTTAGCCTCCACTACAGCCTCCAGGCTGAGGGGTCACCTGTCGGCTGATTACCCCTTTTCTGGAAGGTTTGCTATGGGTTCTGGCCCGGGGAGTTTACAACATTCCCTGGGCCTCGGTTTTTACTGTTTGGAGATGATCTTTGCACTCCTCCAGTCTCTAGGGACCGTCCCCTGTTGCAGCTTGGTCCCTCCACCGGTGTTCTTGTGGAACAGGCCACCGCAGCTCTAAACTGCCCTGGACAGCTATACAGACTACCCGTGGCCCTGCGACTCCTTCTGTTCTCTGCGTGGTGTCACCTGGACCTTCTGAGTCCCAGGATCTTCACCAGGAAGCGTCTCTTTCTTTCCTTACAGCTCCTGACTGACTTGGAGCTTTCTTTCCTTTCTCTTCTCCTCCTTGCCTGCCTCCTGCAGACCTCTTCCTCCTTCCGCACTCTCTCTCAGACTTCTGTTGCTTTCTCTGTGTGGACGCTCTGAGCTCACAGAGCTCCTTTCTCTTTCATAGCTACATGCTGGCTCCTCACTCTCTCACTCTCTGAGGTAAACTGAAACTCTGACCTTCCTCTCTGCTCTACACTCGGCTGGCTCCTCCCACCCCCCGGTTGCTAAGCTACCACCCTATGGGAGCAGGGATGGGTCTTATGTCTCCTCCCAGCATGCAGCATGGGAGGGTTGTCTGCCACTTTCCCTGGTCCCAGTGTGTTCCTAGCAATGGGTGTAGTGTGGATTTACCAGGGGACCGGTGTTCACTCCCTTCCTCACCCAGAATGGGGCATCACACCGCTGATGGGGTGCAATGACCTGTGGCGACGGAAGCCTCAGGGGCGCCACAGAGGTGCAGGGGCGCAGGGGCAGCGCTGTGCCGCACGGCACGGAGGTACTCACGGAGCCAAAGGATGATGACAAAGTTCTCGGTAGACAAACGGCTGGTTGGACGGGTCCCTCGGACGGCTACGGTGCTGATGTTCCCTGCAGTTAGCGGTGACGGTCTCTTCCCTGCACCTTTGTACAGTCTTTTGATAGCGATGGATTCCCACCGGTAACCCGCTCCCCGACCTGGATATGAGCCGGAGGAGCCCCTTCTTGCCCGCAGGCGCTGGCCCTAGGAAACTGGTGCCTTGGCGGTGGCGGTGTCTCCCCTTAACGGTCGGACTGTTGCCTTCAATCGGGACTTGGTTGTTGGGAGACCCAGTGGTCCCCTTCACTGACGGATTTGGCAAATTATGGCGACTCCTAGCCTTGCCGGGATCCGAAAGGCCCCTGCCCTGGTGCTGACTGTTCTTTGTATACCGCTCCGGTACCGCCGGGTCATCACCCGTCCACGGTCCTTTCGGCAACCTCCGAGCAATCTCTCCTGCAGACGGTCACCGCCGTCTGCCAACCTTGCTGTCTCAGTCCGGGGCACACACCCGGACCAACTTCAGGCTTCTTGCTGTCGCTTTTCTCTGTCACTTCTTCCTTCTCTCACTACAACTCCACTGTTTTCTCTTCACACTTCATACTCTCAAACTCAACTCTCTACTATCTTAGCTCCACACTCAAGCTCTGCCTGAGCTAACTGCCTGGTTTTCCCGCCTCCAGGGCTGTGAACTCCTCGGTGGGTGGAGCCAACCGCCTGGCCCACCCCCTGGTGTGGACACCAGCCCCTGGAGGAAGGCAACAAGGATTTGAGTTTTGACTTTGTGTGTTCCTGCAGGGAATGTGGGGTGCATGTGGTGTTGTGACCTGTGACCCCTGGCTTGCCCAGGGCGTCACACTTGATTCCCCGGGTCCGGCCCACCGCTCGAGCCACCGAGCAGCAGCAGTAGAAGCCCCGGACCCGAGCGTGGCGAGCGCGTCCCCTCCGCCCGCGACAGAGGCAGCCAGGACTATCACACCCGTTATTAACTATAGTGGGACAGATGATCTAAATATGATTCCAACTACACAAAGAAGACAGGAGCGGAGATGGAAATATGAGGACTGAGCCCCCACTCCTGGTGCCTGGTGTTAGTGTTTCACGGTTCCTGATTATTGATATTTTCTTAGTTCTTGGAACTGATCTTGGTGTATTTATAAAGTAAGAGGCTAAATGAGTCAGTACGAAAGTGAAAGCGTCTGTGATTCCTGGAAATGAGCTGACAAACCGGAGAGATGGGGAGCGGGGGGCAGCAGAGACCCAGCTGCGTGACATTCAGCCATTGCTGATGATAGAGGGCCAGCGCACCATTCTGTAGGGGAATCACCGATTACAAAGGTCTGCGACTTTCTATACCTCAGTGTATACTTACTTGGGCAGCTGTGCTTGTTTATCAGGGTGACGGCCATCTTTATTCATTATTCTTATACAGCACCATTTTATTCCATAGCTTTTTACAATTGTTATCTCGGACCTCTGCAGGACATTTTCTGGTTTTGCTGCCTGCAGTCCACAATCACCTCAACAGAACACATATCCCACTGCAGAGTTATATAGTCAGGAACCCGTGCGGGGGCGAACCTCGGATCTGAGCCATGACGTGGGATCCAGGCTCCGCTGGGTGATCCAGAGTACCGCGGCCACCACAGGATCACCATGGACGGTCCTCCAGGCCCACCTGTGACAAACAGAAACCACTCATAAATCCCGTGTGAGGACGGACCCCCAGATGTGAGCTGTGACCTGGGATCCAGGCTCCGCAGGGTGATCTGGTGGACCCTGACCACCACAGGATCACCATGGATGATCAGTCCATGTACGATCCTCCAGGTCCACTTGTTACCGACAGAAGCCGCTCATAAACCCCGTGTGAGGACAGAACCCCGGATCTGAACCATGACCTGGGATCCGGGCTTCACTGGGTGATCCGGAGGACCCCGGCCACCACAGGATCACCATGGCCAGTCCTCCAGGCCCACCTGTGACGAACAGAAACCACTCATAAACCCCGTGTGAGGACAGACCCCCGGATCTGAGCCGTGACCTGGGATCCAGGCTCTGCTGGGTGATCTGGAGGACCCCGGCCACCACAGGATCACCATGGATGATTAGTCCATGTATAATCCTCCAGGCCCACCTGTGATGGACAGAAGCCGCTCATAAACCCTGTGCCTGACCCTCCTGGGACCAGCGGACCTTACAGTAGTAGTTGTCATGTGACCGGAGTTCTCTACTAGAGATAAGAAAATCTCTCGACATTCTTTCTGGACAGATTCAATGAATTGTGATAAAAATGACTTCAGACGCATGGGAAACACAGAAGTTCCACTGACTGTCAGCACACATGATTGATGCTGTGTGCTCTTGTACATACCTGCCTCTGCCGGTTGTACTCCCCCTTCTCCCCTGATGAACTCTCTGATTTAACCTGGGAGGGAAACGTGTTGGGTGGGCTTGTTTTTCATTGGGGTAGTTGCCATACTTGGGTGCTGCCCTTGTAAGGGGGAAGCATATACATGGGGCACGACAGGGGTTAGTAGAAATTTTATTTGGACCCTGGACTGGCCGACCCTCTTTCCTCCCTGTGTGAATCATTCTATCCATTGGTTTATGCTCTGCTCGTGGAGAAGGATCGGGTGAGATCTATGCTATTTGTATTTATGTGTCGCCCAGGGTTATGGGGTACTTGGTCCCGGGCAGTGTATAACTGGGAAATGTCACTTGGTGGTTGTTGCCCAAGTCCGTGCCCTGGGTGCGTTTTGAAAAAAGGGTATATTTACAAGGGAATTAAATAACAGTTTATCACGTGACGCCACTTGCGGTGTGCGGCTATGTGGATGGAGCCGCCGCTGCACAGTTTTCACTACTGGTGCTGGTGTTAGTGGCAGCCTGGGTTTTAGGCCTCCACAAGCAGGGCCAGGCCTCAGAGGATGGGTGATGTAGATGGGTGTTGAAAGAAGGTATGAATGACCTAAGACTGACATCCTCAACAATTCGAACCTCCCACTCCCGTCTTCAAGATTTCTCACGAGCTGCACCAATGCTCTGGAACACACTACCAAGAGCAATCCGATTAATTCCCAACATCCACACCTTTAAGCGGGCCCTAAAAATACATTTCTTTAGACCGGCCTATCACCTCACTGCCCTGATCTAATCTAGTCCCTTTCTGCCCTTCATAACATTTACTTCCAGTTCCTGTCCCCTGGATCTTCTGGTTCCTTCATTTTCATGTATTTTTTACACTCTGTACCTGTATATATTCTGGCCAATGACGGGTCCATGCAGCTGGTTTTGAATCCCCTATTAAATCGATGGCTGGACCATATATGACAAGCTTTCCTCCCGTTCACCTTTTGTGCCTCCCCTCTGAATTGTAAAGCGAGGCGGAATATGTTGGCGCTATAGAAATAAAAATGATTATTATATTATCATATTAAATAGTTGCCAAGTGCAGAATTAAATAAAGATGCAGAAATTGCTGGACTTCAAAAATGTAAAAAGCGCAATAAACTACACAACGTGTCTTGTGCCAAACAATAGTCCGTAATATGTTACAATGCTAGAGACCGCGGAAACACAGAATATAAGCTCCAGAACCCTGTGCACGAAGGAAACCAATCTACATGTAGTAGTCAGTGAACGAGCACATGGGGGTGCAAACGTCTAACATGATAGAGGGGGCTGCTCCGGAAATCACAGCAGATAAGTAGTGGCTAAACTCAGGCCAAACACGTAAGTGAGAGGGATATATACGGATAACCATGAGTATTTACCAAGGTATAACAGAAGCACCAGGTTATGAAGGAGAAGGCGTCGCAATTCCTACCGTGCGGGCAGGGGCGTACATAGAAATCATGGGGCCCCATAGCAAAAGTCTGAATAGGGCCCCCCCCCGATAAAAAAATACAATAAAATATTAACATAACAAACAGCTCACATCTGGGGGGACATACAAGTTACTGGGGGCCGGCATACAAGTTACTGAGGACCGGCATACAAGTTACTGAGGGCCGGCATACAAGTTACTGGGGGCCGGCATACAAGTTACTGGGGGCCGGCATACAAGTTACTGGGGGCCGGCATACAAGTTACTGGGGGCCGGCATACAAGTTACTGGGGGCCGGCATACAAGTTACTGAGAGCCGGCATACAAGTTACTGAGAGCCGGCATACAAGTTACTGAGGGCCGGCATACAAGTTACTGGGGGCCGGCATACAAGTTACTGGGAGCCGGCATACAAGTTACTGGGGGCCGGCATACAAGTTACTGAGAGCCGGCATACAAGTTACTGAGAGCCGGCATACAAGTTACTGAGGGCCGGCATACAAGTTACTGGGGGCCGGCATACAAGTTACTGGGAGCCGGCATACAAGTTACTGGGGGCCGGCATACAAGTTACTGAGGACCGGCATACAAGTTACTGAGGGCCGGCATACAAGTTACTGAGGGCCGGCATACAACTTACTGAGGGCCGGCATACAAGTTACTGGGGGCCGGCATACAAGTTACTGAGGGCCGGAATACAAGTTACTGGGGGCCGGCATACAAGTTACTGAGGGCCGGCATACAAGTTACTGAGGACCGGCATACAAGTTACTGGGAGCCGGCATACAAGTTACTGGGGGCCGGCATACAAGTTACTGAGGGCCGGAATACAAGTTACTGGGGGCCGGCATACAAGTTACTGAGGACCGGCATACAAGTTACTGAGGACCGGCATACAAGTTACTGGGAGCCGGCATACAAGTTACTGGGGGCCGGCATACAAGTTACTGAGGACCGGCATACAAGTTACTGAGGGCCGGCATACAAGTTACTGAGGGCCGGCATACAACTTACTGAGGGCCGGCATACAAGTTACTGGGGGCCGGCATACAAGTTACTGAGGGCCGGAATACAAGTTACTGGGGGCCGGCATACAAGTTACTGAGGGCCGGCATACAAGTTACTGGGGGCCAGCATACAAGTTACTGAGGGCCGGCATACAAGTTACTGAGGGCCGGCATACAAGTTACTGAGGGCCGGAATACAAGTTACTGAGGGCAGGCATACAAGTTACTGGGGGCCGGCATACAAGTTACTGGGGGGACATACAAGTTACTGGGGGCCGGCATACAAGTTACTGGGGGCTGGCATACAAGTTACTGGGGGCCGGCATACAAGTTACTGGGGCCGGCATACAAGTTACTGGGGGCAGGCATACAAGTTACTGAGGGCCGGCATACAAGTTACTGGGGGCCGGCATACAAGTTACTGAGGGCCGGAATACAAGTTACTGGGGGCAGGCATACAAGTTACTGGGGGCTGGCATACAAGTTACTGGGGGCCGGCATACAAGTTACTGAGGGCCGGAATACAAGTTACTGGGGGCAGGCATACAAGTTACTGGGGGCTGGCATACAAGTTACTGGGGGCCGGCATACAAGTTACTGAGGGCCGGCATACAAGTTACTGAGGGCCGGTGTTAAAGCCGGGGTCTTGTTTCCTCTCAGGTAGCAGGGACGGACCGGCCGGTTGTGAGAGCAAGCTTAAAACACCATAAAGACAGGAATCTATAGTGAGTCAAATAGCTCTGCTCCTTTATTGAATCTGAAGGTTTCTTTATACCTTTCAAGCTGATTACACAATATTACACAATATGAGACATGTGATATAGTTACATAACTTCAGATAGATGCTAAATATAGTCACTATCCCAAATGACCATATTTGGCAGATATCATCACATAAGGAAAGGATTAATATTTCAAGCCAAAGAAATATGTAATAAAAAGTGTTTCAAGAGATGTGATCAATTTAACCTTGTCAAACAAGCTCCAGGTCAAGATGACCGTATAAACAATAAAAGAATAGCAGATGTGGAATAGAACATCAATTACTCATTCCAAGCTTTACTCATTCCAAGCTTGCATAACGGATTGTGTAACTGTTTACATAACTATATTAGAATATAATGAACTTTTGTCTAACTATTTGAGGAGTAACTATCAAGGAGACAAAATGGCTTCTCTAACAATTCCCCTCTTTTGATTAATTATGTTCTATCTCATCTGTCCCTTCCTATAGGGTAGACCGCAGAGACTTGTCCTACTTTCACAATACACTAGGCTTTCCCTACGCGCATCATGGGGCCCTGCCATTCAAACGTGCTCTGTGAGATCAGCCTACATGTCCCTATACCCATCCTATCTACTGTTCCTAGAGGGGAACATATACTTAAGGCTATATAAGGCTATATATGTAGTATAATATATGTATGTTCTACCAGTTTATTCATTATATAAATGTGGTATATGTTTGTATAGTCCTTGTAGTGTGTTTATATATCACACACTTTATGGTTTTTTTTTACACAATATTAAAGTTCTTTTCATGCTGATGTTCTTGCATCTTGTGGTCAAACGATTCCATAGGACTTCCACAGTAGGCACAGTTGGTTAAGTCTGCCAGGGTATCTTTGTCACATATCATACATCTGCATCTCTTTGTGGTTGTTATTCATACATCTGCATCTCTTTGTGGTTGTTATGGTCATCATTACTTGAGTTTGGAGGGATTTAGTATCAATAGCTTCTCTCTTTTGGGGTTTGCATGTTCCTGAAAAACAGCTACAATTAGCTCCTAGAATTTTCTTTACAATCATTACAAATAATTTTACCAATACTGCAATTACTAATATTATAAACGCTCCTTGAATGACATAGTGTATTATCCCTGTGATCCATCCACCTACACCTTTGAATAAATTCAGTGGGTTTAACCAGGAAAGCCATTCAGGGAAGGGTAGTTCACTTAATGCATTGGCTTCCTTGAATCTTTTTTTTAGTCTTTCTGCTCGGTCTATGTCATGTGTAACCTGCATCAGTCCTTCAGGGTTTATGAAGTGACAACATGAAGGTCCCACCACCTGACAAAAACCTCCACTAGAAGCAGTGAGATAATCAAGTACCATAGAATGTTGATTGGTAATGATGATGAGCTGTTTTGTGTAAGCTGATTCTATATTTATAGCATCAAATAATAGATCAGTCACATTATCAAAAATATCTCCTAGTTCTTGAATCATTTGGGCATTTCTCATGTTCCCCAATATTACTCCTAATGGACCTGTCAGTACCATTCCTGCCTGCATGTACCATGGTGTACTAAACAAATGCTTCTGTGTCTGTTTGCTGGATTCTGTGTCAGTATCACGTTTTGCAAGCATGTGTTGAGGGATGTTTTTGTATGGGAAATCATCCTCACTCCATACCAATGTTGCAGGTTCCAATCTAGCCAATGTACAGGTTCCCTCCGCTCCCTTTGGAATCCATCTATAAGCTTTTTCCCCACAAACAATGTAAATACCTTTTGGAAGTTCAAACTGATATTCACTTAGTAACGCCATTACTACTGATACAAATCGCAAGGTCTCATCATACAAACACCAAGAATCTTCTAAGTCAGTGGTAACTACTCTATAAAATTGAAAGGGCACACAGTATGGTTCTTTATCATTAGCTATTGACATATCTGCTGCTCCATCATCCAACTGCCCTTCTTCAACGTCTTCACTCATGTGTATTGCACTGCGACTTGCACAGGTATCAGTGTCACCATGTTCGAATCTATAGGCTCTGGTCCAGTTTGTTTCATGTATGTATCTTTGTAGGGATATACAAGGAGGTCTGGTACAATACGGATTTTGGTTTGGGGCATAACCCTTACTTTAAAACTAACTTTTAACATTTGATTGGGTATGGGGGTTACAAAACAAGACATGATATTAATATATATTCATGATACATTACAAATTTATTGTCCCACTGTTTATACCTAAAAGGAAAACAACATATAGAAAGAGAAGCAATACGCAATACTTCCCTAATGTCATTTCTTTAATCTTTGTGAACCCTCTTGCAGTGGGATGCATGGACTTTTACTGAGGTTGGTGTACTGAGTTGGACTTGGTGTAGATCCAAGTTTCCCCCACACGCCTCCAGACCGTCACCCAGTCCCCCAAACTTCAGAGAATGTGTGCCAGATTGGAAGGATCTGGAATGAAACTGAAATCAACTGTTTATTACATGGTATTACATATTTAATCAATCATCTTATATATCAAAAATTACACGTCTGATTACTGGATCTGTGAACAAAAATTGCATTTTGTACCTTTTTATCTTTTATACATATCTCACATATACAATTTCTATCATGTGCTTTTCTATCAATAACATAGCATTTTCTGCACTGGATTGCCTCTGACCAAGTCTGGAAAAAAAATCTACAGAACACGCACAAACTTGCATAACACTTGCTCATAGTATATCACTATAATTTATCTGCGGTCTCTGAGATGGGAAGAGCCAATGCAGGGTATTTTTCTATGAACTATACAGTTTTCCTTCTTTCATTATTTTGGGTAATTTTGAGCATATGTCTTACAAGTCTGGGTAAATCTGGACTAAATTCTGGTGTCACCCATACCTTGTCTCTTAAGACTCACATTAATATCCGTTTTTCACAGAGAATTCCTTATTAATTTATTGGTTACCTGGACCATCAATAAGAAGAGAGCTTATGGCAGAGAAATATTACCACCCTGTATCCACAGACCTCAGTCAGCTGGGCTTCCTGCGTCTCTATCTCCACTCCTCGCTGAATTTCTTGTACCTGTAGGGATTTAAGAACACAAGGAGTGGCAGACGTCACGGACGTGACAGGAGCCACCAAGGTGGTCTGTACAGGGAAAGATGGAAAACTCTCAACTCTAGGCCCAGTTATTGTTTCTTTGTTAACTACACCTGTGTAAGCATCTTTTTGTGCTCCATCACTGTCAGCTCAGGTCTAGACTTTATCTTCATTGTACCTGGCTTATTTAATAACAGGAGAGCAATAACAGGGGAACCTTCATTCGGGCTCATACGTATTCTACAGTTTTTCATTTCAGTTGACACTCAGTAAAGATCTATTGCTTATTTTTAACCATCCTACCCAGTTCTGCTTTTCCCATTCAGAGAGGGCCTCATCCTCACTGCCTTCTGTACTAATATAGGTAAGAAGGGAGTGGTTTAAATTTTAATTATTTCGTGCTGTGTAAGCCATAGCATTTCCAGTGCAGAAGCGACCAATCATCTGTAAAAACAAAGCTAAAAATATGTCATCATATCATTCTTACAACATTACCTCCAACCAGTTAATAGTCTTCAGCATTTATACTTTATATGGATATGGTCAAAAATACTGAACAAAACAATTATAACAAAACAATTATATTTTCAATTTTCTGCTTAATAGACATGTTTCATAGTGGCTATTACAAGGGAAGTGCTACTATACTACTAGAGTATATAATAGATAACCTCCTTTCCCCCCTTTTGTATATTTTTTCACTCAAAATTTTTGCTGGACAAATATACAATATACAAACAATTCAATATACCAACAATTCAAAGGTTGTGGGTTTTCGATACAAACAATTGTCTCTAAACTTTATTTATCATCTGTGTCGAATAACAAAGTAGCTGGATTAAATATTATGAGTAGAGCTACCTTACACTTTGCTAGTTAGTTCATTTAATAAATATTTTGTCAAGTATTAAATGAACTAATTACTACACTTATAGTGCCTTGTATTTCTATAGTATATTACCAAATTAACATTAACATACTTCCTTTGCACGGGTAACCACCACTAGAACATATATATATACATATATATTTATACATACATATCCCACTAGATGGTGTTTTTCCCTAAATTATAACAAAACAAATAAAATGAGATATCTTCCAGTGCCGGTGTAGAGGGAATTATGAATCCACAGAGAATGTCACTTCCTCAGCATCTCAAAACCCTCTTTTGCTTTTAGAGTCTTGCTGTTAACATTACATGCTGCCAACACATAAAATAGTTGGCTGCATTTTCTATTTTTTTTTTTTTTTTTATTTTTTTTTCCTGACACTGAAGGAATGACATTCCCCAACTCACAACTCACCAATTACTCCAGTCCTGTTCTTTTAAATAATTTTTCTACCTGCTTTGTGATGGCTTCCATTCTGCTTTCTACTCAGGGGATATTATTTTATACACAAATATACAGGTACCTTAATTTTGATGATGGTTCTCATTCAGCTTGCTTTCATCTATTTAAATCAAAGACATCATTACAACAAGCATAGATTCCGGCATTGGTCCTGTAACAATGATTCCAATTTTTTTATAATGAACTATTCTAGCATTTTTGTTTATTAATTAGTATAAGGCTTATTCTCATATCTATTATACTATCTATAATTTTTGCTAGTGGGAAGGGTTACCTGTGCAGCGGCTATGGGGCCATCTACAGGTTTGACCCTTAATTATTTGCTTTCTTGGGGGGCTGCCTATTTCCCAGTCCCAGTCTGTTATTTTTATGATTGCAACCTATATCTGTTCTAACAAATGCTCCCTTTCTCTGTACCTCCCGTTGTTGCCCTTTTCTTCTTATCCTGTAACAGTCCCGTTTATAGTGTCCCCTTCTTCCACATCCAAAACACAATCCCTTTTCTTTATACTCAAAGTCTGGCATATTATCCATTCTACGCTCAGTCTGTAATCCTTCCACTGATCTTTTTACCGCATTATCAAATGCTCTTGAGTGTATGTTTACCATTACAGGGGTTTGTTCCTGAGCTTTCTTTTTCATCATCTGATCTTCTATAGCTCTTATCATGTGCAATGATTGTTCAAGTGGTACACATTTATAGTCTATACATGTTCTTACTACTTCTTTTCTAAGATCTCTCCTTAACCCTTCCTTAAACATACCCTTAAAGAGCGCTATTTCCCTAAAGTCCTTTAAGTCATAACCATGTTCTTTAAAAAGGGAAACACATCGAGCACGATATTCGTCTACATTTTCATCTTGCCTTTGAAATATTTCTGAACACAATCTATCAATCATATTTTCCTCTGATAACTTAAGTCTATCCTTATCGTCATGGTCATTTATAAGAGGATGATGGCGTTCGGAAGTCCGGAGCCATGCTGCCACTTGAGCATGGTATCCGTGCCTCTGAATCCATTGGTAATTCTCTCGGCCGAACTGCTGCCACCGGCAAAAATCTAAACAACCTGTCTTAGGCATCCCCGCCTTCTTCAGTATTTTAGCACTGTTCTTAACTGCTTTCTCTCCATTCTCCATTCTGACCAAGTCAATCATTCTGAATCTTTGATCCATACTGTTTGACTTAGTAGAATGTCTGGTAAGACTGGTTCCCATAGTGTGGTAGTTAAAAGGTAGCGGCCCTCCACCTCACACTATCTGCTGATCTGCCCAAAGGGTAGCGATCCCTTGGCTAGCAGTTCAAGCGGTTGACTTATGTCCGCTAGCTACTAATTCCTTTCCGCTAGCTACAAATTCCCCTCTAGAATCTAGTATTTATCCACTAGCAGTCAACGGTGAACCCCTATCTTTCAAGGTAATCAAACCAGTTTGTCTTTCTTTCCTAATATACCACTGTCTAAGCTAGTAAAGACACATAAACAAATACAACACAACTCCAATTGCAATAGCTATATATTCCTCATTCATCAGAATCATCTGATGCTGACACCTCTATTCCTGAATCCACCCATGGTACAGGGTGTGCGTCTATTCTGATCTTATTCCCTGATCTTATGCTGGGGACACAAGATCCTGCTCGTTTTCGTGGTCTTGGTCTGCCACAGGCAGCACAATATTCACGCCAATCAGGATTTTGTTCTCCGCACACACAAGTCCATCCTCCTGGTCCCGTTACTAGGGCTGACTCCCAGAGAATGTAATCCAGTGGATCCTCTCTCATTCCTAGTCCAACAACTCTCTATATATCTTCTATTGCAACTTTACCTTCACATCACACAATGTTACTAAGCAAAGACAATGTTCACAAATCATATGCAAATCATATGCAGCTCAAACCATACCTCTAAACATCAGAGATGTAAAACAACTGTTAACAATATATACTAGACTAGATCTTCTGTTTTTGCCCATCTAGAAACAAATGACATACTTCTAACTCAGTTAATACACGGCATTCCAATTCTATGAGCTCTGTACAGCGAGTGCGGGTTATAAGGTCACAACGCTGCAGTCTCTTTTCTCCCCCCTTCACTTTTCACTGTAAGTCTCTGACTATACAGGGGAAAGTGACAGAATATTATTCACCTAAAAACAAAAAAACAACTTCAATATAATATATCAGATTGAAAAGGTAAGAAGCAGTAGCCAAGTATTATATGATTAGTTAGTGGGTTAGTATTGTGAAATAGATAAAGAAAGAAAACAGAAGAAGAAAAAGAAAGACCTTTAGCAGCATAATTTACAAAATGTACAACTTTGTTTTCAGCATATAGGACAAGACAAACAAACAATAAACATAAAGGCTACCTGAGGAATCGCGAGTTTCCTGTTTATATCCCCCGGAGACTGACTCGTGCTCTCTGCCCCCTCTTGAAGAGAAAATACGTTGAGATCAAAAAGATCAACTTACCTAGGTTTAGTATTTTCTGTTCAAGAAGCGAGGAAGAACGCTGTGTTCAGTCTTAGACGGATGGAAAGGGGAAAGTCTGTCTGGGTCCCAGTCATGGGGCTCGCTGAGGGCCTCCAACTGTTAAAGCCGGGGTCTTGTTTCCTCTCAGGTAGCAGGGACGGACCGGCCGGTTGTGAGAGCAAGCTTAAAACACCATAAAGACAGGAATCTATAGTGAGTCAAATAGCTCTGCTCCTTTATTGAATCTGAAGGTTTCTTTATACCTTTCAAGCTGATTACACAATATTACACAATATGAGACATGTGATATAGTTACATAACTTCAGATAGATGCCAAATATAGTCACTATCCCAAATGACCATATTTGGCAGATATCATCACATAAGGAAAGGATTAATATTTCAAGCCAAAGAAATATGTAATAAAAAGTGTTTCAAGAGATGTGATCAATTTAACCTTGTCAAACAAGCTCCAGGTCAAGATGACCGTATAAACAATAAAAGAATAGCAGATGTGGAATAGAACATCAATTACTCATTCCAAGCTTTACTCATTCCAAGCTTGCATAACGGATTGTGTAACTGTTTACATAACTATATTAGAATATAATGAACTTTTGTCTAACTATTTGAGGAGTAACTATCAAGGAGACAAAATGGCTTCTCTAACACCGGCATACAAGTTACTGAGGGCCGGCATACAAGTTACTGAGGGCCGGCATACAAGTTACTGGGGGCCGGCATACAAGTTACTGGGAGCCGGCATACAAGTTACTGAGGGCAGGCATACAAGTTACTGGGAGCCGGCATACAAGTTACTGAGGGCCGGCATACAAGTTACTGGAGGGACATACAAGTAACTGAGGGCCGGCATACAAGTTACTGAGGGCCGGCATACAAGTTACTGGAGGGACATACAAGTTACTGGGGGCCGGCATACAAGTTACTGGGGGCACATACAAGTTACTGGGGGCCGGCATACAAGTTACTGGGGGCCGGCATACAAGTTACTGGGGGCCGGCATACAAGTTACTGGGGGCCGGCATACAAGTTACTGGGGGCCGGCATACAAGTTACTGAGGGCCGGCATACAAGTTACTGAGGGCCGGCATACAAGTTACTGGAGGGACATACAAGTTACTGGGGGCCGGCATACAAGTTACTGGAGGGACATACAAGTTACTGGGGGCCGGCATACAAGTTACTGAGGGCCGGCATACAAGTTACTGGGAGGCGGCATACAAGTTACTGGGGGCCGGCATACAAGTTACTGAGGGCCGGCATACAAGTTACTGGGGGCCGGCATACAAGTTACTGAGGGCCGGCATACAAGTTACTGAGGGCCGGCATACAAGTTACTGGGAGCCGGCATACAAGTTACTGGGGGCCGGCATACAAGTTACTGAGGGCCGGCATACAAGTTACTGAGGGCCGGCATACAAGTTACTGGGGGCCGGCATACAAGTTACTGAGGGCCGGCATACAAGTTACTGGGGGCCGGCATACAAGTTACTGAGGGCCGGCATACAAGTTACTGAGGGCCGGCATACAAGTTACTGGGGGCCGGCATACAAGTTACTGAGGGCCGGCATACAAGTTACTGGAGGGACATACAAGTTACTGGGGGCCGGCATACAAGTTACTGAGGGCCGGCATACAAGTTACTGGGGGCCGGCATACAAGTTACTGGGGGACGGCATACAAGTTACTGGGGGCCGGCATACAAGTTACTGGGGGCCGGCATACAAGTTACTGGGGGCCGGCATACAAGTTACAGGGGGCCGGCATACAAGTTACTGAGGGCCGGCATACAAGTTACTGGGGGCCGGCATACAAGTTACTGGGGGCCGGCATACAAGTTACTGAGGGCCGGCATACAAGTTACTGGGGGCCGGCATACAAGTTACTGGGGGCCGGCATACAAGTTACTGAGGGCCGGCATACAAGTTACTGGGGGCCGGCATACAAGTTACTGGGGGACGGCATACAAGTTACTGGGGGCCGGCATACAAGTTACTGGGGGCCGGCATACAAGTTACTGGGGGCCGGCATACAAGTTACAGGGGGCCGGCATACAAGTTACTGAGGGCCGGCATACAAGTTACTGGGGGCCGGCATACAAGTTACTGGGGGCCGGCATACAAGTTACTGAGGGCCGGCATACAAGTTACTGGGGGGCAGCATACAAGTTACTGGGGGCCGGCATACAAGTTACTGGGAGCCGGCATACAAGTTACTGAGGGCCGGCATACAAGTTACTGGGGGCCGGCATACAAGTTACTGGGGGCCGACATACAAGTTACTGGGGGCCGGCATACAAGTTACTGGGGGCCGACATACAAGTTACTGAGGGCCGGCATACAAGTTACTGGGAGCCGGCATACAAGTTACTGGGGGCCGGCATACAAGTTACTGAGGACCGGCATACAAGTTACTGAGGGCCGGCATACAAGTTACTGAGGGCCGGCATACAACTTACTGGGGGCCGGCATACAAGTTACTGAGGGCCGGCATACAAGTTACTGGGAGGCGGCATACAAGTTACTGGGGGCCGGCATACAAGTTACTGAGGGCCGGCATACAAGTTACTGGGGGCCGGCATACAAGTTACTGAGGGCCGGCATACAAGTTACTGAGGGCCGGCATACAAGTTACTGGGAGCCGGCATACAAGTTACTGGGGGCCGGCATACAAGTTACTGAGGGCCGGCATACAAGTTACTGAGGGCCGGCATACAAGTTACTGGGGGCCGGCATACAAGTTACTGAGGGCCGGCATACAAGTTACTGGGGGCCGGCATACAAGTTACTGAGGGCCGGCATACAAGTTACTGAGGGCCGGCATACAAGTTACTGGGGGCCGGCATACAAGTTACTGAGGGCCGGCATACAAGTTACTGGAGGGACATACAAGTTACTGGGGGCCGGCATACAAGTTACTGAGGGCCGGCATACAAGTTACTGGGGGCCGGCATACAAGTTACTGAGGGCCGGCATACAAGTTACTGGGGGCCGGCATACAAGTTACTGGGGGCCGGCATACAAGTTACTGAGGGCCGGCATACAAGTTACTGGGGGCCGGCATACAAGTTACTGGGGGACGGCATACAAGTTACTGGGGGCCGGCATACAAGTTACTGGGGGCCGGCATACAAGTTACTGGGGGCCGGCATACAAGTTACAGGGGACCGGCATACAAGTTACTGAGGGCCGGCATACAAGTTACTGGGGGCCGGCATACAAGTTACTGGGGGCCGGCATACAAGTTACTGAGGGCCGGCATACAAGTTACTGGGGGGCAGCATACAAGTTACTGAGGGCCGGCATACAAGTTACTGAGGGCCGGCATGCAAGTTACTGGGGGCCGGCATACAAGTTACTGGGGGCCGGCATACAAGTTACTGGGGGCCGGCATACAAGTTACTGAGGGCCGGCATACAAGTTACTGGGGGCCGGCATACAAGTTACTGGGAGCCGGCATACAAGTTACTGGGAGCCGGCATACAAGTTACTGGGAGCCGGCATACAAGTTACTGAGGGCCGGCATACAAGTTACTGGGGGCCGGCATACAAGTTACTGGGAGCCGGCATACAAGTTACTGAGGGCCGGCATACAAGTTACTGGGGGCCGGCATACAAGTTACTGGGGGCCGACATACAAGTTACTGGGGGCCGGCATACAAGTTACTGGGGGCCGACATACAAGTTACTGAGGGCCGGCATACAAGTTACTGGGGGCCGGCATACAAGTTACTGGGGGCCGGCATACAAGTTACTGGGGGCCGGCATACAAGTTACTAGGAGCGTATATACACATTATGAATTATTCTTTATTCTAGCCAGGCTCTACATCTACCAGTCCAGTAAGTAGACTATTGCCAGGCGTGGATCCGTCTGCAGAGCACCAGTCTAGGCAGTGCTGTGCGCCTGTTTTGTGACTGTGTCCATCTGAGTCTCTGCCGGGTGCTGACATCGCGCTGAGCCGCCTGTGAGCAGAACAACAACCAATGCTGTCGCCCGCCCGCCTGCCTCCAAAGCTCCTCTCTCTGGCTGTATGTCAGCCAGGGGCACAAGCAAGTTGAGCCAGAGAGAGGAGCAACAGAGCAGGAGCAGCTTCTAGGACACTGCAGTGTACACGACGCACCGGCGCTGAGCTTTAGACACTGACAGTCTGACACTCAGCCTGGCTGGGAATCAGGAGCTGGCTGGCAAATTTGAAGAGTGGAGACATTGGTTGGAGGGGGCTAGACATCAAGTTGTGGTGCTTACGGACCACAAGAATCTTACCTATCTGGAATCTGCCAAGAGGTTGAATCCTCGGCAGGCCAGGTGGGTTTTGTTTTTTACCCGGTTTAATTTTGTGGTCTCTTTTTTGCCGGGCACCAAGAATGTTAAGGCCGATGCCCTTTCCAGGAGTTCCTGCGCTGCCTCTTTGGAGGTTGTCAAGCTGTCTACTATCCTGAATGATGGTGTAGTTTTCTTGGCTATTTCGCCTGATCTGCGGTTGGCACTGGCGGAATTTCAGGGGGATAAACCTGAGAGATGTCCTACAGGGAAACTGTTTGTCCTGGACCAATGGAGAGACCGAGTTGTCTCTGAGGTTCATTGCTCTGTTTTGGCGGGTCATCCTGGCATTTTTGGTACTCGGGATCTTGTGAGCCGCTCTTTTTGGTGGCCTCCCTGTCCCGAGATGTCCGTCGTTTTTTGCAGTCGTGTGGAGTTTGTTCTAGGTCCAAGCCCTGTTGTTCACGTTCTAGTGGGCTATTATTGCCTTTGCCGGTACCTAAGAAACCTTGGATGCACATCTCTATGGATTTTATTTCGGAGCTTCCCGTCTCTCAGAAAATGACTGTGATTTGGGTGATCTGTGATAGATTCTCCAGATGGTCCACTTGGTTCCCCTATCTAAATTGCCATCTTCATCACAGTTGGTGCCTTTGTTTTTCCAACATGTTGTTCATTTGCATGGTATTCCCGAAAAACATTGTTTCTGACAGAGGGGTGCAGTTTGTATCCAGGTTTTGGAGGATTTTTTGCTCCAAATTGGGTGTTCAGCTGTCTTTCTCCTCAGCGTTTTATCCTCAGACCAACGGTCAGACTGAAAGGGCTAACCAGACCCTGGAGACCTATTTACGGTGTTTCTGCGGATCAGGATGATTGGGTTTCGTTTTTGCCTTTTGGCTGAATTTGCCCTTAATAATAGAGCTAGCTCTACCACATTGGTGTCCCCCTTTTTCTGCAATTTTGGGTATCACCCCAAGTTCCTCTCGGGGCAGCTTGAGGAGTCTGACTGTCCGGGGGTGGATTCGGTGGTCAACAGAATGCAGCAGATTTAGGGGCAGGTAGTGGATAACTTGTTTCAATCCCAAGAATCTGCCCAGAAATGTGCCAACCGGCGTCGGACTGTTGGTCCCTGGTTTAAAGTGTGGGACATGGTGTGGTTGTCCTCTAAAAATATTCCTATGAGAGTTACAGCTCCTAAATTTAAGCCCAGATTTATTGGACCTTATAAGATTTCGGAGATTATTAATCCTGTATCTTTCCGTTTGACTCTGCCTGCGTCATTTAAGATTCACAATGTCTTCCATAAGTCCTTGTTGAAGAAACATGTGGAGCCAACAGTTCCTGCAGCAGCGCCTCCTGACCCTGTTTTGGTACAAGTGGATCTGGAGTATGAGCTTGAAAAAATTCTGGATTCCCGTCGCAGTAGGCGTCAGCTTCAGTACCTTGTGAAATGGAAGGGTTATGGGCAGGAGGATAACTCTTGGGTTGTGGCTTCTGACATTCATGCGGACAGGTTGGTTCGCGCCTTCCATCATGCTCATCCTGAGTGACCCGGTGGCGTTGGTGAGGGTTCGGTGATCCCTCCTCAAGGGGGGGGGGGGGTACTGTTGTGAATGTCAGTTATGCTTTTGCTGCTGTGAGGCTCCCTCTTGTGGCCAGGGATGGTTTGGACAGAGACCAGGTGTGCTGGAGCAATGGGCGTTTCCATTTGCTAACTCTCTGCCTATTTAAACCCTGGTCTGCTGGCAGGCTATGCCGGATGTCAGTTGTTCTTTGTTCACCTGCCTGCTTCATCCTGCTCCAGACCACATCTACCCCAGATAAGTGCTTGGCTCTTTATTTGTTGTTTGGTTCTTTTTGCTCTTATCTGAGTTTGTCATTTGCTGTGGTTATTGTCGGTTTATTTGCATGCAGGGATCTTCCCTCTCAGTTGCTTAGCTGGGAAGCTCCCTGCAGCTATGTTTGGAGCATTGCTCCTATTAGTCCATGTGTTTGTTGCTTCTTGAATTTGTAATGGTTCCTACTTTCTGTTCATTGGTATGACAAGAGCGCCTGGTATAGGACGGAGTTCAGATCTAGCGATCTGAGGGCTTTTTGTACTATCAGGTTATTGGATTTTTGCAGGGTTTTTCTCTGGCCACCATCAGTCCCTTTCCTATCCTGTCCTATTTAGTCAGTAGGGCCTCACCTTTTGCTAATCCTATCATCTATCTGTGTATTGTGTTTTCCTATATCACCGCAGTCTTTGAATGTGGGGGGCTAGCTATTCTTGTCTATTTTCTGAGGCAGAGAGTTATTCATCTTTCCTTCCTTTAGGATAGCTAGTTCTCCGGATGGGTTCGCAGTGCACAGGATGTTAGTTCACCCCTCGGCTACTTCTAGTGTTGATGGTTAGTAAGGGAATGGCGGCCAGATTAGTTGACAATGCTCGTCACCTTTTACCAATCATTTATGGTGGTCTTACATGGTTCTGGATCATAACACATGGTACACATTGGGTAACTAAGCAAAGCGCTTTCCATAGTTACAGGACTGTGTACCATGGTTTCCAGTGTACGTCGGTAAGCTGGTAACCATGGTACACATCGGGTAACTATGCAAAGTGACAGTGCTGGTTCATATTTTGCTTGTTGGTCTCCCACTGTGCAGCATGCATCGGCGTGTTTGACAGCAGGAGACCAACGATCTGATTGGGCAGGGAGCTGGCGTACGCTGGTAACCATGGTACACAATCAGGTAACTAAGCAAAGCGCTTTCCATAGTTACCCGATTGTGTACCATGGTTACCAGCGTACGCTGGCTCCAGCACACGTGTGCCGGGAGCCAGGGTAAGCTGGTAACCATGATAAACATTGGGTAACTAAGCAAAGCGCTTTCCATAGTTACAGTATTGTGTACCATGGTTACCAGCGTACGTCGGTAAGCTGGTAACCACGGTACACATCAGGTTACTATGCAAAGCGACAGTGCTGGTTTATTTTTTGCTTGTTGGTCTCCTGCTGTGCAGCACGCATCGGCGTGTTTAACAGCAGGAGACCAACGACCTGAATGGGCAGGGTAAGGTAGTACCCATGTTACACATCGGGTAAGTAAGCAAACCGCTTTCCATAGTTACCCGATTATGTACCATGGTTACCAGCGTACGCCGGCTCCGTCACTATCCCAGCAACGCAAGGGTATGTCTCGGCTGGGTTGCCGGTGTGGGCTTACGGGAATGAAGCAGTCACCTGGGAGTCGGGGCTCTGTGTGGGTTCGGGGAAAGGTGTCGGGCGTCGTCCTGTCGCGCAGTAGTTTGTGCTGTTCACTTAGCTGAGCCGTTGGTCGCAGGCTCTTTAGCGCACACGCTGTGGCAACAGTTGTCACTGAAATGACGTCATTTTGGAGCAAGACAGACAGACAGACTAAGGGAATTATATATATAGATTGCATTCAAGACCACACGTTTGCAGCTAGAAGTCATTTACCACATTAACAATGTATAGAGGGGATTTCTGTTTAATTTAATGTTAGATTCATTAAAAAAATAAATAAGGAAAAATTATTATTATAAATATCTAAGTGACCCTAAACCTTTGAACTGTAGTGTATACACATTTGCTGTCTTAGGGGCAGGAGCACGACCCCATGTTGCACAGCGGCCTCTTCTGTGGGATCTGTCACAGATTCTGCATGGAGTTTAGAACTGACCTCTGTGTATTTGGAAGGTAAGTGGTTAAAAGAGTCAGACGAAAGTGAAAGCGTCTCTGATTCCTGGAAATGAGCTGACAAACCGGAGAGATGGGGGCAGCACAGCCCAGCTGCGTGACATTCAGGCATTGCTGCTGTTAAAGGGCCAGCGCACCATTCTGCAGGGGAATCACACTACAAAGGTCTACGACTTCCTATACCTCGGTGTGTACTTACTGTATACTGACGGCCATCTTTATTTATTATGCTTTCCTTACACAGCGTTATTATATTCCACAGCTATTTACAGTCGTTATCTCGGACCTCAGCAGGACATTTTCTGGTTTTGCTGCCCCATTCGACAATCTGCTGCACCGACACAGAACACATATCCCACCACAGAGATATATAATCAGAACCCTGTATCTGTGTACTGCCCTGTGCTCGGCAGCCGAGCCGCTCGGATCCGGACCTTCAGTGGGTGGCTCGAGGGTCTCCGGACCTGGGGGTCCTGCGGTCACGTCAATCAGAAAAGGTTTGGTGGTTTGGGGACATAGGTGTACGGCCGGAGCCATGTTAAGTTTGTGACGCCACCCACGGGATGTGGTGAAGGTGGACACCACCGCTGCAGTTACGGGGCACCCGAGGGAGATGTTACGCAGCAAGTTGTTAACCCCTCTGTGGGCAGGGATGGTGGCCCCAGGACCCGTTGGGGATGTTTGGCGGTGCAGGGAGATGGGCGGCCAGAGGGCACTGATGTACTCACTATTAGTAAACACACGAGTCTCTGGTAAACCAAGGTGATGGTGGTTGGTGCCCACAGCCGGCTGCAGTCTGGTCCCCCACCCGGTTGGTGGTCTACGTCTTTCTCCTGCACCTGTTTGTGATGGTGGACTACCTGCGCCTGCAACGTCAGGAGTCCGCTCCTGGCTTGTGGTTGCCTGAGGAGCCCTTTGCCCGCAGACGCTGGCCCATGGGATCTCTGAGCCGTGGCCGTGGCTTTCTATCCCCCTCGTTGGGCTGTTGTCTTCAGTCGGGACTTTGGGTGGGACAGGACCTCTAGTCCTGGCCGCAATCAGTTAATTAGCTAGCCCCCAGTAGCTTCTGGATCTAGCTTCAGGGTCTGAGTACCCCCCTTTGTGCTCCGGTTTCCGAGTTGGTTCCCCGGGTCGGTACCGGCGGGCCACTACCCTGTCCCGGTCCACCACGGTTCCACCGAGCCGTCTTCCTGGCTCCTGCAGACGGGGACCGCCGTCTGCCTCCTAGCTAGCAGTACCAGGGCTCCTACCCTGGCACCGGTTCAGTTTGGGTCTTTCCTCTGCTGGAGCTGCATACAGCTCCAGCCCACACACCTCTCCACTCGACCTCTAGACTTGAACTCTAGGACCGAACTAAACTTTCCCACCTCAGGATGTCTGAGACTCCTTGGTGGGCATCTTCCAACCGCCTGGTTCCGCCCCCTGGTGTGTCCATCAAGCCCTGAGGGGGGTGACTAGGGTTTTATATGTTTGGCTGCTGTCACCTGTTAGGGAACGGTGTAATGCGGGGCCCTATCTGTGACTACCTGGCCCGGCCAGGGCATCACATCTGCCTCCAGCCTCCTCCAGGTCTGTCTGTCTGTCTCCAGCCTTCCCCAGGCCTGTCTGTCTGCCTCTAGCCTCCTCCAGGTCTGTCTGTCTGTCTGCCTCCAGCCTCCTCCAGGTCTGTCTGTCTGCCTCCAGCCTTTTCCAGGTCTGTCTGTCTGCCTCCAGTCTCCTCCAGGTCTGTCTGTCTGTCTGCCTTTAACCTCCCCCAGATCTGTCTGTCTGCCTCCAGACACATCCAGGTCTGTCTGTCTGTCTGCCTCCAGCCTCTCCCAGGTCTTTCTGATCGTCTGTCTGTCTGTCTGCATTCAGCCTTCCCCAGGCCTGTCTGTCTGCCTCCAGACTCTCCCCAGGTCTGTCTGTCTGCCTCCAGTCTCCTCCAGTCTGTCTGCCTCCAGCCTCCTCCAGGTCTGTCTGCCTCCAGCCTCCTCCAGGTCTGTCTGCCTCCAGCCTCCTCCAGGTCTTTCTGCCTCCAGCCTCCTCCAGTCTGTCTGCCTCCAGCCTCCTCCAGGTCTGTCTGCCTCCAGCCTCCTCCAGGTCTGTCTGCCTCCAGCCTCCTCCAGGTCTTTCTGCCTCCAGACGTCTCCAGGTCTGTCTGTCTGCCTCCAGCCTCCTCCAGATCTCTGTCTGTCTGCCTCCAGCCTTCTCCAGATCTGTCTGTCTGTCTGCCTCCAGCCTCCTCCAGGTCTGTCTGTGCTCCCCCAGCTATGTCTATGCCTTCAGCAATATTTGTGCCCCCAGCTATGTCTGTGCACCCCAGTGATGTATACACCCCCAGTGATGTCTTTGCTGACCAGTGATGTTTGTACCCCCAGTGATGTCTATGCTCTGCTGCTTCCTTAGTGATGTATATTCCTACCAGCCCTCCCCTGCAATGTTTATGCCCCCCAGCTATGTCTTTGCTCCCCAACAATCATGTATATACCACCGGTGATGTATGTACCCCACAGTGATGTCTATGAAAACAGCCACGTGTATGCCCCGCAACTTTGCTAATGATGTATATTCCTCCCAGCTCTCCCCAGTGATGTATTTGCCTTGAGCATCTCCTTTGATGTCTCTGCCCCCATTCTCCCTAGTCATGTCTATGCCCCCCCTGCATCCCCAGTGATCTATATTCCTCCCAAATCTTCCCTAAGATGTATTTGCCCCCATCCCCTTCTGTGATGTATATACAGCAGTCACAGCCAACTGAAACCTGGAAAAGCAGTTGTGAGAAGCAACAAGATCAATATCACTTAACATCACAGCTGGACCAAAGAGTAGAAGCTCCGGCCACCACAGTCAGTGTGACGAAATATATTAGGGTAATTTTCAAGCTGATCATTTTTTGCAGCCCCCGAAGGTTGGTAGAAATCTCCAAAAGGCCCCCAGCAGAAAAAAGGTTCCCCACCCCTGATGTGCAAGTTCAGGCAAATCTCAAAATTGATTTTTTTTGGCGGATTTGCTCATCCTTAGTTCCTCCTACAGATCATCATTCCTATGAAATCATCATCAACCTCCTGCTTGGGTACAGACCTCTGTGAGGTCAAGGCTATCCTCAGTGACAATCTGAGATGGAGACTTATGGGTACTTTGCACACTACGACATCGCAAGCCGATGCTTGCGATGCCGAGTGCGATAGTCCCCGCCCCCGTTGCAGCTGCGATATCTTGTGATTCCTGCCGTAGTGAACATTATCGCTACGGCAGCTTCACATGCACTCACCTGTCCTGCGACGTCGCTCTGGTCGGCGATCCACCTCCTTCCTAAGGGGGCGGGTCGTGCGGCGTCACAGTGACGTCACACGGCAGGCGGCCAATAGAAGCGGAGGGGCGGAGATGAGCGGGACGTAAACATCCCGCCCACCTCCTTCCTTCCACATTGCAGCCGGGACACAGGTAAGCAGATGTTCCTCGCTCCTGCGGCTTCATACACAGCGATGTGCGCTGCCGCAGGAACGAGGAACAACATCGTACCGTCGCTGCTGCTAAATTATGGAAATGTCGGACCCTGCACCGATCATAACATAACGACGCTTTTGCGCTCGTTAATCGTATGTAAAAGGATTTGCACACTACAACATCGACAGCTAGGCCGGATGTGCGTCACTTTTGATTTGAACCCACCGACATCGCACCTGTGATATCGTAGTGTGCAAAGTGCCCCTTACAACGCAATCTGACGAAAGGAAGGGGAAAATGGCTTCATATATCTATGATGTCCTTTATGATGTCATAATAGCATTTCATGTTCTTCTTCACTACTTTGCCCTAATGTACCAAGGTTGTAGCCTATTCTTCACAAGACTCTACCTTCTCTTCCCACCATTGTGCAGAGTTATAGAGAAAGGTTTGAGCTTCCACTCCATGGATAAAGCCTTTGAAGGTGAGCCTAGACAAGATTAAGGCTGCTTTCACACCTCCGGTTTTAGCAGAGGTGGCCAATCCGGCTCTAAAACCTATGCAACAGATGCGGCGACAAAACCGTAACCTTTGCATAAGTTTTTGACATGTGGCCCGTCCGGTTTTTACCGCTTGCGGCAGGCTACTGAGCATGCGCAGTGGAAAAAACCGCATGCCAGGCAACGTTCCATCCGGCCGCCGCATCGGCTAAATCTGCTGCATGCGGCAAAAACTGGATGGAACGCAAGCCCATGTGGCACAATACGGTACTAATGTAAGTCTATGCAAAAAAAAAACCGCAACCGGCGCAAAAAAAACCGGTTGCATTTTTTCTGCAAAGCGCCAGAGTGTGCCGCACAGGAAAAAACGGATGTGTGAAAACAGTCTTAAGCTGCTGGTCTACATTGGTCTTGTCTTGTGGGTCGGTGTAAAATGGCATAATTCATAAAGGTGCCTCTTGGGAAACTCCTACTACTACCAGTACTTCAGTCCAAATTATTTCTTTCCGGTTGTTCCTCTTACAATCTGAGGATTTGACCTGATGAAGGACGGGAGGATGCCTTAGAATCTGCATCAGAAGAGCTGGAGTCACAAGGTTCCACTATAAAGATACATCCATGTTCCCTACATATGGAGTGCTCACAAGTGTCACTGTACAGGGGGAGACGTTACACACAGCACTGCAGGCCCTTTATTTCAAGAACAGAGGGTTTCATCTGTAAATCATACAATAGTGATCTAGACTCAGACCTCTACATGTACCAGTGTTGTGTTTGTTCCAGCAGGACCGAGCAATGTTGACATTAAAGGGTGCTTTACATGCTGCGACATTGCTAGCGATGTTGTGAGCGATAGCACCCGCCCCCGTCGTTCGTGCGACATGTGGTGATCGCTGCCGTAGCGAACAATATCGCTACGGCAGCGTCATACGCACATACCTGTTCAGCGACGTCGCTGTGGCCGCCGAACAATCCCTCCTTCAAGGGGGAGGAGCGTTCGACGTCAATATAAAGATAAAAAAATAATGACGTGGGGTCCCCCCCATTTTCTAAAACTAGTCAAGATACAGCAGAAACCTGGGACCTGATATTATTAAGGTGGGAAGGGCCATCGTTATTTGGCCCTTTCCAGCCTAACAATAGCAGTGTGCAGCCACCCCAGAAGTGGTGCATCCATAAGATGCGCTAATTCTGGCGCTGGACCCAGCTCTTCCCGTTGCCCTGGTACGGTGGCAATTGGGGTAATACGGAGTTAATAACAGCCCACAGCTGCTACTAAGCCCCAGCTTAGTGATGGCAGGGTTCTATGAGACAACCCCCATCACTAATCTGTAAGTGAAAGTGTCACGAACCACCGGGGGGGTCACTCAGAAATCCCCCGTGCTGGCCACCAATGTCACGATCGGGGGATAACAAGCGGGGGTCACCCCTCCTTTATACCTCCCGACCGACAGACAGAGCACGTGACGCGCTCTCTAGCGCCCCTCTTATAGTCAGGCCAATTATGGAATTGCCCGAAAATAAGCAAGGAGGCCGCTATTCTCCTGTGCCGATGATTGAAGGGTCCCCGGTGAGAGCAGGGTATATATTCCTCCGACTTCCGCGGACGGAATATATAAGAACCTCCTCGCCTCTCACTGGCTGCCCCACAATGATCCTTGGCACACACTCGCTGCCACCAACCGATTTACGGTAACTATTAGCCGAACACACAGACGTGGGATTCAAGATCGAAATAACAGAACAGCCCAAGATTAATTATAGAATTTAATCAGCCTAAGCCACACTAGAAACTACAATATATACATTACGGAATCTACAGAATATACAGTTATGTCAGAGAACAGTTACAGATAAAGCATGGTTTACAAACAGGCATACACAGTTCGAGCAGTTACCTTGTGCGTCTGGCCACAGGGGGGCGCGTGGACCAGGTTTACAGGATCTCCCTCACAGGTCTTCCCTGACCAGACCCCTGAGCAAAAGAACACTGGAAAATGGCCAAATTGGGGTTATCAACCTGGGCAAATCCACGTCCCCTCCTACCTTAGTGACCTCACAGGGAAGCACTGCCACTCCCCCTGCATTGAGTCAGAGTAAGATCCCAGAAGGGGCTATTACCCGCAACTCCGGACTGGGAGGTCCGATCGGGACGGTTCTGGTGCCATCAGATCCGCCCGGGTCCCCTCTGCATTTTGAGTCCAAGCACGACTCATTTACCGGACTCCTACTAGCAGTTCTCTATATCTCGCCGCCCCAGGGTGCCATATAGACTTCGAGGATATGCACAGATTCGGCTCGAAGTCCCGATTCTAGCGATGTAGAGGGTGTATGGCTGAGACGCACGGTAATATCATAACTGGGTATGATATTACGGAGCCAGCAGTATGCTCTCCTGCGGTGACTAGCTTCCTTTTGGTTTTGCTAGGTCACTGTCCACTTTCTTTGATGAGTGGACACAACTCCCAGGGGGTCTTCCTCTCTCTCTTTGTTTTAAAGGCCTGAGAGAACAAGCAATCTCCATATCAGAGGAGATGGCTGTTGGAGGTGTAAGTGGGACTTCACACCTTTCCAGATGCTGGGCATCTGAGAAGTACCTCAGTGTGTGAAGGGACAAGGGAGGGGGGTTGCCCTCAGGGGGTGATGAGAGAAATGATGACTGGACATCATCATTCCTCTTAATATCCCAGGATTTCCCTCACAGAAAGTAATAAACACAAACACCCAAAAAATCCTTTATTTGAAATAAAAGACATAAAAGCACCCTCTTTCACCACCGGATAAAGTGCAGGGACTGTCGCATCTAATGGATGCGAGAATTCCGAGCGGCTGCTGGCTGATATTTTTAGGCTGGGAAGAGCCTAGTAACCATAGACCTCCCCAGTCTGAGAATACCAGCCCCAGATGTGGGGCTTTATCTTGGCTGGGTATCAAAATTGGGGGGACCGCAACACTGGGTTATTTTTATTTATTTATTTATTTTACTATATGAAATAGACCAGCCCACCAACAGCTGTGATTGGTTGCAGTCAGACGGCTGTCTCTCAGTGTGGGGGCGGGTCTAACTGCAACCAACCACAGACATTGGTGAGAGGGGGAAGCAGTGAATATGTATGAGCCTAATAAGTGGCTAGCTCGGGAAGAACAAAGAGCTGCAGCGGGAGCAGTGTGACAGCCGCCCGGTGATCAGTGAGTATGTAGCGCTTGTAGAGAGAGAGGGAGACACCTACACCCCAAAATCACTCCAGCATTGATATGGTCATTCTGGAATTAAGTTCGTGAGCTGCATTTTTATTGACAAAACATATGCAAGACACAAACAGTTTGTAACCATGTGTTTTACATCCATTTTTCATCCCCTCGTTAATTTCATTGGGTGACAAAAGTTGACAAAAACGTAAGAAAGATGAACATGCTGCTTTTTGTCAAAAAAACTGCTGACAAATAAACTGCAATCTGCACACAGAAAATCGGACTTCTCATAGACGTTGCTGGGAAGTCAAAAGTCAGAAATTGCTGACATAAAAAGAAAGCACAAAAAACGAGACAAAAACCGCAGCGTGCGCATATAGCCTAAGAAGTGGGACTATTCCTGGTCCCAATCACGGAACGGCTGCACCAGTGGTGATGTCTCTTTTCACTCCACTAGAGGAAGGGTTAAATTCCTGCTCTCATATCCTGCCAGATAAATAGACAAGGTTCATGAAATCCCTTTCACTTTCATTCTAGTAGATATTGAAAGCAGCAGCAGCAGCAGCTATGGATTCTCGGGCCATGAGAGATTTTATCTGTACCTTCTCCCTGGATAATGGACCTCTTGGTAATCAGGGATACTCCCGGGTTCTCCTGCAGCTCTTCGGTTTCACCGGTCATGGGAAATCCTCCTTCATCAACTCCTGTAAGTACGTGGTGGATGATGGACCCTATATGACCCACGCCAAGGTGGCCGGGTCAGCGGAGAAGCCGGAGACCATGATAAGGAAGGCGCATGACCTGACGGGGAACATCACCCTGGTGGACAACCGAGGATGTGCCAAAATGAGCAAGGACGAGACCGGGGAGATCTATGCTCAACTGGGTGAGTGCCGGAGGTTTAACTCACTTTCATAAAAGTTCTTAGCAAAAACAGATAAATATTTGAAATCAACCGGTAAATCTGAGGCTTCTCTGGAGACGTCTTCCAGTAAAGCTCGGATCTGTCATTAACCTGGAGTTGACTTTTAGTTGTCAACATTTGGGGTTTGTTTACTTTTTTTTGTAATATATGTTAGTATGAGTTACAAGTGTGTACTTAGAAATCATGGGGCCCCATAGCAAAAGTCTGAAAGCCACCCCCCCCCAAATAAACAACGTTAATTAGCAGGTGTTCTTAAATCTAGGCATGCATATATTAGTTAGAGGCCAAACAATAAACAAAAAAGACATTGCCCTAAAATAGAAGTTCAATAATACACCGTGCAAGAAAATAAAGAGAGCACTAATATACCACGGCGAGGTTCACCCGCTAACACTGGTCTCCTTACCAAGAGAAGTGCCACAGGAGGCTTTCATACCTCCACACACAGACCCCAGAGGAGACTAGTGGGCTCCATTCTAAGTGAAGCACCACACCCCGGGGTGGAGATCTGTGAACAACTGTCCCCACCCATCTCTTTGACTGTTAACAAAAACCCGGCCCTTGTCATGGCCGATTAACCTTATGTATATACACACATTTAAATACATAACAGTCATGGCCAAAAGTGTTGGCACCCTTGAAATTGTTCCATAAATTAAAGTATTTCTCCCATAAAATTATTGCAATTACATGTTTTGTTATACACATGTTTATTCCCTTTTATGCGTTTTCAAACAACAAAAAAACAAAGGCAAATTGGAGATAACTTCACACAAAATGCCAAAAATGGGCTGGACAAAATTGTTGGCTCCTTTCCAAAATTGTGGGTAATCAACTTTGTTTCCAGCATGTGATGCTCGTTCAAACTCACCTGTGGCAAGAAACTGGAGTGGGCAATATGAAAATCACACCAGAAATCAGATAAAAAGAGAAGTTGACTCAGTTTTTGCATTGTGTGTCTTTGTGTGCCACGCTAAGTATGGAGAACAGAAAGAGGAAAACAGAACTGTCTGAGGACTTGTAACCTTGAGATTGTTGATACTTTTCAACAATTTTGGTTCTCAAGTTCATCTTCAGAGATCTTGATGTTCCTTTGTCCCCAGTGCACAACATAAGCCAGACGTTTACATCCCATGGCGCTGTAGTTGATCTCCTTGGATGTGGATGGCATAGAAAAATTGATGAAAGTTTGTAATGCAGTATAGTCTGGATAGTGGATTAGCCGCCCCAATCAAGTTCCAAAGATATCCAAGCTGTCCTGCAGGCTCAGGGGGCATCAGTGTTAGTGAGAACTATCCATCTGTGGCGCCCTGGACTAGCCAGGTCGTCACAGGTACTACAACACACACCCCCACCCCGAGACAGGCACATCAGCCAGACACAAAATCCTTGTTGCCTCCCTCCAGGGGCTGATGTCCACACCAGGTGGGGTTGAGCCAGGCGGTTGGCCCCACCCACTGAGGAGTTCACAGTCCTGGAGGGGGGAAAAGGAAGAGAGAGCAGATCAGTTAGAGAAGTGGTAGTGAAGGAGCAAACTGACTGTGTCTGGGTGCGTGGCCCGGAACACATACAGCAAGGTTGGCAGACGGTGGTGGCCGTCTGCAGGAGAGGCCGATCAACGCGGAACTGTAGGACCGGGGATGGGCGGTGGCCCGCCGGTACCGAACCGAGGAGCGAAGTGAAGCCAGCACAAACAGGCAGGGCCTGCAGACCCCGACCAGGCTTGGAGCCGCCGTTAAAGGTCAAATCCGTCAGTGACCGGAACCCCAGGGGTTTCCTAGCAGCCAAAACCCAATAGTAGGCAACCGTCCGACCAGAGAAAGGGAATACAGCTACCGCCACAGTTAGAGTTCCAAGGGCCAGAGCCTGCGGGCAAAAGGGGCTCCTCCGGCACCTATACGCTGGGGAGCGGGTTACCGGTGGGAAGCCATCGGAGCCGAACACATAAACAGGTGCAGGGAAAGACAGCCGCCATCAACTGTCCGGGAGAGGCCACAGCAGCCGGCTGTGGGACCCGTCCATCCAGCCGTTTGGTTTACCAGAGACTTTGCATGTATCTGTTGCTGAGTGAGTACACCAGTGCCATCCGACACCGCGCCGCGCTGTCCCCGTCACCTCGCCAGCCCTGCTTCCCCGTCACCTCACCGGGCCCCGGGACCACCAACCCCTACCCATGGAGGGGGGAAAACATCTCAGCTGCACCCTAACAACGCTCCCGGAATCCCCGTCACCAGCAGCGGTGGTGCCCACCTTCACCACAAACCGTGGGTGGCGTCACGGACCAAATCCCCAAACCAAACCACCCCTTTCACTCACGGGCGAGGAGCGCCGCTCGAGTCCCCGGATCCGGCCCACCGCTCGAGCCGCCGAGCAGTCGTCGCAGCAGCGCCGGACCCGAGCGTGCAGCGCAAGCAGCGGTGCACCCCCCGCCCACGACACATCCACATCTAAATGAAATGAAACACTATGGAAGAGACCCAGGAGGACCCCACTGCTGACACCAAGATAGAAACAATACCAAAACGTACATGAGTAACCAAATCTTCCTGGTAAAGCATCTTGTGGATAGATGAGACCAAGATAGAGCTTTTTGGCAAAGCTCATTATTTTACTGTTTACCGCAAACAGAATGAGGCCTAAAAAGAAAAGAGCAACAGTAAAAAAAAATAAAGAGTTGGACCCAGCACCGATTCCAAAAATATATTAAAAATATAATTTCTTTATTAATACATGATTAAAAATTTATATGAAGACCATGGTGAAAGTATGGAACATAGAGCTTAACGCGTTTCGGACTTCATAAATTTTAAAGCAAAAAACTAGTCCTTAATCATAATCTAAAAAGAAAAGAACACAGCACCTACAGTTAGGTTTAGTGGAGGTAAGAGGTGTTTTGGGATTGTTTTGCTGCCTCTGGCACTGGGGACGGTGTGCAAGACATCATGAAATCTGAAGATTGCCAGAGGAGTTCGAGTGGCAATATAGAGACCAGTGTCAGAAAGCTGGGTTTGCATTCTATATCATGAATCTTCAAGGAGGACAATGACCCCAAACAGTTCAAGAAGCCCCAGAAATGGATGGAAACAAAGTAACGGAAAGTTTTAAAGATGGCTCCAAACAATCCAAAGAGTAGAAATCAGGACCCGGCTCTCAAACATACGAGATTTCCTTTATGCGGGCGTCACACGGTACGATATATCGTGTGATCGCACGAGCGATCATACCCGTCCCTGTCGTTTGTGCGTCACGGGCAATTAGTTGCCCGTGGCGCACAAAGTCGTTAATCCCTGTCACACGCACTTACCTCATGGACGACCTCGCTGTGGGCGGCGAAGATCCTCTTCCTGAAGGGGGAGGGACGTTCGGCGTCACAGCGACGTCACACAGCGGCCGGCCAATAGAAGCGGAGGGGCGGAGATGAGCGGGACGTAAACATCCCGCCCACCTCCTTCCTTCCTCATTGCCGGCGGCCGCAGGTTAGCTGTGTTCGTCGTTCCCGGGTTGTCACACAGAGCGATGTGTGCTGCCTCAGGAACAATGAACAACCTGTGCGCAGAAGACGAAACGACTTTTTGAAAATGAGCGACGTGTCAACGAGCAATGATAAGGTGAGCATTTTTGCTCGTTCACCGTCGCTCGTAGCTGTCACACGCTACGATATGTCAAACGATGCCGGATGTGCGTCACTTACGACGTGACCCCGCCGACATATTGCCCGATAGATCGTACCGTGTGACGCCTGCATTATTCTGGTTGGAATACAGTGCATTAGACAGCAAACAGCGCGCAGGAGCGGTGCGATCCACGCGTTCCAAGTGTGTTTAACCCTCTCAGTCCTGATACAGATCAATGCAACTGAAGGTTTAATGGATAATCCACCTCCCGAGCACACACAGCTCATGATAATGATAAATGCTAGCAACATTATGTGCATTACAAATATTCATCATTTATACATAATAAAATGCAGAAAATATAAAAAAATACAAAATATACAAATGTACAAACTATACATACATTATGCAAAAATACAAATATAATATCGGAATATTCCATTTCAATTTTCTATGCATGGAGCAGTGAGCGTGAGGGGACAGAGGACCACTAACTATTCACAATTTCCGTCCTTTCCAGAAAACAAACACTTAACGTTACTTTTTTAACATTACCGTCTATTGGAACGCACCGTACATATTGTTAGACTACGTTATATTGCGTTTCAGCGTGTTCGGCAACACAAAGACGGGACCCCTCGTGTGATGCATCAGAGTGACAAGAACAACAGCTCTACTTTCCAAAAAATGCATTCTCCTTTGCAATGAACAAACGGATGTGGTTTTCTTGACTCAGAAATGTGTCCCACGTATTGGGTTAAGTAAAGCTGAGACTATGCGCGGTTTATGTGGACTGTGCACTAAATACAGAAGTAACTTTACTGTCCACACTGAGCTGTAGATTAGACCGCGAGTGACTGCACTGATCGCCCCTGTGCAGAGGCAAGGGGCCCGGCCCGGTGCTGCTGGACGGGTATTGCCCCAGCTGAGAGGTGGCTGCTGATGCCCGCTCCTCCTCTGGGGTGGGGGAGTGGGGATATAAGATCAGGATTGGCCAGGACCAGGGCAAGGAAGGCGGCCCAGACATCCTCACCACTAGAGGTACCTCTGGGATTAGGGACAGCAGGGCCCCCCATAGCCTGACGACCACTCTAGAACCCCATCCCCTGTTATCCCCTTACACCCCGAGACACAATAGCTCATATACTCACAGACGTATAGATCCTGAAGGGTGGTAAGAAAGATAAGAGGAGTGGAGGCAGATTGAATTAGATGAGGAAAAGAATAGACTCCATGTGTTTCGCCTGCTGTGATGTGGCTTCCTCACGGGTAGGTGTAAAATGTGAGTTAATAAGTCCAAATATCTAATATATAAAGCTGTGTGTGTGTGTATATATATGTGTGTGTGTGTGTGTGTGTGTGTGTGTGTGTGTGTGTGTGTATGTGTGTGTGTGTGTGTGTGTGTGTATATATATGTGTGTGTGTGTGTGTGTGTGTATATATGTGTGTGTGTGTGTGTGTGTGTATGTGTGTATGTGTGTGTGTGTGTGTGTTTGTATGTCCGCTAAAGGAATCCGTACTGTCGCATTTACAATCACAAAATTTTACACAAACACCTTATGTGACCCAGGGAACGTCGTAGACTATGTTTTGACAGGAAAATTTAACCCCGCGCTTTACAGTTACTCTCCTATAAGTATGCCTTCATTAAAGTGAATAGAGCCTGGAACTACAGTTTATTAATAGGAGTTGTGATTGGTTGCTATAGGAACAAAAGACATTCATAGTATAAGAAGCTTATATGTGAGGTAATATGATGTCGGTGGGGAGACGGATATAGAGAGAGAGACAGAGAGACAGACAGGGAAAGAGACAGAGAGATAAAGACAGACAAAGAGACAGACAGAGACAGATGGTGAAAGTAACAGACAGAGACAAACAGGGAAAGAGACAGATAGGGAAAGAGACAGAAAGGGAAAGAGACCTGGAAAAGAGACAGACCTGGAAAGAGACAGACCTGGAAAGAGACAGACGGGGAAAGAGACAGACGGGGAAAGAGACAGACAGGGAAAGAGACAGACCTGGAAAGTGACAGACCTGGAAAGAGACAGATTTGGAAAGAGACAAACCTTGAAAGAGACAGACCTTGAAAGAAACAGACCTGGAAAGAGACAGACCGGGAAAGAGACAGACGGGCAAAGTGACAGACAAGGAAAGAGACAAAGACAGACGGGGAAATAGACAGATAGGGAAAGAGACAAACCTTGAAAGAGACAGACCTTGAAAGAGACAGACCTTGAAAGAGACAGACCAGGAAAGAGACACACCAGGAAAGAGACAGACCAGGAAAGAGAAAGACCAGACCAGGAAAGAGACAGATGGGGAAAGAGACAGACAGGGAAAAAGACAGACGGGGAAAAAGACAGACAGGGAAAGAGACAGACGGGGAAAGAGGCAGACGGAAAGAGACAGGCCTGGAAAGAGACCTGGAAATAGACAGATGGGGCAAGAGACAGACGGGGAAAGAGAGAGACAGACAGACATAGAGACAAACACAGAGATAGAGAGACAGACACAGACGCAGAGATAGAGACAGATAGACCACTGCAAAGACAGACAGAGACATAGAAACAGACAGAGACATAGACACAGACAGACAAGGAAAGAGAGCGACAGAGAGACAGCAACACACAGACAGAGACTGGGAGAGAGACAGAGAGACAGTTACTATCCCGGGCAACGCCGAGTACTACAACTAGTATAATATACAAGTGATTACTTCCAGGTCAGAGCACCGGCCACTACTTTCCTTCTTCATACCTGGTAATACAATTTTGTTTGATGATATAGATATATATGTATATATATATAGATATAGATATATATATCTATATCATCAAACAAAAATTTATTACCAGGTATGAAGAAGGAAAGTAGTGGCCGGTGTTCTGACCTGGAAGTAAAGCACGAATCACCTGTGGTTAGAACGCCGCATCGGAACATCACCTATGAAGGTGGCGAGCTCCTGCCACAGTCTTACTCTAGTCTGGGACTGGAGGTCGCTTCCTGACAGTGTATACCACGGCTCATCATAAGACTGACCAGCAGGCGACTCCTCGCTCCGCCCCAGCTCTATCAGTTTTGGCAGAGCCGGCCATCATGGGGGTAAAAACAACAAAAGTAACAAATTCTTCAGCAACATCAAATTGTGCAAATATTTTTGACGTTTCAAAGCTTCTTCCACCAGATTTCTATTGTAAAAGCTTTGATCAATTGGTGCCCAAGTGTAAATGTCATGGTGATATAACGGTGTGGGGCGTTCGCGGGGCTCCGGTGTCAGCTCATGTCCTCCGTGTTCCCCACAGTCACCAGCACAGGTTGTCTTCTGCTCAGTGCAGATATCAGACGCCTCGTGACTACGACTCCGATGTGTCGCTGATATCGCGGCAGCCAGCGAGGAATGCTGAGACTTGTGCTGCCCCTAGTGCTGGGAATAGAATAATACGACCGTCCGATATTACACAGATTTTTGTGATATTTTTGCTGTTTTAGGTAATTTCCTTCCTCTGGACACTGAAGTTAAATGGCAAAAGGATTTCAAGGACATGATGGACATACTGCTGAAGGCCGAAATGCAGGAGCAGAGCATGGACTTCATAGTGCCGGTGTTCATTTACAGGTAAGACGTATAGAATAGGGGAACAACCCACAGAGACAGACCACAGAGTGCACACCATAGAGACAGACCAAAGAGTGCACACCATAGAGACAGACCAAAGAGTGCTCACCATAGAGACAGACCAAAGAGTGCACACCATAGAGACAGACCACAGAGTGCACACCATAGAGACAGACCACAGAGTGCACACCATAGAGACAGACCACAGAGCACACACCATAGAGACAGACCACAGAGTGCACACCATAGAGACAGACCACAGAACACACACCATAGAGACAGACCAAAGAGTGCTCACCATAGAGACAGACCACAGAGTGCACACCATAGAGACAGACCACAGAGCACACACCATAGAGACAGACCACAGAGTGCACACCATAGAGACAGACCACAGAGCGCACACCATAGAGACAGACCACAGAGCGCACACCATAGAGACAGACCACAGAACACACACCATAGAGACAGACCACAGAGCACACACCATAGAGACAGACCACAGAGTGCACACCATAGAGACAGACCACAGAACACACACCATAGAGACAGACCACAGAACACACACCATAGAGACAGACCACAGAGCGCACACCATAGAGACAGACCACAGAGTGCACACCATAGAGACAGACCACAGAGCGCACACCATAGAGACAGACCACAGAGTGCACACCATAGAGACAGACCACAGAGCGCACACCATAGAGACAGACCACAGAGTGCACACCATAGAGACAGACCACAGAGTGCACACCATAGAGACAGACCACAGAGCGCACACCATAGAGACAGACCACAGAGTGCACACCATAGAGACAGACCACAGAGCGCACACCATAGAGACAGACCACAGAGTGCACACCATAGAGACAGACCACAGAGTGCACACCATAGAGACAGACCACAGAGTGCACACCATAGAGACAGACCACAGAGTGCACACCATAGAGACAGACCACAGAGCACACACCATAGAGACAGACCATGGAGCGCGCACCATAGAGACAGACCACAGAGCGCACACCATAGAGACAGACCACAGAGCGCACACCATAGAAACAGACCACAGAGCACACACCATAGAGACAGACCAAAGAGTGCACACCATAGAGACAGACCACAGAGCGCACACCATAGAGACAGACCACAGAGCGCACACCATAGAGACAGACCACAGAGCGCACACCATAGAGACAGACCACAGAACACACACCATAGAGACAGACCACAGAGTGCACACCATAGAGACAGACTACAGAGCGCACACCATAGAGACAGACCACAGAGTGCACACTATAGAGACAGACCACAGAGCGCACACCATAGAGACAGACCACAGAGCGCACACCATAGAGACAGACCACAGAACACACACCATAGAGACAGACCACAGAGCGCACACCATAGAGACAGACCACAGAGCGCACACCATAGAGACAGACCAAAGAGCGCACACCATAGAGACAGACCACAGAGCGCACACCATAGAGACAGACCACAGAGCGCACACCATAGAAACAGACCACAGAACACACACCATAGAGACAGACCACAGAGTGCACACCATAGAGACAGACCACAGAGTACACACCATAGAGACAGACCACAGAGTGCACACCATAGAGACAGACCACAGAGTGCACACCATAGAGACAGACCACAGAGTGCACACCATAGAGACAGACCACAGAACACACACCATAGAGACAGACCACAGAGCACACACCATAGAGACAGACCATGGAGCGCGCACCATAGAGACAGACCACAGAGCGCACACCATAGAGACAGACCACAGAGCGCACACCATAGAAACAGACCACAGAGCACACACCATAGAGACAGACCAAAGAGTGCACACCATAGAGACAGACCACAGAGCGCACACCATAGAGACAGACCACAGAGCGCACACCATAGAGACAGACCACAGAGCGCACACCATAGAGACAGACCACAGAACACACACCATAGAGACAGACCACAGAGTGCACACCATAGAGACAGACCACAGAGCGCACACCATAGAGACAGACCACAGAGTGCACACCATAGAGACAGACCACAGAGCGCACACCATAGAGACAGACCACAGAGCGCACACCATAGAGACAGACCACAGAACACACACCATAGAGACAGACCACAGAGTGCACACCATAGAGACAGACCACAGAGCGCACACCATAGAGACAGACCACAGAGCGCACACCATAGAGACAGACCACAGAGCGCACACCATAGAGACAGACCACAGAGCGCACACCATAGAAACAGACCACAGAACACACACCATAGAGACAGACCACAGAGTGCACACCATAGAGACAGACCACAGAGTGCACACCATAGAGACAGACCACAGAGTGCACACCATAGAGACAGACCACAGAGTGCACACCATAGAGACAGACCACAGAACACACACCATAGAGACAGACCACAGAGTGCACACCATAGAGACAGACCACAGAGTGCACACCATAGAGACAGACCACAGAGCGCACACCATAGAGACAGACCAAAGAGTGCACACCATAGAGACAGACCACAGAGTGCACACCATAGAGACAGACCACAGAGCGCACACCATAGAGACAGACCACAGAGTGCACACCATAGAGACAGACCACAGAGCGCACACCATAGAGACAGACCACAGAATGCACACCATAGAGACAGACCACAGAGCGCACACCATAGAGACAGACCACAGAGTGCACACCATAGAGACAGACCACAGAGCGCACACCATAGAGACAGACCACAGAGCGCACACCATAGAAACAGACCACAGAGCACACACCATAGAGACAGACCAAAGAGTGCACACCATAGAGACAGACCACAGAACACACACTGTAGAGACAGACCACAGAGTGCACACCATAGAGACAGACCACAGAGCACACACCATAGAGACAGACCACAGAGTGCACCCCATAGAGACAGACCACAGAGTGCACACCATAGAGACAGACCACAGAGTGCACACCATAGAGACAGACCACAGAGTGCACACCATAGAGACAGACCACAGAGTGCACACCATAGAGACAGACCACAGAGTGCACACCATAGAGACAGAGGACAGAGCGCACACCATAGAGACAGACCACAGAACACACACCATAGAGACAGACCACAGAGTGCACACCATAGAGACAGACCACAGAACACACACCATAGAGACAGACCACAGAACACACACCATAGAGACAGACCACAGAGTGCACGCCATAGAGACAGACCACAGAACACACACCATAGAGACAGACCACAGAGCTCACACCATAGAGACAGACCACAGAACACACACCATAGAGACAGACCACAGAGTGCACACCATAGAGACAGACCACAGAACACACACCATAGAGACAGACCACAGAACACACACCATAGAGACAGACCACAGAACACACACCATAGAGACAGACCACAGAGTGCACGCCATAGAGACAGACCACAGAACACACACCATAGAGACAGACCACAGAGCTCACACCATAGAGACAGACCACAGAACACACACCATAGAGACAGACCACAGAGTGCACACCATAGAGACAGACCACAGAGTGCACACCATAGAGACAGACCACAGAGTGCACACCATAGAGACAGACCACAGAGTGCACACCATAGAAACAGACCACAGAGTGCACACCATAGAGACAGAGGACAGAGCGCACACCATAGAGACAGACCACAGAACACACACCATAGAGACAGACCACAGAGTGCACACCATAGAGACAGACCACAGAACACACACCATAGAGACAGACCACAGAGTGCACACCATAGAGACAGACCACAGAGCGCACACCATAGAGACAGACCACAGAACACACACCATAGAGACAGACCACAGCGCACACACCATAGAGACAGACCACAGAGCGCACACCATAGAGACAGACCACAGAACACACACCATAGAGACAGACCACAGCGCACACACCATAGAGACAGACCACAGAGCGCACACCATAGATACAGACCACAGAGTGCACACCATAGAGACAGACCACAGAGCACACACCATAGAGACAGACCACAGAGTGCACACCATAGAGACAGACCACAGAGTGCACACCATAGAGACAGACCACAGAGTGCACACCATAGAGACAGACCACAGAGTGCACACCATAGAAACAGACCACAGAGTGCACACCATAGAGACAGAGGACAGAGCGCACACCATAGAGACAGACCACAGAACACACACCATAGAGACAGACCACAGAGTGCACGCCATAGAGACAGACCACAGAACACACACCATAGAGACAGACCACAGAGCTCACACCATAGAGACAGACCACAGAACACACACCATAGAGACAGACCACAGAGTGCACACCATAGAGACAGACCACAGAACACACACCATAGAGACAGACCACAGAACACACACCATAGAGACAGACCACAGAACACACACCATAGAGACAGACCACAGAGTGCACGCCATAGAGACAGACCACAGAACACACACCATAGAGACAGACCACAGAGCTCACACCATAGAGACAGACCACAGAACACACACCATAGAGACAGACCACAGAGTGCACACCATAGAGACAGACCACAGAGTGCACACCATAGAGACAGACCACAGAGTGCACACCATAGAGACAGACCACAGAGTGCACACCATAGAAACAGACCACAGAGTGCACACCATAGAGACAGAGGACAGAGCGCACACCATAGAGACAGACCACAGAACACACACCATAGAGACAGACCACAGAGTGCACACCATAGAGACAGACCACAGAACACACACCATAGAGACAGACCACAGAGTGCACACCATAGAGACAGACCACAGAGCGCACACCATAGAGACAGACCACAGAACACACACCATAGAGACAGACCACAGCGCACACACCATAGAGACAGACCACAGAGCGCACACCATAGAGACAGACCACAGAACACACACCATAGAGACAGACCACAGCGCACACACCATAGAGACAGACCACAGAGCGCACACCATAGATACAGACCACAGAGTGCACACCATAGAGACAGACCACAGAGCACACACCATAGAGACAGACCACAGAGTGCACACCATAGAGACAGACCACAGAGTGCACACCATAGAGACAGACCACAGAGTGCACACCATAGAGACAGACCACAGAGTGCACACCATAGAGACAGACCACAGAGTGCACACCATAGAGACAGACCACAGAGTGCACACCATAGAGACAGACCACAGAACACACACCATAGAGACAGACCACAGAGCACACACCATAGAGACAGACCACAGAGCGCACACCATAGAGACAGACCACAGAGTGCACACCATAGAGACAGACCACAGAGCGCACACCATAGAGACAGACCACAGAGTGCACACCATAGAGACAGACCACAGAGTGCACACCATAGAGACGGACCACAGAACACACACCATAGAGACAGACCACAGAACACACACCATAGAGACAGACCACAGAACACACACCATAGAGACAGACCACAGAGCGCACACCATAGAGACAGACCACAGAGTGCACACCATAGAGACAGACCACAGAGTGCACACCATAGAGACAGACCACAGAGTGCACACCATAGAGACAGACCACAGAGCGCTCACCATAGAGACAGACCACAGAGCGCACACCATAGACAGACCACAGAGCGCACACCATAGAGACAGACCACGGACCACACACCATAGACAGGGACCACGGAGCACTCACCATAGAGACAGACCACGGAGCACACACCATAGACAGGGACCACGGAGCACTCACCATAGAGACAGACCATGGAGCGCACACCATAGAGGCAGACCACAGAGTGCACATCATAGAGGCAGACCACAGAGTGCACATCATAGAGAGGGACCATGGAGCACTCACCATAGAGACAGAGCGCACACCAAAAAGCAGACCATGGAGCGCACACCATAGAGGCAGACCACGGAGTGCACACCATAGAGACAGACCACAGAGCGTACACCATAGAGACAGACCATGAAGTATGCACCATAGAGACAGACCACAGAGCAAACAACATAGAGACGGACCACGATCCCACACCATAGAGAGGGACCACAGAGCACACACCATAGAGACAGACCACAGAGCGCACACCATAGAGACAGACCACAGAACGTACACCAGAGAGGGACCACGGAGCCCACACCATAGAGACAGACCACAGAGCGCACACCATAGAGACAGACCACAGAGCACACACCATAGAGAGGGACCATGGAGCCCACACCATAGAGACAGACCACGATCCGACACCATAGAGACAGACCACAGAGCACACACCATAGAGACAGACCACAGAACACACACCATAGAGACAGACCACGATCCGACACCATAGAGACAGACCACAGAGCACACACCATAGAGACAGACCACAGTGCACACATCATAGAGACAGACCACAGAGCGTACACCATAGAGACAGACCACAGAACGTACACCATAAAGAGGGACCATGGAGCCCACACCATAGAGACAGACCACAGAGCACACACCATAGAGAGGGACCACAGAGCGCACACCATAGAGAGGGACCACAGAGCGCACACCATAGAGAGGGACCACAGAGCGCTCACCATAGAGACAGACCAAAGAGCGCTCACCATAGAGACAGACCACAGAGCGCACACCATAGACAGACCACAGAGCGCACACCATAGAGACAGACCATGGAGCACACACCATAGACAGGGACCACGGAGCACTCACCATAGAGACAGACCACGGAGCGCCCACCATAGAGGCAGACCACAGAGTGCACATCATAGAGGCAGACCACAGAGTGCACATCATAGAGAGGGACCACGGAGCACTCACCATAGAGACAGACCATGGAGCGCCCACCATAGAGGCAGACCACAGAGTGCACATCATAGAGGCAGACCACAGAGTGCACATCATAGAGAGGGACCTTGGAGAACTCACCATAGAGACAGAGCGCACACCAAAAAGCAGACCATGGAGCGCACACCATAGAGGTAGACCACGGAGTGCACACCATAGAGACAGACCACAGAGCATACACCATAGAGACAGACCATGAAGTATGCACCATAGAGACAGACCACAGAGCAAACAACATAGAGACGGACCACGATCCCACACCATAGAGAGGGACCACAGACCGCACACCATAGAGACAGATCACAGAGCGCACACCAAAGAGACAGACCATGGAGCGCACACCAAAGAGACAGACCACAGAGCGCACACCATAGAGACAGAGGACAGAGTCCACACCATAGAGACAGACCACGGAGCACACACCATAGAGAGACCACAGGGCGCACACCATAGAGACAGACCATAGAGCGCACACCAAGAGACAGACCACGGAGCGCACACCAAAGAGACAGACCACAGACCGCACACCAGAGACAGAGGACAGAGTCCACACCATAGAGACAGACAACAGAGCATACACCATAGAGAGACCACAGAGCGCACACAATAGAGACAGACCACAGAGCGCACACCATAGAGACAGACCACAGAGCACACACCATAGAGACAGACCACAGAGCACACACCATAGAGACAGACCACAGAGCACACACCATAGAGACAGACCACAGAGCGCACACCATAGAGACAGACCACAGAGCGCACACCATAGAGACAGACCACAGAGTGCACAGAGAGACCACAGAGCGCACACAATAGAGACAGACCATGGAGCGCAAACTATAGAAACAGACCACATAGATTTGTCTGCTGCATGACGTGGCTACATGGGCTCAGCATTGAAACTACAACACCAGGAAGGAAATGTGTAATACTGGAGACCACATGATGGACAGATGTGATTATTATATGTAAAAGATGGAAAGAAAGGTTTTGAAAATGTTGTTTCGCCTCAATTTCTTTAGTCTCCAGTCTGAGCCTCGTGCAGAAATCCCAGCACTTCTGGCCTCAGCTGTGATCACTGAGGTCACAATGGTCATCTGAGGAAGGTTCTGTCCCAGAATGTGCAAATCATCAGGATCCGCTGCCGGCAGCTCCGGTGTAATCACCGACCAATGACGTCCCCGATGTGTTCAATTACATTGTCGTGTAGAAAAATGGCTCCTATTACATGTTGCAGAAATGTCCACACCACTGATTCCACGCCCAAATCAATGTAACGCTGAGGGAATGAAGGCTAGAGGGGTCCAGATACTGTACAGTTTGTCACCCCACACCATGATCCCAGGAGAAGGCCTCTCACGGCGTTACCCAATCTTCAGTTGTCATAACTGCTTTTTCATGGTTTAAGAAAACAATGTTTCATGCATTAGGATCACTATGTGATGTCCAGTTTCACTTCCAGTAGAGATTGGATCAATCATAGAACTGTTTTTGTGGCCTTTTTTATAAAGTATCCCAGGAGCTTATTTTTAGCACGGCAACACCATGCTGCATGTTCCTCGCACCACTGTGAGCAGCCTGTGTGTTCAAACCTGCTCCTTTGGTGGCAGGATCTCTGGACTTGTCTCCAATGGCTGCAGCGTCTCCGGACTTGTCTCCAATAGCTACAGCATCTCCAGACTGGTCTCCCATCTGGACTTGTCTCCCATGGCTGCAGCATCTCTGGACTTGTCTCCAATAGCTACAGCATCTCCAGACTGGTCTCCCATCTGGACTTGTCTCCCATGGCTGCAGCATCTCCAGACTGGTCTCCAATAGCTACAGCATCTCCAGACTGGTCTCCCATCTGGACTTGTCTCCAATGGCTGCAGCATCTCTGGACTTGTCTCCAATAGCTACAGCATCTCCAGACTGGTCTCCCATCTGGACTTGTCTCCCATGGCTGCATCATCTCTGGACTTGTCTCCAATAGCTACAGCATCTCCAGACTGGTCTCCCATCTGGACTTGTCTCCCATGGCTGCAGCATCTCTGGACTTGTCTCCCATGGCTGCAGCATCTCCAGACTTGACTCTCATGGCAACAGTATCTCCAGATTTGGCTCTCATGGCTGCAGCATCTACAGACTTTTCTCCCTTGGCTGCAGCATCTCTGGACTTGACTCTCATGGCTACGATGTTTCCAGATTTGCCTCTCGTGGCTGCAACATCTACAGACTTGTCTCCCATGGCTAGAGCGTCTAGAGACTTGTCTACCATGGCTGTAACATTTCCAGACTAGTCTCCCATTCCTGCAGTGTTACCAGACTTGTTTGCAATGGCTACAGTATCTACAGACTTGTCTTCCATGACTGTAGTGTCTCCAGACTTGTCTCCCATGGCTGCAACGTCTTAAGACTTGTCTCCCATTGTTGTAGCATCTCCGAACTTGTCTCCCATGGCTGCAGCGTCTCTGGACTTGTCTCCATTGAGCACATCAGGGATGTCATTGATCGGTGATTACACAGGAGCTGCCGGCAGTGAATTCTGATGATTTGCCCAAGTCCATTCAGCAGCAGAATCTTCCTCAAACGACCATTAATGACCACAGTGATCGCAGCCGAGGCTGGAGGTGCCAGGATTTCTGCACGAGGCTCAGACTCGAAATCCAGATGTCATGAACATTTTTTTTCCCCATTTTTTCATTATTTCAGATCAATAACGTCTTCATCCTGTGATTTCCATGCTTCCATGACTTCTCCTTCCTGGTGCTGGAGACTATTTCATTTTTTATGGTTTCAGTGGATTACTTTGTAAATCTCATGTATCCCACAGTGCAAAGAAAACCATAACTCCAGAGGAAGCTAAAGAGCTGAGCGAGATTATTGAGAAGGCCAGAGCCATAACAGGTACACAAAGAGACAAGGAATGGGTTTGACATGAATTAATCTCGAAATTTACAGAAAAAATATTTTCTCCTAAAAATTGATTTTTGTGTGCTTTGTCTATATAAAGCAAAATAGCATCAGTTCACAAGCATTTTGCTGACTGATGAGGGCTGAGGAAAAGTTGACAAACATCCCTGTCTCGCATACCTCCCAACTTTTAAAGAAGGAAAAGAGGGACAAAGTACGCGCGCCGCGACAAATTTTTAGGCCATGCCCCCTAACCACACCCATTTCACAGTCACGCCCATATCCACTCCCCATCCACACCCATTCAGCATGGACACGCAGGCAGCCAGCGGGCCTCCAGCATGGACACGCAGGCAGCCGGCGGGCCTCCAGCATGGACACGCAGGCAGCCGGCGGGCCTCCAGCATGGACACGTAGGCAGCCGGCGGGCCTCCAGCATGGACACGCAGGCAGCCGGCGGGCCTCCAGCATGGACACGCAGGCAGCCGGCGGGCCTCCAGCACGGAGAGGCAGGCAGCCGGCAGGCCCCAAGCACGGAGACGCAGGCAGCCAGCAGGCTTCCAGCACGGAGACGCAGGCAGCCGGCGGGCCTCCACCACGGAGACGCAGGCAGCCAGCGGGCCTCCAGCACGGAGACGCAAGCAGCCACAGTGAGGCGGCCGGTCACCCGCACAGTGAGGCGGCCGGTCGCCTTCACAGACAGGCGGCGGGCCGCCGCACAGAGAGGCGGCCGCCCGCACAGAGAGGTGGCGGGCCGCCCGCACAGAGAGGCGGCCGTCCACCGCAGAGACAGGCAGCCGTCCGCCCGCACAGAGAGGCGGCCGGCCGCCCGCACAGACAGGCGGCGGGGGGCGCCCGCACAGACAGGCGGCGGGGGGTGCCCACACAGACAGGCGGCGGGGGGCGCCCGCACAGACAGGCGGCGGGGGGCGCCCGCACAGAGAGGCAGCCGGCCGATCGCACAGAGAGGCTCCGGCCGGGGGTGGGGGTGAAATCAGCGCTGGGGAGATTCAGTTTACATACCTTAGCAGCAGCACAGAGCAGACAGAGACTAGTTTCGGGCAGCGCGCTCCTCTCTGTTATGCCACGTCACGTGTTAGGATGGTAGGAGGGAAAAGCAGGGAGGCGGGGAGAGAGTGGGTGGGCGGAGCCCAGCATACGGCCGTCCCGCCCGTGGCAACGGGACAAACAATGCAAAGCGTGATAGTCCCGCTGTATCTGGGACGGTTGGGAGGTATGCCGTCTCGTCCTCTTTTCCTACACAATGGCCTCTGCTGCATCTGCCCCGGTATTCACTAGACCATTGGCCTTACTGACTGTTCTCAGATTGATGCAAAAATAAAAGTCTAATCTATTTGTATCATTAATTTAGAAATCTAAATATGTAAATTGTTTCTTCCGAGAGGAAAAGGACTGGAACTATTGGGGGTAACAATCCTAAAAGACAATACGGATCCTTTAATGATAGATTTAGAAAATCATAATGTGGGGAGTTTTCCTCTAATTAGATCAACACAGGAGATCTGATTTTGCCAGGTGCGAGGCATCTGACGGGGTGTAAGGGGTAAGGTTTCTCCGTGCTGTGAGTGCAAGGCTCAAATATTTCCTTACACTGGCCTGGTGCTCTTCAGCAGAGATTTTATCCTCTACACCAGGGGTCTCAAACTCAGCCGCACATAGAAAAATGTAATATTTGGGGGGGCACATTCTTTACAGGACAAAGTGACATTTTTAGTAGATGTGGAGATAACATGACCTTTTTTGTTTATTTTAGTTGATATATAAAAAAGCATTTTTAATGGTAAAAAAAAAAAAAATCCAAGGTTTCTTTCGAATATTTTTTTTTTTACATTTTATCTCCTTCATGTAAGTAATATTGGTTTTCAATTAGCACTATATAGTAATTTTGGCCAACATCTTGTAGTAATATTTCTATGGTGTCCTCATATTGTAGTAATGTCTTCATCATGTAATAAAGTGCCCCATCCTGTAGTAATGTGCCCATCCTTGTCCTCATCCTGTAGTAATGTGCCCATCCTTGTCCCCTTGTAGTAATGTGCCCATCCTTGTCCTCATCCTGTAGTAATGTGCCCATCCTTGTCCCCTTGTAGTAATCTGTCCATCCTTGTCCTCATCCTGTAGTAATGTGCCCATCCTTGTCCCCTTCCTGTAGTAATGTGTCCATCCTTGTCCTCATTCCTGTAGTAGTGTGCCCATCCTTGTCCCCTTGTAGTAATGTGTCCATCCTTGTCCTCATCCTGTAGTAATGTGCCCATCCTTGTCCCCTTGTAGTAATGTGCCCATCCTTGTCCTCATCCTGTAGTAATGTGCCCATCCTTGTCCCCTTGTAGTAATGTGTCCATCCTTGTCCTCATCCTGTAGTAATGTGCCCATCCTTGTCCCCTTGTAGTAATGTGCCCATCCTTGTCCTCATCCTGTATTAATGTGCCCATCCTTGTCCCCTTGTAGTAATGTGTCCATCCTTGTCCTCATCCTGTAGTAATGTGCCCATCCTTGTCCCCTTGTAGTAATGTGCCCATCCTTGTCCTCATCCTGTAGTAATGTGCCCATCCTTGTCCCCTTGTAGTAATGTGCCCATCCTTGTCCTCATCCTGTATTAATGTGCCCATCCTTGTCCCCTTGTAGTAATCTGTCCATCCTTGTCCCCATCCTGTAGTAATGTGCCCATTCTTGTTTTCATCCTGTAGTAATGTGCCCTTCCTTGTCCCTATCCTGTAGTAATGTGCTAATCCTTGTCTTCATCCTGTGATAATGTGCCCATCCTTGTCCCTATTCTGTAGTAATGCGTCCATCCTTGTCCCCATCCTGTAGTAATGTACCCATCCTGTCCCCATCCAGTAGTAATGTGCCCATATTTATCTCCATCCTGTAGTAATATGCCCATCCTTGTCCCGATCTTATAGTAATGCCCCATCCTGTAGTAATTTCCCCTTATTTGCTGTTCTTCATATACTGTACACATAAAAAAAAAGATTCTTATCACCTGTCCTCCATTCCCTCTTTTCTGCTTTTTGCGGCCCACAGGCCCATGGACCCTGTGATGATCGCGGCCGGTGCCAGGGGCCATTTCTGCAGTAGTTAGTGCTTTATTTCATTTGGATGAACTGCTGACACTGCACAGAGCTCTCTGCAGCCCTAAACCAATGGCAGACGCCAGCCAATCAGAGGCTAGCAGCTTACGTCATATGCCTACATCAGCTGCTGCATGTGATTGGCCGGCGGCTGCCTTAGGTATAGTTCTGCAGAGAGCTCTGCACAGTGCCAGCAGTTCATTCAAATGGAATAAAGCACTGACTACTGCGGCCCCCGACACAGGCCGCAATCATCACAGGGTACACGGGCCTGTGGGCTGCAAGAAGAAGCCTGAGGGGCCACATGCGGTCCGTGAGCCACGTGTTTTAGACCTCTGCCTTAGACCCCTTTCAGAGGAATCACATGCAGCCATATTGAATTTTCTACTTTGTGCTGATGAGGGGCAAGAACCCCAAATCCGGAGTCTGAAAATGGAGTTTCTGGTCAGCTTCTTATCCTAAATCTTGGGGTAGATCGCAATTGTGACTTTCTGGACTGCTACCGCCTTCTCTTTGAAGGGGCAATTTGCATCTCATTATTGTAATAATAATGGTTTTCAAAATATTCACAATTCCTAATATGTAGGGTCAAAACTCTCTAACTACTGCAAACCAATTCCTCCTTTCCTACTCTCGTTCTAAGTAACTCCAAGAGATGATGCAAATCGAATAAGAGTCCATTTTTCAGTAAAATTTCAGTGAATTTGAATGTGATATCTCATGTTGCATAAATTGCCTCCAGTGGCCACCGAAATATCAAACATTGCAGCAGATGGCATCAGCCAGAGAAGGCTCCCATGACCCCGTGAAGGCCTGTCCAGCTTCATTATGTTGTGCAGCTGTCCCATCACATAATATACAGATAATTCACGTTGAATTTAATTTTTGGGAAAAATTTGATGAATCTCATGAATTTTAATTGCAAAAGTTTCACTCATCTGTAGTAGATTTAGCTCCAAATTATTGAGAAGGATCTAGAGAACGTAGCTCCAATCCAGGGTGGGCGTCTCGGAGATGTCCTACAATACTGTGATCGAGGGTCTCCTAGATCTGTACGTGAAGTACAAGATCAGGTCTCAAAAACACAACCTTGACCTTAAAGAGAACCTGTCACCAGTTTATTGGCCTTTAAGCTGCGGCCACCACCACCGGGCTCTTATATACAGCATTCTAACATGCCGTATATAAGAGCCCAGGCCGATGTGAAAACATAAAAAGACTTTATAATACTTACCTAACGGTCGCGCGGTTGGCCATATGGGAGTCTCTGTTCTATGGTGATGGCGCCGCCTCTTTTGGCCATCTTTATTCTCCTTCTTCTCTAGCCGCGGTGCATGACGCGTCCGACGTCACCCACACTCGCCGGAATTCAGGTCCTGAGCAGGCGCACTTTGATCTGCCCTGAGCAGGGCAGATCAAAGTATTGTAGTGCACCTGCGCAAGACCGGCAAGTGGGTATGACGTAGACGCATCATGCACACAGGCTTCAGAAAGAGGACGAAGATGGCCGAAAGAGGAGGCGCCGGCACTGGACAACGGAGACGCCCATATGGCCAACTGCGCGACCGTTAGGTAAGTATTATATAAAGTGTTTTTTATGTTGTCACAGCGGCCTGGGCTCTTATATACAGCATGTTAGAATGCTGTATATAAGAGCCCGGTGGTGGTGGCCGCAGCTTATAGGGCATAAAACTGGTGACAGGTTCCCTTTAACTAACCACCTCATTAGACACATACGGTATTAACACGTTGTCCTCTCTCTGATCTAGGTCTCTTCCCCACTGTGGTCCTCACCCATAGGCTGAATGAGCATCTCTCAGACATTCAGGAGAAGTTCAGGAGGATGGGGGTGGAGAACATATTCCCGGTGGAGAATTACACAGCGGAGGATCACCAGAAAACCCGGGGGAAACACGAGGGGATCCTGAAGTGTCTGCACGAGATCATGAGAGATGTGGAGTTCCGGATGGAGGAGACACGAGATCCCAACAAGGAGAAGCTGGAGAGGAAGAGAATCCTATTTGAATTTGCCCACAACAGAGACCTGGAGAAAGTACAGGACAGAGAGGACAGAGAACGCGTCAGGAGGGAAGAATTGGAGAAAGAAGTGGAAAGGAGAAAAAGGTCTCCCTTTTGGTTTATGGCTCATCACCAGTAGACCAGTAATGTGTCTGTAGATCCGCAGGTCAGGCAGTTACATGTCCTACATCATTGTGAGCCTCCTTACACTGGAGGAGTTACCCATGCATGGAGCCCCTTCCCCACATTATTAATAAATATGATTGTCTGGAGGAGATAAGTGGTCTGTGCCGTCCATCACTGCCCGATTATATTCTAGTGCCACGTCACAGGCTCCATGTCCGCTCCTCTGTGTGCAGAATATTAATACTAACCTTCACTCCTGGATGTTTTGTGACTTAATTCATAAAGAAATCATTGTATTCTCCCTCATGATATCTAATCTTATTTCTGTCCTGCTCTCCACCTTCCCGCTCGAGGGCTCTACGAGGGGCGATCCAAAAGTAATGATAATCAATAATAAACACAAGGAATATATTAAAAAAAAATTATTTTTCTACATAGTCTCCTAACAAGTCTATACATTTAGTCCATCTCTTTTCTAAACTTAGAATTCCCTTCGAAAAAAATTCTTGATCTTGACCCTCAAATAAATCCCCAACAGCGGTTATCACGTCGCTATTGTCGTCAAATTTCTTGTCCCGGAGGTGTTCCTTGAGGCGAGGAACGAGAAAGAAGTCACTGGGGGCTAGATCTGGCGATCTGCCGCGCCTTTTCTCCTTGATAGCCTCCCGCAATCTTCTTATTTGTTCTGCGTAATAGGAGCCCGTAATAGTGGATCCCTTCTCCAAAAAGTCCACCATAATAATTCCTTCAGCGTCCCAAAAAACGGACGCCATAACCTTCCCTGCTGAGCTTGACACTTTGAATTTCTTCGGCGTCGGCTC